>NC_133816.1:3527606-3840106 GCF_043250625.1 Sebastes fasciatus | reverse complement strand
GATCAGGCATCTCTTGAGATAACAGAGAAAGTCAGAGAATTCGTTGGGGGGAGGGATGGGAGTCAGGGGGAAGAGGCGTAAAGGAAGGAGGGAGAGCTGTGTGTGGACATGTGAGGAGAGAAAATGGGGAAGTGAGGGAGGGAGACAGACAAAAGTGAGGAAGGAGACAGGTGGAGAGAGAAGGGAGGAGGTGGGGAGGGAGGGAGGGTGAGGAAAGAAGTGGAAACAAGAGTGAGCTAAAGGGAGAGTGGGAGGGACACTCAGTTCTGAGAGATCGAAGAGAAACCGAGCGAGAAGAGGAGGAAAGGGAGAGAGAGAGAGAGACGGAGTGACGAATGGAGAGGAGGACAGAGGAGGAGGAGAGGGGAGGACAGAGAGAAGAAGAGGAGGAGGATGAAAGGAGAGCTGAGAGGTGAAGGCAGGGAGGGAGGGAGGGATGGGAGAGATGTAGCAGTTGTTCATTAGTGAGGATGTGTTAGGGACTGGAGGACTGAGCGAGAGGAGAGACAGTGGAATGGTGAGTTTCATGGACACTGACTAATGAGAGGAGAGGAGAGGAGAGGAGGGAAGGAGGCGAGGGGAGGAGGTGGCAGGGGTGAAAATGAGACTGGAGAGGGAGGAAGAGGAGAGGAGAGGAGAGGAGAGGAGAGGAGAGGAGAGGAGAGGAGAGGAGAGGAGAGGAAAGGAGAGGAGAGGAGAGGGGAGGGCCATGGAGGTGAGCGGAGCGAAGCTGCTTTAGCCTACTGTATCACCGTAGGGGGAGGATGGGGGGAGGGGAAGAATTTGCACGTACGCACACACACACACACACACTGTTGAAATTGAAAGCGACATGAGAGGAAGAGAGGGAGACAGGAAGGAGGAAGAGGAGGAGGAGGAGGAGGAGGTGAGGGAGGAGATGAAGAGGAGGAATGACTGGAGAGAGAAAGTAGGGGGGAGCAGAGGAGGGAGGGGGAGAAATGTTAAGGAGGGGAGGAAAGCGGAGGAGGCAAGGAAATGGAAAGAAGGAGGCAGGGGGAGAAGAGAGAGGAAAGAGGGGGGAAGAGGAGGAGGAGGAGGAGGAGAATTAGGGCAGATATCCAGGAGGTGGAAGGAAGAGGAAGAGGGAAAGTAGTGGAGAAGGAGAAGAAAGAGGAGATTAAATAAAGAAGTATAGCAGACAAATAGAGGAGGTGCAGAAAAAGGGGAGAGATGGGTGGGAAAATGAGAGATGATGAAGAGGAGGTGGGGGAAAAAGAAGAGGAGGTGATGATGCCAAAGAGAGTAGAGAGAGGGAAAGCTGGAGGAGTAACAGGCTGTTACATGTCAGCAGTAGGCACTTGTAAAGGTAGCAGCATGTGTGTGTGTGTGTGTGTGTTATTGTGGGGGTTATTGTGTTTATTGGCAGCATCAGGTGTGAGTAACCCTTCTACAGCTATCACTGAAACAATCCCTATTCAACTCACACACATCCACCTGTGCACCCACATGTGCACACTCACACACACACACACACGGGGAGGCAACTCTTTGAACTGTTCGACATATTTTAAATAAAAAAAAAAAGCTAAGTACATTGAGGCTATTTATCTGATCTCAGTTCATGCACAAAGTCTCTCTCTCTCACTCACACACACACACACACACGCACACAAACACACTAGGTTGACTAGTAGCCCACTGCTGCCCTTCTCTCCACCATGCATACATCAGTACAAGTCTGGACAGCCTGCCTCAGCACAGAGATGCACAGCTGACGAATCCCTCCGCCGACACACTGGCAAGTAGTCCCTAATTTATGGGATTTTGATAGATAGCAGATTAAGAGTCTATAACTGCTGCTGTCTCTATAACAAAGAATCTCTTTCTATTCAAACGAGATTAACTGTGGATTATAATCATAGTGTGAATTCGCAGGTAGGTAGTTTTCTAATTATTTAATTTGCTAAAAAGCCTTTCAGTACGATGCTGGTAAATAAATCCCTCTATCGTGTCAATGTGCGTGTGTATAGCAACAACATTTTAATTTAAGAGTAGGCTACACTTAATAGTTTCACAGGACTACTTTTTGTCAATCCAAACGGCTGGTTGGTTGGGAGAGGCGAACGCATCGGGGCGGATGACCACCTCGCTGTTCCCCGGGTGTTGTCCGGTCTCCCCGGCACACACTCCACGGCTGCTTCCATCTCTCTCTCAGTTCACTTCATTGTACCGACGGCGCTCATCAATTAGACCAGAATTAAGACGTTTTTAGACGCAATTGTTGTCTTTTTCAGCGCTTCGAAGAGGACTATAAACCGCGGACAGAAGTTTTGAGTGCGGAGTGAAGAGGAGAGAGACGAGAACACAGGTACAGTGAGACTGTTATCTCCACTTCCAACTATTCACGTTACTATTGTAACGAGACGGGACGAGCCGCAAGCTAACCGGCTAACGCGTTAGCATCCCAGCGAGAGGGCTGACTTCAGGTCTCACTTCAGAGAGGACAGAGGAGGCAGGACAGAGGAGACAGGAAAGAGGAGACAGGAGAGGAAAGAGGAGACAGGAGAGAGGAGAGGAGGTAAATGTAGATTGTTTCTTTATTGTTCAGCCTCCAGAAATGACTTAAGACGGTTCAAACTGCTGCTGTTCACAGTTTAACGTCCAGAAAGACAAACAACTGGAGTTATAATGATCCACAGAGAGAGAGTTAGTTAGTTGGTGCCAACAGACAGCAGCGTCAGTAATAGTAATAGTCAGTAGTAGTAGTAGTAGTCAGTAGTAGTAGTCAGTAGTAGTAGTCAGTAGTCAGTAGTAGTAGTCAGTAGTAGTAGCCAGTAGTCAGTAGTCAGTAGTAGTAGTCAGTAGTAGTAGTAGTAGTCAGTAGTAGTAGTCAGTAGTCAGTAGTCAGTAGTAATAGTCAGTAGTAGTAGTCAGTAGTCAGTAGTAGTAGTAATAGTCAGTAGTAGTAGTCAGTAGTAGTAATAGTCAGTAGTCAGTAATAGTCAGTAGTAGTAGTCAGTAGTCAGTAGTAGTAGTAATAGTCAGTAGTAGTAGTCAGTAGTCAGTAGTAGTAGTAATAGTCAGTAGTAGTAATAGTCAGTAGTCAGTAATAGTCAGTAGTAGTAGTCAGTAGTCAGTAGTAGTAGTAATAGTCAGTAGTAGTAGTCAGTAGTCAGTAGTAGTCAGTAATAGTCAGTAGTAATAGTCAGTAGTCAGTAGTAGTAGTCAGTAGTAGTAATAGTCAGTAGTAATAGTCAGTAGTAGTAGTCAGTAGTCAGTAGTAGTAGTAATAGTCAGTAGTAGTAGTCAGTAGTAGTCAGTAATAGTCAGTAGTAATAGTCAGTAGTAGTCAGTAATAGTCAGTAGTAATAGTCAGTAGTAGTAGTCAGTAGTAGTAATAGTCAGTAGTAGTAGTCAGTATTAGTAATAGTCAGTATTAGTAATAGTCAGTAGTAGTAATAGTCAGTAGTAGTAGTCAGTAGTAGTAATAGTCAGTAGTAGTAGTAGTAATAGTCAGTAGTAGTAATAGTCAGTAGTCAGTAGTAGTAATAGTAGTAATAGTCAGTAGTAGTAATAGTCAGTAGTAGTAATAGTCAGTAGTAGTAGTAGTAATAGTCAGTAGTAGTAGTAGTAGTCAGTAGTAGTAGTCAGTAGTAGTAATAGTCAGTAGTAGTAGTCAGTATTAGTAATAGTCAGTAGTAGTAGTCAGTATTAGTAATAGTCAGTAGTAGTAATAGTCAGTAGTAGTAGTCAGTATTAGTAATAGTCAGTAGTAGTAGTCAGTATTAGTAATAGTCAGTAGTAGTAATAGTCAGTAGTAATAGTCAGTAGTAGTAATAGTCAGTAGTAGTAGTAATAGTCAGTAGTAGTAATAGTCAGTAAGTCAGTAGTAGTAATAGTCAGTAGTAGTAATAGTCAGTAGTAGTAGTAGTCAGTAGTAGTAATAGTCAGTAGTAGTAGTAGTAGTCAGTAGTAGTCAGTAGTAGTAATAGTCAGTAGTAGTAATAGTCAGTAGTAGTAGTAGTAGTCAGTAGCAGACAGCAGCGTCTGTAGTAGTAGTCATAGTCAGTAGTAGTAGTAGTCAGTAGTATATATATATATATATATATATTCAAAAAAATATATATAGTATGTGTAGTAAATATATGTATATTTGTGTATATATATATACGTATATATGTATATATATATATGTATACATATGTGTCTATATATATATGTATATATATATAATCTGTTACAAACTGTAACAGATTATAAAATGCTACTTAAAAAGGTGTCCCCATACTCAAATTAAAGTGTTATCTTTATTAAAATAGCACTATAAAATCACTAAACTGAGAGATCCATGAGCACATGTTAGTCACTTTACTACTGTCAGTATGACTCAAAAATGATGCATCAATGAAGAACCAGCATTTATTATTATTTCTGATATAGCACAAATTAAATATTTTTAGAGACTTTACCTTGATGTTTAGCAGTGTGTATGGATTAGGTTTTGTGTAGCATAATAATGTCAGATTTCCATAAAGTTGAGAAGTAAAAAGTTCCTTGTGGTGGTGAGAGGTTGTGAAAATGAATTACTAAGCATATTGAGCAATAACATGTTCCTACAAATAGCCCCTGTTTAGTCTGGTTAGCAGTTATGCATTATATATAGTTTTATTGCTCATAACAGTCAGTCTGCCAGAGATCGAGGCTATCTTGGCAGTGTCCGAGGCTACCACAACCCAAAAACTCTCTCTGAAAGTGAACCGAGGCGGGATTATACATGTTTGTCCTCACTGTGGCTATTTCCCAAACTTCAATCCATCGATTGAGAGGTGAATAGCCAGATATGTATGTGTGTAGGTTTGGAGGGTGTGAGTTTCGAGGGAAGTTGTAGGGGACAGCTGTTGTGGGAGCCGAGAGAGACAAAGACCCCCAGAGAGAGCCTCAGACACTTGTATTGTTTGCGGGAGTTTGGTAGCTGTCGGGTTGTAAAGATTGCCCCTCACCCTCTGCAGAAGCATAACTGCTCATGTTTAATGTGGAGGACCAAGTTAATATCTTCCGTCTGTGTGTCCTGTAACTCCACGCTTTGTTCTGCTCGGAGTTCAAGTTAGGTGAGTAGAGTTGCTGCTGTGTGAAAGAAAGCACATGTTCGCGTTTAAGATGCACATATTTGGTGTTTTGTTCTGCGATCTGTGAGTGATATCGCTCTTTGTTAGTGTCGTGTGTACCGCACCGTGTTTGTGTAGAAGGAGGAGGGAGGTTAGTTGGGTTACTTTCTGCTGTGTCCTGAGTTGACCGTCTAGTCTTTTGTGCTGCTGTGAGACTCGCTGGCCCGGATATACAGAGAGATCCAGAGAGAGCATACGAGGCCACGTCATAATATAGCACTGCCTGTGGATGACACTTAAAATAAGAGTCCCCCTCATGCATGAGGGCTCTCATGTTATCAATGACACGTTTTTCCACGTTTTTCAGATGCTGCCACTTGTCAGTTGTGATGGATTTTTATAAAGAGGCACATGTGTATACAAATAGGGCTGCACAATTAATCGAATATTACTCGAAAATCACAATTTTGGCTTCCCACAGTTAAATGAACATGATCGACTGCTATGTTTAAAGGTCCCATATTATAAAAAAGTGAGATTTTCATGTTTTTTATTATAAAGCAGGCTTAAGTCCTATATAAATACGGTGAAAGTACCGAAACACTCATTCCACAGGGAAATACAAACAGCCCGTATTCAGAAACTCTGCATTTGAAAAAAGCTGTCAGGATTTCTGCCCATTCGTGATGTCACAAACATATAATATTTAGACCCTTAGACACAATTTTAAACGTAAACATTCTAAATGTGTCCCAGTGTCGTCTTGGTTTTTGCCCGTCGCCATCTTGGTTTTTGGTTGTCGCCATCTTGGTTTTTGGTTGTCGCCATCTTGGTTTTTTGCCCGTCGCCATCTTGGTTTTGGGCTGTTGCTATTTTGGTTTTTGATCGTCACATTTTGGTTTTGGGTCGTCGCCATCTTGGTTCTGGGCCGTTGCCATCTTGGTTTTGGGCCGTCGCCATCTTGGTTTTTTTGCAACCAGAAGTAACAAGAGAGGGTGGAGCTAAGCACAACCGAATGCTGAATAAGATATTTTTAGGCAACCAAAATGGTTATAATTAACTTTGATGAACTGAAAACACACGGTGATAGGGTTAAAGTTGTAAGCCGAAAACATCGACAACTCCCAAGCCCAAAGGTTTTGGTACAATTTTATTTTGCTTCTTGGAGTGTAAATAAGGACCATTCTTATTTTGATGTGAAGATTTGTACATTAGCAGAAATGTAGCCCAACATGGAAGTGAAAGCAGTGCTCTGTTTATTTAAAATTTAAAGTGTTACAAATATTTTGTCCCTAAAATCAATGAATAATCGTGATAAATAATCATGACTGCAATATTGATAAAAAATAATTGCGATTATCATTTTGGTCATAAATGTACACCCCTAATACACGGTGTGCTAGAGATTGTGACCTGATGCATAGGTTTTCATATTGCAGACTGGAAATGATGTCAGGCTAAAAATAGGACATCACATTTTGGACATCTTAATAGTGAAATTGAATATGCATAGACAGAATATGAGGTCAGGCCAGGGCAAAAGCAGCTTCACTTTTTAGTGTTTTTCATACACAGAAAAATGTTAAGGGCGGCAACTAATGATCATTTTCATTATTGATTAATCTAATGATTTGTTTACTTGATTAATTGGTCTACAAATGTCAGAAAATAGTGAAAAATGTCCATCATCATTTACATACAGCCCAAGTTAGATTGTTTTGTTCAATCAATAACCAAAAATCCAAAATATTGAGTTCACATCATAGAACACAAAGCAAATATTCACATTTGAGAGGCTGGAAATAGAGATTTTTTGGCATTTTTTGCTCAAAGAATTACGTAAATGATTATTATCAAAATTGTGGTAGATACATTTTCTGTCAGCCAACTGATCGATTAATAGACTAATCATTTCAATTCTAAAAATCTTCAGTAATTTTTTCAATGTCAACAATTTAGATTACTTTGCTGCTAAAAGTAATACTCTGATTTGATATGTCAGAATGGTGTTTCTTAGTGCTGAAATTAACCAATGAATCTGTTGATTTTGTTCTCAATTAATCGTTTGATCATTTGGTTTATAAAATGTCAGGTAGTAGTGAAGGTGGGCCAGCCTAATTTCCAAGAGCCCAAGGTGAAGTCCTCATAAAATCTGCAAAACCTAAAGATATTCAGTTTTACTATCACATAAGATAAAGAAAAGCAACAAATCTTGTTTAGAAGCTAAGAAGTAAAGTAGCTGAAACAAGGAAATAATCAACATTTTTTGTTTGAAAAAATTTCTTAAATGACTAATTGATTACAGTGATGCACCGGGCCGATCTGCCAGATCGATATCACTGGCAGACGTTTTACAGACCCTGTTAAGTTGATTGGATTTTGACCATAATGTGGCCAATTCACATCAAATAAAGCTTCTTTGTCAGTCTGGAGTTATAAAGGAAGACTTGAGTTAATCAGTTTGGGTCCTGTGATGAAGAAGAAAAAGAAGTGCTTGTGGATTGTGTGTTCAGGTGCTCTTAAGGTCAATACTTGGTGGAAGAAGATCAGAACTTGAGCCTAAATTCCTCAAACTGTAAAAGATGTGTTTTAGCCAACAAATGGCATCTTCATCACCTTATGTCCCACTGAACTGATCCCAGTGCAGCAAGGTCATTTTAATTTGCGAGACACCAAGTTCTTAGCCTGATATCGCTAGAACGAATCACAAATATGAATTAGTCTGGAACCACCACTGGGACCGCCCGGTGTAGATGGCCAATCACAGCCCATTAGGGCGGAACTTGGTGCATAGCGGTGTATTAAACTTTTGCTAAATCCTGTCTGGAGTACGGCAAACACATCTTTCTTCTCAAGAAAAGCCTTAAGTTCAGTTGATTGTTCTTCTTTTAGCGAAAATATACCATCCAGTTCGTTCAACACTGACACCGCGATACTGGCTTCAACCGAAAGTTCCACATCAGCTGCAGCCATCTTCGTTGTTTTCGAAAATGCCTCAAAGGCGCTCCTCTTTACGGTCTTCATATCAAACACGCCCCATATTAGATACAGGGTTGTGATTGGCCGGCACGTCTTAGGCAGCTGGAAATCTGTCCAAAGCTGAAATAAAACCTGAGCTTGCACATTCGTGTGGTTCCCAGGTGACCAATTTCTAGCCGTTGCATGATAGTTTGGGTCAGGGAGAGATAACTGAGAGTTGTTGAGTGTGAATGAGTTCTCATACAGTAGAAGAGTGTTTGGAAAATAAACTCAGCTCAAGGGAAAATAATGGGATTGCTTCCAAGGTAGCAGCATAAGGTGCCGTTCTACTTTACAAGAGTGAATTAGGTTTTATAGAGTTTCAAGTGAAGGCAAACGAATGAAAAAAGACTTAAGTGAGAGTTTTATGGGAGATTGAATCATAAATTAAGACAGAAAAGGTATTCTGTTGATGAACGGTGGCGTGTAAGGAGTGAAATTATATATTTACGGTCTTGTGTTGTTGTTTGTTGCAGCCATGCCCTCAGTGATGGAGCGCTCGGGGGCCGGGGTCCTGTCCAGGAGCAGAGCCAAGACCGTAACCAACGGCAACAGCCAACCACACTCTGAAGAGGAGAGCAGCGATGAAGAGCATGCTCATGGTAGACACACACAATCTACTGATTTCACTGTGATTTAGTTACTTGATGTCTGCATGTGTAAAGTGTACTTACAGTAGAGACACATTTCCATTGTACAGATATGCCAGCTGTTTCGGTTGCATTCATTGCATCGCTGCAGTGCTTCTTCAGTCCCTGCACACTGCTTTCCTCTGTCCTGTCCTCCTTCTCTCCTCCACCCCCGTCCCACACTCTTCCATCTTTCTTATCCTCTGCCCACATACATCTTTCCTTCCTCCGTTCTCTCCTTCACCCACTGACTTGCTGTTGATCTTTCATTTTTTTAATCTCACTAGTCACATAGATTAGATCAAACAGTTTAACTGGGATGGTTAGGGAACGTTCAAAAGGCACTTAACTTCCCCTGTTAATGTAGGTGCATCAAAAGCCAACATCCCTAACATTGCAACTCCCACTTTCATCCTCGCCTCCTCCATCCCTTTTCAGTTTTCCAGTCACCTCCATCTTTCCTTTTCCTCCTCCTTTCATGCCCCTTCTTTCCTTCCATCCAGTCTTCCCGTCTCCACCCATTTCTTAACCATCTCCTCCCGTTTCTATCATCCCCGTCTCCTCCCTTCCTGTCCTCTCTCCCTGAGGAAACAGTAATCTGTCTCTTCCTCCTCCTGGTCTGCTTCCCTGCCTCGCTCACAGTCTCTCTTCTCTCCTCGCCTTCTACTCTCTTTACCACAGCGCTAATTACTTAATGTCTGCCATCCGCTGTCGTACTCTCCTCTCTTTTCCCCCCCATCTGTGTCTGTCAGTATATGTCACTAGGTGCTGAACATGCTGAAAATGTTATCACGCTAAAAATATCATGCCTTAAGATATTAAGCTATTTCTGTTGAATTTGAATTGTTCTCTTGTAAAAAGAGACAAGTAATATACTGTGATTAAAACTTTCTGGTGTCCTGGTTGTTCAGAAACCCAAATGTTTAGAACAATAAAGTAAATGGAATAAGTGAAGACTGAAACAGTCAGCAGTTTCTAGTCTTTTAAAACCATTAGAACCACTATAATTTCACTAGTTGATTAAAAGCAGTCTCCCTGTGTGTTTCTCACAGGCTGACAACTTGAGGATTGTTTGCACTCTTGCAAACTAATTACATATCCTCAGGGTTTCCCAGTGTTTTATAGTGGAGGTGCCCCACCTCGCCTGAAATAATGATATAAGGCTTATGAAGCGTCAGGGAAAATGAGAAATGGCGCTACTTTACACAGCAAAGGCAGTGTATTTAATGATTTAGGCGATTCTTTAAACCATCATCTTGCAACTACATTAATAGCGAGATGAGATGTATCAGGATATGCCTGATTCAGCTTTGCTCATGATTAATCGATTGATCACATCATATGTTCGGTCAGCAGTAATGAATCAGAACAGCACATCACTCATCACTTTTTACAATCAGTCACAATCAAGTTATGATGTTTGATGGGCAGCGCTTAAACTCCACTAACCCTGATCCCACAATATATAATTTAAATGTAATACAGCATTCCTGTTATTAAATTTTACTGTACTTTTCAAAGCCAGAGCTCTGTTTTGGAGAACTCTTTGTCCTCAGTTTCACAAAAAAAACCATTAAGACTTGTTGGAGGCTTTTTGCCAGCGTATGTTGATTTGTGTCTTTGGCATATTTGGAAATAGATGTTTTTCTCACAAACCACAAGGACTCAATTGGTTCGGATTAAGTCGACTGCAGCTATTATTTCAACGTGTCAGATATTTAATCAACATTTTGGTAAAATAAACAACAAATGCACAATATTAATGAACCCAGATCGGGATCAGGGCCAAGAAAATGTGATCAGGACATCCCTTTTGGATATTGATCAAGCTGATACAGTATTTTGTCAAGTTACTTGGATGTAAATCCACTTCTAAGAGTACGTGCTCTGCCCTCTAACGGTCATTGCTATTGTGGAGGTAGAGCATTGATAGGCTAAACCAATAGTGAAGCCTGTTAGAGGGCAGAGTATAGAAGATGATTATCATTCTCAGTTATTTACTCTGTCATGCTGTAGATGACTCTCCTTCTGTCTCTTATTATGATCCAGTCTATCCAGCTGTGAAACTTCTGGGGAAATCTACGGGAATACTTGTCCCTCATCCTCTTCTATCTTTACACCTCTACTTTTCTTTCTGGGAAACAGAAACTCATATTGTGTGTGTGTATCTCTCTCTCTCTCTCTCTCTCTACAGACAGTATGATCAGAGTGGGAGGAGACTACCAGGCCCAGATACCAGAGTTCAAACCAGGTAAGATAAGAGAGGAAACGCACGAGAGAGAGGGAGACGACAGAGATGAGTTAAAAAGGAAGATGAATAGAGAGAGGGAGGAAATCAGGGCTGAGAAGGAGACATAGAGGTGAGGAGAAATGTGAAGGACGTTGAAATGGAGGAAGGAGGGGAATGCAGATGATGAGAGAAATGAAGGTCAGATGACCAGACCTGGAGAGAGAAAAATGTAGACACTCGCACGTGTTGCAGAGGTTGTCCTTGTTCAGCAACGGGGAATGCAAAAATAGTGATGTTTAACACAGCCATGATGCTTCTTCCACACAGCTTCTATTGACATAGTATCTGTGGCATAATTAATCATATAAAAGTAAAGTTTAAGTCTTAAAAGTTAGAAAATGTGTTAAATAATTAGTATTATGAGACCGTGCATTGAAAGGTTTCTTTTGAGCTGGGTGTCAAGTCTTTAAGTTTAATAAATAAAAGGGTTAGCTCTGCAATATTCAAACCCCTTATTTTATTTATCATATCTGCTTCAGCAAATGGGCATCAAACAGTACGATACTGAAACAGAATAAAGCTAATTTGTCAGCCTGTTGTTCTTTTGTTTTGAATACAATTTCATGAGGAAAGAAAAGATGTACAAGTTTTGAACCTTACCTGGTAGTAGATGTGAAGTCGCTGAACATTGGGGGAAAAAATCACCATAGATGAAGTTGTCTCACAACCACCAGATGAGGGGAGAAGAACTCACGTATAGCGTCTGGATTTTGGCAGAACACAGGTGTTGAATTCCCAAAACGGCCGATGTGCCACCGTCTTCTCCTCGTTTTTCTGGCTAATGAAGAGGAAGGAAGATGGAGCCTAGACAGGAGAAAACATACAAAGGAGAGAAAGTAAAAATAAATATGAAGTTTGAGTAGATAATCAGGGAGAGAGAGAGAGAGATTGGAAGATTTGGAAGGATTCAAATATGTATAACCTCAAATAATATATGGATTTAAATGCTGAATGTGTTTAGTTTGTGTTATAAACAATCACAAATTGTCCTTGTTTGTTTTCATTACCAGACAGTCCAACCCGCTACAATGAGAAGGACCAGAGGAGCATGTTGGTCTGGTGTCCCAACCCTCAGCTTTCTGATGCAATGTGTAAGCTACATACACACACACACTTAACACACACTCCTACCTATGTCACCTTACATTCACTGGTGCAAGCTTAACAATGTGACCTTCAGTTTAATGGCTATATGCTGACTAGAGAATCACAATTAAAACTTTACTCTCTCTCTCCTCTTGCCCTCTTTGTCTTCATTTCTTTCATTCATTTCTTGTTCTTCTCTTTTCTCTACTTTCCCCATCCTTCTCCGTCCACCATACTATTGTGGTTTCTTTTTTCCATCCTCTTTTTCTTGCACTATATCTCCTCATGGCTTTCTATTACTGATGCTTCCTCTCTTTTTAACCCTTTTTTTCTCTCTTCTTATCCCAGTGGACGAGTACATCCTGATGGCTAAAGAGAAACATGGATACAACATGGAGCAGGTACGGCATCATTTTCACTTATCAAAATGCATCAGAAAAAAAACACAAGATAAAATATCTTTCTCTTTTCACTGCTCGTTTGTGTCTCGTTCTTCTGACTCGCCACTGTCCCTGCTTGCCTGACCCCGTCTTCGTCCTATCTGCTCGCTCAGGCTCTGGGGATGCTATTATGGCACAAACACGACGTGGAGCGCTCACTTGCCGACCTGGCCAACTTCACCCCCTTCCCAGACGAGTGGACAGTGGAGGATAAAGTGCTGTTTGAGCAGGCCTTCAGCTTCCACGGCAAGAGCTTCCACCGCATCCAGCAGATGGTGAGAGACTGGGGGAATAAACACACAGTGCAATTGTCAAAAAAAACATTTTCAATATTTAATACAAAATTGTTGGATTCTCGTGTTTGTGTGTAGCTTCCAGACAAGCTGATCTCCAGCCTGGTGAAGTACTACTACAGCTGGAAGAAGACCAGGACCAGGACCTCCGTCATGGACCGACAGGCTAGGAGGCTGATCAGCAAGCGAGAGAAAGAAGACAGGTATGAGATACCATGAAACCTTAATGATCCCCTGAAGGGAGCAAGACGGATGGAGGGAGGGACGGACGGAGGGGAGAATGAATATTGGAGGAAGGACTGAGCAGGAAGGAAACAATAAGGTTTCAAAAACACCACTGAGAAGTGACATTTACAAAGCTTCGTAGTTAAATGACACTCGATGAGCATGTCATCCTGGGAAACGAGAATATGAATGAGATACTTTGATATTATTTCTTGTCATTTTCAGTTGACATTCTCGAGCATTTTAGAAATATTTTTGATGAAATCAGAAATCAGAATTTAGACGATTGGCAGGGAACAATGCTAAACCATGGGTGTGTTTGATTCCTTGTTTTTCTTCTTGCAGTAATGATGACGTTGAGGAAGCAGGAGACCCTGGTAGTGACAGTGACTTTGAGATTGACGCCAAGAAAGAGGTGAGCAGTATGAAACTTAATAGTGCATGTGTTGAGTGTGTGTGCTTATGTAAACTATTATTTGTGTTTTCTTAGTCATGACTTGCCTGAGGAGATAAGCCCAGCCAAATCGATGCCTTCTCCATTCTTCAATTTCAACTTCATTTATAATACATAAATGAACTGCTGCTGTTCTTGTAAAAAAGGCTTCATTCTGACCCTGATTTCTCCGTCCACACAGGCAGTGAAACAGAACCCCAACAACGCTAACTCTGACAAGGCGACCCCCAGTCGCCCTGGGCCGGTGAAGAAAGAGAATATCGGGGCTCAGTACCGCCACCACCCGCTCCGAGCCCGCCGCAGGCCACCCAAGGGCATGTACCTGGAGCAGGGAGACATCATGCAGGTGTCAGCCTCCCACGACTCCGGGGTGGTAACTGCAAGACAGCTGGACACCCAGTTGGTGTCACTCAAGAGACAGGTATGTACCTTCATGTATGAGTATTTTTAATCTAACCTTGTGTTGCATCTTATGTCATTTAAACTGAAGATGTAAATGCACTTAAAACTAGATAAGTGCACTCAGTAGATTGAATGAATACAAACCAAAATTGCCCAACTATCTAGATTGCAAGCATACCGAATCAGACATGTTTTTCACTCACGTCTCATGCAAGAGATACACTCTCATTTTAATCTATGCAGCTGTCTGCACCGGCTCCGTGCAACTCCACTGCAGTTCACTGTGTTCATGTTGACTGTTTAACGCTTCCTCTGAACAGAAACTGCTGATTGTTTAGTTCTGTTAGCTTTTAGCATTTTTTTCTGTATTAGCCCGTTAGCTGTTAGCTTTCTTAGCCAAACCCACCACAGGAATCTGCTGCACACCGGCTGCTAACAGCTAACCAGCTCTCCTCCTATTGACATAAGGAGATGCGCTCCGTTGTAGTCAGAGCTCGGTTGTAGTCAGCGCTCGGTTCAGTTTGTCATTTGCTAAGCGATAGTTATACATACATACATACATACATACATACATGAAAGTGTGTTACGCAGGCGTGCAAATCAAGAGAGGAATAATTCGTAATCCCTAGCGGAAACAATAGTCCAACCTGAAGCAGTTGTTGATTACTTGTGACTCCTACCGGCCGGTTAAGAGAAGTGAGGAGTCAGCAGTCAATAACGGTATCAAAAAGTGTGAATCACTGCAACCACGAGAGGTCCTTGTCGAGCATACAGTCCTATATGAGCACAAAAATGATCAGGCTGACAGGCCCATTAGTATGCGGGATTAGCTGTGGACAGACAGACAGACACAGAGGTGCACACACACACCCACGACAGAACACATAATCTCCAGGTGGAGATAATAAATTGAGGATCTGAGAGAAGTGTCAAGGGACACCGATAGATTCTAATGTGTCTATAACCATGTATCTGCCAGTAAAGGTGAAAATTTAACACCTCCTCCAGAGCTTTATGGTGCAACAATATATTAATAAATTGTCACCTTTTTATGAGACAAATATAATGAATTCAGTCTCAGTGAGGGGCTGCTTTGTTTTTTACTGTTACATTTTACAAGCAGGTTCCAACAAGAAAATTAAGAATTGCTCCAAGAAAACATGACCGTATAGTATTACTGTTGACAATTTAACACCACAACTGCATGTTTAAAGTAACAGAAGCTTCTTTGTGTATCAGTGCAACTAACCAATCAACTTCCTACGCTGTCCCCTCTTTCTCCTCTCAGGTCCAGTCTATTAAACAGAACAACAGCTGTTTGAAACAGAGCTTAAATGAAGGTGTTGACACTTTCAAACCTGCTGAGGTAAGTCTTTTTTTTTGTACAGCTTTCTTTTTTCCACTCATTCCTTTCCATACCGTCCCTCCTTTACATCCTTCATACATCCCCTCTTTGATTTTTGTTTTCTAACCGTATTCACTTGTCCTCATCTCTGATCTGTCTTCAGTTTGTCCCTCTCCTCTCTCATGTATTCACTCTGCCCTTCCCCATCTCCCTCCAGATATTATTTCACCCGTTGTGGGACTGAGATTAGTTTTAATCTGCTCTTTTCTCTCTTGCTGTCATTTTCACCCCCTTCTCTCCTCTCCTCTTCTTTCTTACCTCCTTCCCTACTCTAATCTCTCCCCCTTCCTCTCTTTCAGCCTGTCCCTAAGATGAACTCTCGTTGGACCACAGAGGAGCAGCTCCTGGCTGTGCAGGGTGAGTAAAAGCTGCAGCATCGTCTTCCTCCCCTCTTACGGAGTCACTTTGTGTTACCGGCGCTCCACTTCCTACCATATTCATATTTATATTTTACACACACAGAAACTGCATGTGTCAGTACTGTAGAAGCACGGCACTGACACATGCGATAATAACGCTTTAACGCAAATTTGTTTTAAATCCACTAATTACTTTAATGCATTAACGCAACTTTTAGGTTGTAGTGGGCTCAGTTTTAAAGCTAGATATGATATACATGATATCATATGAAATTAGAAACTCTAAGGAGTCCATCGGTACCAACCATGTCATACTAGCTTGTCACGAAGGAGGCTAAATAACGCTCCAAACTTGCACTAAATTTTGGCGAGGAAAAACTGGCATTGCCATTTTCAAAGGGGTTCCTTGACCTCTGACCTCCAGATATGTGAATGTAAATGGGTTCTGTGGGTACCCACGAGACTCCCCTTTACAGACATGCCCACTTTATGATAATCACATGCAGTTTGGGGCAAGTCATAGTCAAGTCAGCACACTGACACACTGACAGCTGTTGTTGCCTGTTGGGCTGCAGTTTGCCATGTTATGATTTAAGTATATTTTTTATGCTAAATGCAGTACCTGTGAGGGTTTCTGGACAATATCTGTCATTGTTTTGTGTTGTTAATTGATTTCCAATAATAAATATATACATACATTTCATTAAGCAGCATATTTGTCCACTCCCATGTAGATACGAGTATTAAATACTTGACAAGTCTTCCTTTAAGGTACATTTTGAACAGATAAAATCGATTAAATTGCAATTCAATATTTTATTCGATTGACAGTCCTAATTTTTAAGTCACCCCTCTGCTTAGGTTGAGTTGTATTACTGCAGTGGTGCTTAGTCCTAAAAAACACACAGGCTGTGTCCATAATTGTTCACGATTCACTGTATAGTGTAATCGCCATTTGTTGTATAGTCTAAGTTATTGTACCCTATGTAGTGGACTCATATTATTCCACAATGCAGCATAAGTTAATGTGCAATAGATAGCCACTAACACTAGACAGAAAGGCCTGTTTTGTGTTGGAAATATTTCATTTATTTGTCTTAATTTTACCATCTGACACTCCATTTACAGCCATGATGTGTTTATTTCCATTTTTCAAAAAAATGGATGTCTTCCTATTGTACTGCCATTTATAATTGGATGCAGCGGTGATAAATAGGAGCTACTGAGATTCAGATTCCAGCTGTGATTTAAGTGAATTAAAGTTACGGCAGAAGTAAAGCAGCTACTGTTCCAAATCAGTGTCCACGGCACTTAGTCGATTAAAGAGACCGTTGTCTTACAGAGGGACATTCAGTGAGGGTTATTCACTAGAGGAGGATTCATGGCTGATGAGGTTATTTATTGTTTGTTGTTAACGGACACAGAGCTCTACATGCCACGGCACCCAACCGCATAAATTGGTGTCAAGTTCTGAATGAATTAGATGCATTTTGTTGCAGCAGCTGTTGTCAGTGTGCCTTTGAGCAAAGTGTTTAACCTCCCATCAGCTGCAGCTGTGTAATGCATGTGGAAGAGGAGAAAGCTGAAAAGACCTGAATGTTTGTCTATGATATAAGGGTGAAACAGGACAGGCCTGGAAAAGAGCAGGTGCACTCAGCCGGCCGACCTCAGATGAAGGTTAACAGAAAACACGCATCAACAAGCCCGTTCACACTACATTCACTCGTCCTGTCTCTCCTCTCACACACTGCTGCATTCCTCCGACAGAGAGAAGGAAAGCAGACTGTTTTTGTAGCCTTTTGATGGCAATGAATTGGTTGAGAGTGATGCAAAGACGTAACATTAACCTGACGTTTTTCTTCTTTGCAGCAATCCGTCGCTATGGTAAAGACTTTGCAGCCATCGCTGAGGTGATCGGGACCAAGACACCAGCTCAGGTGAGCATCAAATCTTACTCTGACCTCAGTCTGACCCTCCATCCACCCGGCAGTTTACTCTCTGTGAGCTGCCTATCAGCTTTTCATCTCTCCCAATTTCTCCCTCATCCCTCCGTCTAGATGAGCATTTTTCTTTATAGGATAACTATAATCTCCATTATCCCTCCTTTCATTTGTCTACTGACCTCCAATCTCTGCCTCCGCGTCCTTGAACGCAGCACAACTTTCTGCCATCCTTCATTTCTTCTCCGTCTCCGCCCGTTCAGGTGAGCTCGTTCTTCGTGAGCTACCGGCGCCGCTTCAACCTGGACGAGGTGCTGAGGGAGTGGGCGGCCGAGCAGGTGGCCACCAGCCGAGACCAGAGAGACCCCAGGAGGAGCGCCGAGGAGATGGCAGCCGCCGCAGATGGAGCTGCAGAGGAGGACGAGGTGAGCCGTGAACAGGAGATACACACTATATAAAGAACACCTCAAGTTATTCCTAGTTCAGATAATCAACGAAGTTGTCTGAACAAGTCAGTCAGAATGAAACAGTAAACCAGAAGATGATGTTGACCTTCTCCTCTAACTCTCTAAGTTCATCATTCATCAATCAATTTCCTTCACAGAATCATGAAACCTGACTGGCTTACTGGTCATCTGGTTTAAGTTCTACTTATAGTTATTCATATTTTTCTTGTAAACCTTAAAGGTGTTATTGATAACATTTTTATGTAGACAAATAATACAAAAAATATATACATCTATAGAGCTTTTAGAAAGGTGTCGAATAAAAGTATGGCTTTTCCTAAAAGTGAATTAATCATTTAAAAAATGTTGGCGGGTCCAATAATGAATGTTTTGTTTATCTCTGTGGAAGATATCTGGCGTTCAGTTCCCGCTTCTAACAAGGTGAGCCAATAGTATAACAACGCAGGTATCAGGTGGTATCTCTGTGTCGTCAGCGATCAAGCTGTAAGTTAGTGTGGAAAAAACGGTGTCGCGCACACACAGCTAATGTAGACCTGTAGCTACATGTTGCAAAATGACTTCATCACTCGACCACAAAAGATTCGTCACCTGACATGACTGTCTGAGTCTCACACCAGTCGACCATAAAATCTGCAGGTTGTGCAACGAACTGGCAACGACTTGTTGTGAAGTGAATACAGTGGAACGGGGGAGGAAGGATGTGACATTTAGTGGCTGAATGTTATCAATGTTGTCAATAACCCCTCTATTTAGACAAAGTACAAAAAAGTAGCAGTGAGCTCGTCTCCAAATCTTGAACAGTATCGGGTGCCAGGTAGTAGTAAGAACAGAAGAAACAAATCACTGGCTCTCACAGATAAAGACTCTTTCTTAGTTTATTCTGGGCAAACAAAAGTTGATGATGGCTTATAGCTGAAAACGTGTTTATTTTGCCCAGAATAAACTAAGAAAGACCCTTTATCTGTGAGTGCCAGTGATTTGTTTCTACAACACCTTTAATTAGACCGTATAAAAACATGAAGAGTAAAAACTACAGCCTGGTTTACTGAAAAAAGAGTCGTGCAACTTGGAGAACTACACCAAATGGCTGCTTTTAGTGCCTGATTTGATTGAGTGTCCTTAGTGCTTACGTTCTTGCCATACAATACAGCATGTCCAAAATCCAAGACAGCATCGACCCTGAGGAATAAACGGAGGAGAAAAAGTTGCAAGATATAAAGTTTGCGTCATTAACGGGACCATCAACTTAATGCTGAATCCCACGATCCATGTGTCGGCTTCCTCAGAGCCTAGAGTGCTTGTTGGTGACTGAAGTGGATTTGATGGGTGAAATGAACCTATCAGAGTAGATTGCGCAGAAGGAGCAGGTGGTTGTAATATTAAGTTCTCTCCTGTGTCCTAAGATGAATGTGTCTCGTCTTCATCAAAGAGCAAACATCTGTCTTTATTCACTTTCCCCTCTCTTTCCTCTCCACCTCCTCCCTCTTCTTTGTCTTTCTCCTTATCTGACTTCATCTCCTGTTGTTGTCTCCTCTGTTTGCCTTCCTCCTCCTCACCTCTGCCTCCTCTCTCCCCCTCAGGTCAAAATGGAGGACTCCCCCTCGGACGCCGGCGGCGGCTCCTCTCCTCCCTCCTCCACCCAGACCCCCTCCTCCCTCTCCCAGCCTCCTCCGCTCCTGCGCCCGGCGCCTCCCTCGGCTCCCCCGAGCCTCCTCCGCCAGCCCCCTCCCCTGCAGACGCGCCCGCTCCAGAACCGAGCGCCCCACAACCACCCTCCGCCTCCGCTCATCCGGCCCGCCGTGACCACCTCGTCCTCCTCCACCGGGAGCTCCAGCCTCAGGGCTTCGCCTCCCAGCTCCTCCTCCTCCTCCTCCTCCTCCTCCGCCGCCGCCGCCGCAGGGCAGATGCCACCGTCGCTGGTCGGGCTCAAAGTGGAGCAGCCCAACTCGCATTGATACACACACACACACACACACACACACACACACACCTACATATATACAACAATAGGAATAGAAACACACACAAATTAGCATGCAGACACACTTTCTCTTCTCTCCAGAGAAAATTCCTTCACCCTGTAACTCCATCACTCCTAGCCGTTGTTCCCGGGACCATTACACATCACGACCACACGATAACACGCTCAGGTCCTTAAGGTGACATCACAGCTCTGACAATGCAGGAAGAGTGGAAGGACTCCCCCATAGGGTCCACTTAGAAGCCCCTTTACTGTACTGACAAACACCTACCTCCAGACCATCGTTCTCTAGCATAAACACACACACACACACACACGCACACTACAAACAAGCTAGGAACTGATAAGGACCACTACCTGCACACCCCTCCCTGAACAACACAAAAAGAGACACTGGATCGTCAAGCTGTTGAAGAAAGTCATGACCGCAGAGAGCGAAACCCACCTGCTCGTTTCCATGGCAACTGCTGAACATCTGGATTGCGGAGGAGTGTGATTGAACACACACACACTATATATATATATATCTATATATCTATACTGTAGGTTCCACTGGGCAGGTATCAATTGATCCAGGGAGTGGAACCTGCTCCTCCTGAGAGGTCATGCAGATTACTGAGTGATTCAGAAACGATGTGAAGAAACAGGCCTTTTCCTGTTGAGCTTCACTTTAAAACTCGGACCCTCATCGAGGAGTGAAAAGGGTACTTTTGCAAAGAAAACCGAGCTTTGCACTCGAAGCTTCGCTATGAGTTTAATGCTACGGCTTTTAAAAGCTGAAGCTGTTGGTTTGAAAATGGAAAGAAGAGCGAGAGATGTGGTCTCCCTCTTCTCTCCTAGCCATGTATTACTAGTATTAACTGGAGTGATGTTTTCCCCTTTTTTTGACTAGACTTTAAAAGTGAGCCTTAGGCAGTCAGTTAGTAATTGTAAGTAGTTTAGATAGTGCATTCTTTATTATTCTTATGATGATTATTGACTGAGCACTAAGGAGAATAAGTTAAACACGTGACTGGACTTTGTCTCACATTTCCAGAAGACATTTGCTTGTTTCTCACTGTCCCACTGCTTACTGCCCATTACTTTGGAGGAAGATTTTCAGTAGTCAACCGCTAACACTGGCCGCTGTGGAGAGCAGCTGAACATTAGCCTCTGTGGAAAATATGTGTAGTAGTAGCTCTACAAAGTAAACGGGACGCCTGACCTTTCCTTGACCTCCGACAGATAACCGTACACTGAAAAATAAAATGTTCTGCCAAAGTCTGCTATTGCTTTAAAAGCTCACCGTCCCTCAGACATCCCATGTCTCCAATTAACTGTTGCACATCTAAGAAGATGTTTCCTAGCTTCCTACATGTTAAGACACAGGAAAAGTGTGTTAAGGAATCATTTTGGGAAACAGACGTATTGGCTTTCTTGCTGAGAGTTAGACGAGAAGATTGATACCACACTCCGTACAGACATGAGAGTGGTAATTATATCTTGGCAAGAAAGTGAAGAAGTGTATTGACCAAAATGTCAAACTATTAATTTAATGTTTCTGTAGGACAACCGAAACTAGCTCAGGTTAGTCGAGGTGATTCAGTTCAGTATTTTGTTAGACGTGTTGATGTGATGACAACTCTCTAAAAGCCCTCTGAGTCCAGTTAAAGGCTGCTTTCTCTCTCCTAGTTTAAAGTCCTGTTCGTGAACAGAAGAAGATTTGAGGTGAAAGTATAACCGAAAGAAGTTTCTGCTGTAATGTCGGCCAGCTGTTGGGCTTCTCTGTCCTGTCACAGTACAGTTGTCTGCCTCTGAAATGTTCCTTTAAATCACTGCTTGTGTTCAGGGCTTGTGGTGATATCAGGCAACCTCATGAACAAATGACTGAATGATATTCTGCTGTGGTTCTATTGTGATTTATTTTGATCTGCCAGACTGCCCCTTGCTGAATCTTTCCCCTCCTCATAGTCTAGTTGCCTGTGTATCACTGCCTTTTCAAGCAGATCTGGGATCACACGTTGTGTATAAACCTTTCTTTAAACCGTGTTCAGTGCTTCTCCACTAATTCAGGCCTTCAGCGTTGAGTTTTAACACGGCACTGAGCAGGAACTAAAGCGGCCCATCACTACGTCTGGCTTTAACGTGGCTCGTTGCTTGGACTTGTTTTCTTACAATTGTCCCTTCCTCCAAAAACTGCTTGTGTGTACTGTATGTGAGAAGTTGTTTACATTGTGGAAACTGAACTGTTTGTGTTTGAGAAATGTTTTCTTTTTCTAGAATAAAGAAATGACCAAATAGTACAGCATTAAAGCATTTTTTTCCCCACACACACTGTTATTGAGCTTCATCATGTTATCAGATGCCAAGTCTTGTCCAAACACCATCTGTTGACTCCTAACAGGTTGGGCCACCTGCAGCTCCCACATTCCTGAGCAGGGCTGGGGACACACCGGCTCGGTGTTGGGCTTTACCTGTTCTTGGGATCCAATCATTTTCACACCAAGTCATGATTGAAATGCCTTCTGTTCACGTCAGTCGTTATCACAGATGTTGGCAGCTGTAAAAACGATGCTGCAGGATAGAGGGCACCAGTGTTGTACCACTCTGTACCATCTCTAATAGAGGAAACACGTTTTCTACCCAACCTACCAGGAAATAGACCAAACCAATAGAGCATACTACAGGTAACCCCCACATAAAGGCCCCCGTCAGACCTGTCTGCAGTGTTTTAACATAACAAAGCGGGCAACGTGGGCCCCTAAACATCACCATTTTGTTAATTAGATGACTTGCAAATTTGTTAGTTAATTTGCATGACTTATCAAGTAAAATCAAGGCGGGTCTTGTCAACGCCGAAGGGAGTTCCTCTCCCATACAGAAACACGGCTCCTTAACTGCCTGCACATTTGCATAATACCTGCCTAGCAGCTAGTTTGGCACGCCCTCAAACAAAGCTAGTTAGAGCGGAGCTGGAGTCCGAGGAGTTTAGTTCAGTTGACCAATCAGACAGTCACATTGCCTATATGCTGTATATGTATTACAATGATTCTACACAGGGACTGTTATCAGAAATGTGATTCTACGGCCCAACTCCAATCCGGCCCCTCCACCCTCCCACTCTGTGTTGGAGTGAACTCTGTTTGTAGTCCCACTCACAGCTCAGTGAAGAACCTTCTTTAAAATGTGTAGGTTATAAATACAGCGGCCAATTCGGGATGAACTTCCCTCTCTCCGTGGAGGAAATATATAAATAAATATCAGAAATACTTTATTGATCATTGGGGGGAAATTGAGTAATGTTTTGCTCCCAATCTGTTATTTATATTTATATATGTATATAAATATATATACATATATAAATATATATTTATATATGTATATATATATATATATAAATATACATATATAAATATATATTTATATATCACTAGAGATATAAGAAAATACAAATGAGAAATATGTATAACTGCAAATAATAATGCTGAAAAATAGGAGCTATCATTAAGTGTATAAAAATGCAAAAATGGTTGAATAAATACAAATATTAGTTTAAATGTACTGTATAAATAAATGCAGTGTTAATGCCGGAGTAAATCAGATTATTGCACTAAATTATTGTACTGTAGTATTGCACAGCTGAAGATATAATAAATGATGGGGTTATTGCTGCTGATAGGGGTAAAAAATATATAATAAATAAATGTTGTGTATATACTGTATGAATATGCATCAATTTACAATCAAAGGAACATGTCTACTGCTTTCTAGACTAGACAAGGCTATATTTGATCCTAAATACAATCTATTAACTTTAAGTTGATGTTGGTGTAAACCCTACATCTTACACCTAGAGGTCATAGGGAGGTGGTTTGGAATTCGGCCTAAAATAAGTCTAAAATATATTAAAAAGATATACTTACATGTATAAATGGAATTGGTGCAACCATCCTTTGATCATCAGGAATACTTCTTGCACACCTGAAAGTGATCCAGACAGTCATTTCCACTCAGACTTACCAACACACCTGCACAGGAAACAGTTAGTCTGTTAACGCCCCCTTCTACTAATGTAGAGCATCACCGCTAGTGTCCCACAAACACAGAGGAGTTGAACCAGCAGCATGTTTTCATCTTCATGTTCATGCAGAATCTCAAACTGTCATTTATACAAACTGATAAAGAACAAACTGAAAGCTGGTTGACGGCACCAAATAGTTTCAAATAGTTAAACAGCAATTACACTTTTGTTCTGAAGGCTGTTCAACTGGTAACATGTTTGTTTTCATTTGTCTTTACAGGATTAGAGCTGCAGTACAATGAAGAGGGGAATGACATTTAAAACACAATATTTAACAGTATATATGTTCACATGCTGAACTCATACGGAGGTGTTGGAAACAGAGAAACTGTGGTTCACTGACCTGCTGAAGTGTCCATAAGCAACATACTGATTCTCTGTTAAGCTTCAGGACTGCTTTCATATTTCAATTTTACCCCAAGAAGTGCTCAGAAAAACAGGTATTTGAACATCAACAACTGCATGAAACTGTTGAGGATGATCATGCGATATGACCGAGAGCTTCAACTACTAAATGGACCTCGCGATTCCTGGAAGGGCACACGCTTCTCTGACTTAACACATTGATCCTGCTTTTGGCATGATGGATTTCAGAGGCAGACTATCATTATATCATTGTTTTTATTACTATCATTGTAATTTTTCATCATTTTGTCTTTGCACAAAAAAAACAAACAAATAATACATTTTTCAGGAGTTGATCACCCCTCCCATCCCCAAACCCACCACTACAGTTACAGTTTGCTCAAAACACATTTAAAATCAATGTAAATTACAGCAATGTAAAACGAAAAATAATGTAAAATAAAATCAACCCTGAAAGAGATAATATAACAGCAACAGCCAGAATAATAATTAGAATCCAATACCCAGCACCTTAATACAATGATCAACTTTTAAAAGAAAAATCTGACGTATTAAAAACTGAAAGGAAAATAATAAAAACGACAGTGTGTCATCGTGAGAGAAAGAAAGAAATAAAAAGTTAGGTACAACCAGGTGACGGGACCCGTCGTCGTCTCCTTTCTCTAACCCCCCCCGTGTGAGTGTGTGTTTTCTTCTGCTTCCATAAACTGGAGCATCAACGCAACGTGAGAGGGAGTGACGTCTTCTGGTTCGAACGTGAACATGTGCTCTGATATGCGAACGTTTTGGCGTAGAAGTCTTTCTCTCTCTGCTTCAAGCCATTCTGGACCGATAAGGCCTTTAAAAGAACAGACAGATGAACAAAAAAATAATGGCCAGAAAAATGAACGAGCAGTAGTCGTCGTCATCATCATCATCATCATCATCATCATCATCATCATCATCAACATGTTTAAATACACCGAGGACTGCTGTCTGCACTTGGGAGGGGGTTGTGTTTAATCCGATACACTATGAGCTGTGTGTTAAAGGTGCACTACACCGAAAAGGCAGCAATGATATGATCCAACGTGATCCGACGTGACCCTTAACACCCCCCCGCCTCCAAAAATCCAAATCTGTACAAACCCAAAATTTCCAACGACACAAAAATATATTATCAAATCAAAAGTAGAAGAAGAAAATAATTCACCATTCGTCGTCGTCGTTTCTTCTTTTTTTTTTTTTTCTCCAGTGATCTTTTATAATACACTCACACACACACATACTGTCGGTTACCAAAGACACCTTGTTTGCCCTTTGGGAACACGTGTAGCAGAGAGCGGATGGGTGGTGTGTGGGTGGGTGGTTGGGGGGGGGAAGAAACAGGGACAAGAAACGCGTCGGTTCAGGGTTGACATTCTGGATATGAAGGCGTGATGCCAACCGATGTGATACCAACATTTAAAAAATAAAGTACAAATAAATCATTCAAGCATTTATGTGCTGACAA
The DNA here is from genome assembly GCF_043250625.1 of Sebastes fasciatus. Taxonomy (NCBI): domain Eukaryota; kingdom Metazoa; phylum Chordata; class Actinopteri; order Perciformes; family Sebastidae; genus Sebastes; species Sebastes fasciatus. Next base: position 3,814,133 of record NC_133816.1, on the reverse strand, counting down.
CAAAAACAAACCCCAAATTTAAATTCTACAAAGAAAGGCAACATAAAATCCATCGACAACCCCGTCCACCAACTGTCCACCAACTGTCCTTCCCTCCCCACTTCCCCGTATGCCCCTCTTTTCCAGTGCACAACTCTTTTTAAAAGCCATAAAAGAAGAAAAAAAAATAATAATAATAAAGTACGGGCTTGAAGCCAGGTTGAAGCCCGCGCACGATCGATGACGTCATCAAGTCTAACTGGACTCCTCGGACTTGATGGCGTGAGAGAAATTAAAAATGAGGAAGAAAAAAAAAGGGAGTGAAGAGGCGAAAAAAAGATGGATGTGTTTGTGCTGAGTTCAGTTTGAAGTTAGAGGGTGTGTGTGTGTGTGTGAGGGGAGGAGGGAGGTGGAGGAAGGATGGATCAGGTGGATTTTTTTAAAGTTCATTTTGGGGTGGGAGGTGAGGTTTGGGTGTGCAGGTGGAGAGTGGAGAGTGGAGAGGGTCCTTTAACCAACAGCACAGTTCTTCCATCCAATGTCCATATGTAGGTGTGTGTGTTTGTGTGTGTGTGAGAGAGAGACCGTGGGCTATAGCAACCAAAGTCCTGGCTCAGTTGGAGTCCGTTTTGGAGGAGAATCAGAACAAATTCGATCAAAACTCCTTTTGAGTTTTCCAGCAAAATAAGGCTCTGAACTTTCTGTCGATCATCGCCACTCGTTAGAGATTCAGAGAGAAAGGTTCTTTTTCAGCGATTCCTCCACTTCTCTCTCGTTGTCCTCCATCCAACCCCTCATTTATCTTTATTACCCGGTTTCCCTCCTACCCACAAAAGACCCGGCAGCAGAACCGTGCAGAAAGAAAAAACAACTGAATAAATAGCAGGAAGAAGTGACAGGAGTGGTCAAAGTGATCAAAGTGTGACTACTAAAAAACAGAGAGAGCAGATCGGACATGCAGAAGAGTGGAACGTCTAAGTAGAACGTGACGAAAAGAAAAAAACAAACCCAGCAGGGAAGAGAGAAGACCTCGGTCTGTAAGTACTTCACAACTCAGAGGAAATCAACTCGGAGTTTCTAATGGCAGGGCCTCGTGAACGTTGGGAACAAAACTCCTAGAAAAGAGATGTTTTCTAGTCTCAGAGAACCAATAGCCCTACTTCAGACCTGTGTCCAGATAACAATCGAGTTATTTTTTAAAGTGATCCCACCCTTTAGCTTACCTCCACGGTGCCCCCCCAGCATCCTCGCTATCACCCCCTCGCCCTCCCACCTCCACCTCCACCCTTTAATCTCATCTCTCCTCGCTGCTGCTGCTCCTCCGCACTCACAGTTTGAGCTCGTTGGCAATCTTTGAGGCAATGTTCTTGAAGGCGATGGACGTGCCCGAGATCCGCTTGAAGCGCACGCCGTTGAGGGAGAGCCGCGGCAGCTTGCAGACCTCCATCTCCCACTGGACGAAGTCGTCGCGCGCCGGGTTGCCCGACACGCACAGCAGCATGTAGCGCTCACGCAGCTCGTACTCGCAGCTGTTGGAGTCGAGCACCTTGCGGATCTCCCGCATCATCTCCATGGGCTCCATGGACGACGTGGTCTTCATGGACCAGGTGAAGCGGAGCGAGCGCGGCTTGGCCGACTCCTTCTGGCCGCCGATGGCCGGAGGGGTGCCGGTGCCACCTGAGGGGGGGGGGGGGGTGGGGGGGGTGGAGAGACAAAGAGAGGTGAGAGGAATAAAGAGACGAGCGGGAGGAACAAGTGATAAGTGATGGTTGCATGAGAAATAAGGGATGATAAAAGACGGGGACGGCACAGAATGGACAAAAGTGAACAGATCTGAGGGGCCAAGAGTTCTGAGAGGACGTGAGCAGTGAGGAGGACAGAGACAGGAGAGGAAAGTAAAGGAGAAAAGGGAGCAAGGACTGAAAAACATGAACAAGTGTGTAGAGAAACAAGAAGAATGAGACCAGAGTGGAGAAACGAGAGCAGAATGAAAAACGGGACGGACAGAATGACTGCTGTATTCTCTGATATAAAACCCATTAAGACAATAGTCTGAATAACAATTGAAAAAGTGTTTTCAGGACATTTGATGTTCAATGCTGCAATGACAGAAAACAACTGGAACTGACAAAGATGTTGTGGAAAGGTGGAAGTCTCTCTCAGCTTAAACTGCAACTAATGAGCATTTTAACCATCGATGCATCTTTCAGTTATTCATTCGATTAAAGCCGGGTTTCCACCGGGACTTTTAGTCCCTGGAACTACTTTTCAAGGAACTAAAAGGTTCCTTCAGCCCACTGTTTTCTGCGTTTCCACCGCGGTCTAAAGACCCATGTAGATTAGGCAAATTAGTCCGCTAACTTATGAAAAATCAACATGACACGGGATGAGGGCTCTCTCATTCACAGCACCGCCGCACTGTCTCCCTCTACTAAAGGTACCACTCGTCCTCGCGATCTCTCTCTCTCTCTCTTTTTTCCCCACTGTCTTTTTTTGTAATAAGTCAGGAAGCCCACAGCAGAGCCAAACTTTACATATGTGATCAAACAAAGAGAAATGCAGCGTGTTTATGGATGAAGCGGTACACAAGTTGAAGCCGTTGAAGCGGCGGCGCTGTGTGTGTGTTTCACCAATCAGCGACGGTCATCCCTGCAAACTCCACCCTGAACATTCCAGTACTTGCGGTTGAAACGCAACGAGTTCCTCAAAAGGTTCTTAGTTCGGTGGGAAAGTTCCTGCAGTGGAAACGAGGCTTAAAGGTAAAGAGTATTCCAGTCATTTAGTATTGCACTTCCATAAAGTTGTGGGACCCTAGAGAGCCGTAATAAAGAGCCTCATCTTGTGTCGCAAAAGAAACCACAGCAGCAACACTGAGGAAACTCTGTTGTCATAATGTAAGCTGGAGAAGATATCATTATTAGAGAGCTACCGAAAATCCTAGCAGTGACTGTTCCTCTTCTCCTACTGTTGACAACATCAGAACATGGTAATAAAAGCCAACAACGTACCAGTGTTACCAGATCCTGGTGAGGAGTTGTTCTCATCGTTGTTGGTAGAAGAGGAGAGGACACCGCCAGACGTCTTCTCCGACTTGTCCACTGTGCTGCTCAGCATAGACCTGGGTGAGGGATGGGAGGGTGGAAGAGAAGGAGACAGGTGGAGGAAGACAGAAAGAAAAGGGCAGATAAAGAGAGGAGGAGGAGAGGAAGAGGATGAGGAAGCAATAAGCAAAGAGAGAAAAAGAAGAAAAGTGTGAGAATTGAGAGAAACATTTAGACAAAAAAAGGAGGTGAGGAGGAAGAGGAGGAGGAGGAGGAGGAGGAGAAGGAGAAGGAGGAGGAAGAGGAGGAGGAGGAGGAGGAGGAGGAGGAGGAGGGATGATTGAGAGGAAGAGGGAGATGATGAGGTCGTGGAAATGAATGAAGACAAAAAGCAAAATTTCTTTTAAGTACCCCTGTGTGTGTTTGTGTGTGCACATCTCTCAGGTTACTAAAATATGTGTGTGTGTGACATGGTGAATTTTGAGTCTGCTTGCACACAAACACACATTTGGGTACTTGATTTCTGATTTCCCTTCACACGCACATGCAGGTCAACCTCCACACCGCCACTCTCACTCTCTGGGATGCTACCATTCACAGCTAATCTCCCATCCCCTGATTGGTCAAGCCGTTATCACCATCACCAACCAATTACATCCCAGCTCCCCCCCCCCTTCCCTCTCCCAGCCATTCACAACAAGCTCAGAGATCATCTAGTGACTGGCTCCAGTCTACTGATTGGCAGGCGGTTTTGGGAGTCTGGGGGGTTTTGGGGTTTTGTTTTCGGGGCTGCTCTGTATCTCACCTGCTCCCCTCATCCCGACCCTCTCCCTCATACGGACTCCTCGAGAAAAATCAACACAAGTTTAGTCTTTTTGAGGGCTAAGGGCAACAACTGGACTCTTAACACAGATAGTAAAATCAGCCGGCTGAACACGGTTGCGCTGCTCGCCATGCCTGCCTGAATGTTCCAATCCAACCACACCGAGCGTCCACGCCAAATATCTCATTTACACTCCGACGGTTCAAATTTAAAAACCAGAGCCACCTGATGGCTCCGCAGCCCACAATGCAGATCCCAATGCCAGTCCACTCTGAGTAACCGGCTCCTCGATGAGGAGACGTCATGAGTGTTCGGTGGGATGAAAAGATGAGGCAAGAAATGGATTGAGTTGTTTATGTGTAAAGTCCTTCCCTCAGTTCTTAGTAACTACTAGTTTCAATATTTTAAAGAGGACCTATCATGCTAATTTTCAGGTGCATACTTGTATTTTGGGTTTCTACGAGAACATGTTTACATGTTTTAATGTTCAAAAAGTGCTTTATTTTCTCATAGTAGCTGTGCTGCAGACCCTCTTTTCACCCTCTGTCTGAAACGCTCTGTTTGAGCTCCAGTCTGCTCTTATTGGTCAGCTGGCCCACTCTGTTGTGATTGGTCGACCAAACCAAACTCTTCGTACTCTGCTCCAGCTCTGCTCTAACTAGCTTTGTTTCAGGGCGTGCCAAACTAGCCACTAGGGAGGTATTATACAAATGTGTGACATCACTACGTTACAGAAGAAAAGGTGGGACTTTGAGCTTTGTAACTTTACAGACATTTTACAAGCACAAAAAACTATATAACACACTAAAGGAAAGAGAAAAGGCCCAAAGCATGATAGGTCCTCTTTAAATATAACTACAAATTGTTTGAAAATCTAGGTGTATATATATACAGTATATATATGTGTACATGGAGAAATACGGGTCCTAGAGTTAATATAGAAGAATGCTGTTTGTAATCCAGTGAGAAGGGAGTATCTGATTATGCTAACCTAACCTAACCTAACCTAACCACTAGTATCAGCATAATGTTTTATAATTTGAGGTATATTGTGTTATTTTTGGGAAAAGTAATTTAAAATATCAAATATTAGCAAGCTTTGCAACAGCTACACCTATTAGGTAATAAGTATAAATATTTAGCATCAACTAATCTCTAGGTAAGAAGTAGTGTGGTGCAACTTGTTTTATTTTAGTGATTCATAAAACTACACTAGCGTTATAACTAGGCTAAGTTGGAACGGGTAAAGACCAGAATAGAAATGGAACTAAATGGAACATTTGGACAAAATCTAGATCAAAATGTGGAATGGCTTGGAATGGATTCCTACAAAACCGAATGTTGGGAACAAAATGGAATATGGAACGTTTTAGAACAGAGTGGAATGGCATGGAATGGAATGGGTTCCTACAAAAATGGCATGTTGCGAACAAAATGTGAGATGGAACGTTTTGGACCAGGATGGAATGGTTTGGAACAGAACGGTCGGCACGGTGAGGGCGAGTCGTACGGCTAAAGGAGTTAGGTTAGGTTCGTTAATGATCCCAGCACTGCATTGAAACCTGTATTAGTAACATTGGACCTACACAGAGGCTGTTTAAAACTCCTACAATACACATATGTAACACACACACACACACACACACACACACACACATAAATATTCTCTCTCATACCAGCAAAAGACTGAAAACATAAACAAACAAACTGAACGGAGAAAAGCAGACAAAGCTAAACACATGCAGACAATGGAAGGAAAGTGACACAAACATCATGACATCATGACAAATTCAACAGTTTATGGTCTTAAATTCATTTTGTTGTGGGAAAAGACATCTTTTTTTTTGCCCCATTAAAAAAATAAAATATATATCACACCTTCTGCAACAGAAATATGGTTAAAATGTAGCACATGGGAAATGACAAGTGGAAAAAATGTACACAAGGATTTCTTAAATAATAGAGGTAAACAATGTCAAATTAAGCACGTTGTGCCATTTTGCATGCTCTGTATGATTAAGCTAAATATGAAGGGATGCAGAATGGCTCCTAGAGGAGGGGACATCAAGGGAAAACAAAGGACTGATAAGATGATTACTTGAACCTTAACTTTTACCGTCCACTACATGGAGTGTAAACACATTGAAGTAGAATCTATTCATACACTCAAAATATATATAAATATGGGGCAAATGTTTGAGGCAGATTTATTATTTCTAGCTCTCATATTTCAAATGTAATGATTCATGACTCCTTAAATAGGCCAAAGGCTTTGCTACTTGTAAAAAAAATGAAAGGTAGTTCATCATTACACTGTTCTAATAAAATAATGTTACAACTTGTAACCACCAGGTGGAGCAATGGTCCGGATTAAAAGGGAAATTGCTCTACCTGCTGGTAAAAAGCAGACAACACACTCGAAAAAGCAGGTGTGTGTGTGTGTGAGATAAATGTGGTTGTGAAATGTGTTCAGCATGTACATGTAGAAATGTTAAGATGTGTCACCATGTGTTGAGCATCTGCTCAGAGTGCAAATATATACATGGAGACAAGATGTGTGTGTGTTCATGTAAATGTTTGGGTGCAAATGTATGCATCAAGTGTCATCTGTGTGTGTGTGTGTGTGTGTGTGTGTGTGTGTGTGTGTGTGTGTGTGTGTGTGTATGTGTGTGTGTTCACAGCATAAAGGTCTTTTCCAGCCAGAGTAGGTCAAAGCCATCCAGTTCTGTTGCTGCTGCTGTTAGAGAGCCAGTGCCAGAGTGAGAACAGAGCGATGAAAGAAAGGAAGAGTGCAGCCTCCAGAAAAAGAGTGCAGCCTGAGAAAACACTGCAGCCCCGTCCCTCCCGGGTCCTTCTCCTCCTCCTCTCTGCCTCCGTCCACAACTACAGCCAGCGACTAATAATTACAAATGACTTCCCCTGTGGGAGTTGCACCGAAAAACCAGAAACGCAACTCTCTAATTTGAGTCTAGTGACTGAACCGATGAGAGCGGAGAGGTGAGATGGGTGGTAGTTTGGTGGAGGTGGGTGGCGTTAGCTGGGATAATGGTTAGCAACATTAAAAAGCAATCAGAGCCTACTTTTCTCTCTCATATGCTTACAGACATGAGGAAATTAGTATAGGACCTTGTTCAAGGGAGGGCATTTTACACCATTACCTCGCCAGTTTCTGCGATTTTGGAGAGTATGATCTCCATTAAGCTCAAAAGAAGCTGCATCTGAAGCTAAGAAAGGGAGCGGGTTAAGAGTAGAAAGAGAGTAGTTTGATCTATTGCACCATTAAGACTCGACCTAAATCTGGGACGCTACGGGGGGGATCTACGAGCTCACACACACACTCTACCTGGTAAATAAATGGAAAAAGGAGGGATGAGGAGGAGGTGGGTGGGTGGGAGTGACGATGGAGTGACGAAGAGGAAGTGTTGTTATTGTGCCGCATGATGATGGAGTGAGTGAGTTAAGTGAGTGGGTGGCTGGGTGGGTGAGGTGGACGTTAGTAATAATAATGATAAATAAATAAATAAATAAAAATGGGCCAAAACACGGCACGCAAAACCAGAAGGCTCAAAAAAAGGGGGCCAACCACAGAAAATAAAAGGAGGAGAAAAGATAAGGCTCAAGACACAAAAAGGAAGATCTCAACAGAAAGCTGCACGAAAACACCAAAAGAGGAGGAAATATATATATATATGTAAAAATATATATGAAGAAGAGAATAAACGTATATATATATCAAAGGGGTTATATTTAACGTTGGGGGTGTTGCCTACCTTCTCGGAAACCTGAACGACAGATTTCTACAAAACAAAAAGAGGGATAAAGAAAGAAAGAGAAACAAACGTATATATAAAAACGTATAGATTTATGACTTTCCTGTAAAAAGACAAAGCTGCCCTCTGAGGAGCAAACTTTCAAAGACAAACTGGCTCATTTTGGGATTGAAGCAGCAAGCACAACATTACATAACCCCAAAAAATAAACAACAAAAATCAGTGTTAACTGCCGTCGACTTTCAACCGGAATGTGTTTCAAGATTACTGCTGTGAATGTGTGAACAGACATTTTTTTTAAAACGCACACCAGAAACACCTCAGAGGGATTTAATGAGCTCTGTGGGAAAATTCCATTAAGAGACCCAGTTTGAACACAGTCACCCCCCCCCCCCCTCCTCCACACACAGAGCAGTCCTGGGTGATCCTGGAAAGAAGTGTTCGTGAGGTGAAAAGTTCAGATGTGATAATAATAAAAAAAAAAAAGGGAGAGAGAAAACCACCTCCTATACACACACAGAGACACATTTCAAATGAAAATGCACAGGTTAAGCAATCTTGAACACACATTGAGGAACTTAATCTCACACACATGCAAGTACACCGGAGACCAAGCAGGAAAATGCAGCGGTGAGGTTATATGATATGTTAATAAAACACATAGCTTTAGTGCATGTATATATAGGTGTGTGTGTGGTCAAACTGTACAAATGCAACACAATCTCTCTGTCTCCACCGCCTCAACTTCCTACCAGCACGCCAAGTTGTGTGTGTGTGTGTGTGTGTGTGTGTGTGTGTGTGTGTGTGTGTGTGTGTGTGTGTGTGTGTGTGTGTGTGCATGCATGTGTGTCAAGGTGTCCCCACTAGCGGTATTTATAGTTGAGGGGAAAGTGATATCTCCGGTGTAACCATGGATACTGTCGCCACGGAGCTACAGTATCTCTGAGTGGGAGGCCTAGAGAGTGGCCGTGCCTGTACCTCCGCCTCTTACACTCACACACACACCAGTTCTACACCGACACCCACGCATGCAGGCAAGACACGACATTTCTGTTGTGTTCAAGCTAAAAATCATCAAAAATACAAGCGTGTGCTCTCTCTTAGTCCCTTCCTCACACACATTTCAAACTGCTCGCAGCTTTTCAGCGTTTCGCTGCTCACTTGGCCCTTCCTCTTTCAGTCTCGTTCACCTTTAAACCCTCACTTCCTGTCACTTCCTCTCCTCCATATCTTCCATTCTGACGGCGGCCTCCGATTATAACATGCAGCCTCGCTGCTCCTTTTTTTAGTCTCCTCTGCGCTCTTTTGCTTTTCTCCCAGTCGGACTCAGCTGCACACACAGACCTCATCACCCTTCATACATGATTTAGATCTAGTCGTTTTTTTCTATGAATCTAGTAGAAACAGATGGACTTGGTGAGTAGAAATAGCAGTCGAGTTGTCACAAGACACTGGAGTCAAAGAGTTGGTAGGTTTTTCCTTCCCTTCCACTTTTATAACCACAATGTACTGTCTTCACCTCACTGTATTTACCAAGCACAGTTCAAAAAGCTACAAAGCGGACTCCACTTCCAGAGACAATTTAAAAAAAATCTAAATAAAAACAAGTTTAGCTTTGATTACAACCAGGTACCCAGAAGAGCAGTTTTAGTGCTGCAACCTGCAGTAGACGAAAACTAGGCCAGACGTGCAACCAAAACCAAAATTACTCCTCAGTCACCACTGCTCCAAACCAAATTATAGAGGAGACACAGCTGTTCCCTTCCTCTCCCTTTCTACTCCCAGCGGAGTTACAGATCAGCACAAGTTTAGTGATAGGGATGAGATGAGACCAGCCCCTTTAAAGAAATACTCTGAAAACCAGTGATGACATGGATGTACGGTACGCTGTTCCTGAGAGGAAATGAGCACATGAAATGACTTGTAACTCAAACCTAGTAATTTTCTCTTTAAAGCTGAAACCTCAATACTCAGAAAAAGCTTCAAACTGTACTTGTGCTGCAAAGTAGCAGGATAATAAATAGAACAGCTGCTACCACGACTGCTCTGTATTTACTAAACTACGAATTTTCTTCTTCTGCCACATATCCTCTCCTGTCCTATCTGTCTGGCTACTTCCTTTCTCGTCTCTCTGACACTAGAACCACAGAGTATAATCTGAATATTCACCCTTCCCATTTGCCCGTGCTCCTGCCTCTCTTTTCCGCCACTCACCTGCGTACAAACTTGGATGTGAACTTGCTGAAAATTCCCGTGGCGCCATGTGTCCTCCGGGCCTGGCTGTTGCCGTGTGACAGTGACGGGGACGCGGGCCCTCCGGGGTAGGCGGAGCCCTGCTGGTCCCGGGCGCCCCGCTGCTGGCCTGCGTGGAATGTGCTGCGGATGCCCACCCCTCGGGAGAAGTTGGTACGGTCCGACGCGGCAGCGCTGCTGATGTTGTGGGCAGATGGGGAGGCGCCGGGCGCCCGCTGAGCTGGGGCACTATAGAAGATGAGTGGGAGGAAAGAGGAGGGAAATGGAGTGGTAGAGAAAAAGGTGATACAGAGGAGGGGAGGGTGGAGAAGAAGAAAAGAGGTGCGAAAATATTGGGAGAGGGATTGGGAAGTGGTTGGGAGGTGTGATGAGAGAAGAGGCAGAGAAGAGGAGGTGCAAATGAAGAAGAAGTCAGGGTGACGGAGATTGGACAGGAGACAGGAGGAAGAAAAAGCAGGAAATAAAGGATGGAATGAAAAGGTAGAAGTAATAAAGAGGGGATGGGAGTGGAAGAGGAGGGATGTGGGAGAGGAACAAACAATTAGACGCTAATCACTTCCTTCTAATGTGCTACTTACCTCAGTGTAATGTCATACAAGTATCTATGTCTGCTCAACGTCTGCTCGCCCTGATGTTTCATATAATCCCTTAAGTCAGCCATGTCAATATTTAGGGCCACATTAGGTCACTGACACACACACACACACACACACACACACACACACACAGAGACAGAGACAGAGACAGTTAATCCTCTTTTCTTTGACCGCAGGGCAAAGCATCACAAACCTCGAGCTCTCCCTCCCTCTTGCACACAAATACACACACAGACACAGACAAAGACACACTTGCACACTGCACCTATTCACTGAGCTAAAAGCTTGCATTTGCTTTGTAAGCATGTGTTCATCTTCCATGCCAGCGTGTGGCAGCGGTACACCTGCAGCAGACGGCAAACACAGCAAACAGAAAATGGCAAAAGCACACAGACTGAAAGACAAAACAGGCAAATACAGAGAGTAGAACATACAGAAAGAGTGAATACAAATAAGACCATCCACTGTAGAAGGCTGCAATGGGACTGGGATATACCACATAACACACATGTTGCAGGTGCAGGATATGGTTACGCTAATGTGGGTCGTCAACATCATCACCCCGTGACAAAATTCCATATTTGAAAATACGAGAGGGTGTAATTACTAAATGCTTTGCCCACCATTAAAGGGTAACTTTGGTATTTGTCAACCTGGATTTCTCATGTTGTTGTGTCTACGTGACTGATGGGGACAACAATTTTTGAAATTGGTCCAGTATTGAGAGAGAACGCTGCAGCCGCCAGCCGCTAAACAGGCTGTAGTATAATCGCTTGGCACCGTTAATGTACGTTCGCTGAAGTGCTCGTCTTTGCCGAAGACAGGCTCAGATTGTTATTATAAGTGTCTGACAACATTATGGAAACGACCCTGCAGAGAAATAAAACATTTTTCTTTACCTTTACTTGATCCGGTCTGTTTGTTATTGTGTCTAACCAAGTCTCCTTGTCTTGGTCTTGTCTGCCGAAAGACAACAGTGGAAACATGAGTGAGAGTTGGAGAGAGGAGTGCCGGGAAGAGTTTGTTGTGTTGGAGTACAGAACGCGTAGCTTAGTGTTATCTAAAAAGATTTTCAATGTCATGGCTAACTATTGAAATGATTTCAACAACGTGGATGAGGCCTAACCTCTTGCGGCAGACAAGACCGAGACAACGAGACTTGATTAGACACAATAACAAACAAACCGGATCAAGCTAAGGTAAAGAAAAAGGTTTGATTTCTCTGTAGGGTCCTTCTCCATAATGTTGTCAGACACGTATGATAATAATAATCTGAGCCAGTCAGTTGGAAAAACAAGCACTTTAGTGGACGTAAACTAACGGTGCCAGAATCGCCCGGTCTCAGCTGCCGACTACAGCGCCGTCGCTCAGTACTGGACCAATTTCAAAAATGGTTGTCCCTATTACTCACTTAGACACAAAAACATGAGAAAATAGGGTCCATGACATGTTGAAAAATGTTAAAGTTACCCTTTAAATCCAGTGACCAGTTTATTTTATATCTCTCACATGTCCAATTCTAATTCCCTCTCTCTCTCTCTTTTTAGACTTCACATTTAGTTGGTAACAGATTTTTTTAACTCCATCTGATCTGCAAAGAGACATGCCATCACTGCCAATCTGCAGTCTGACATTACAGCATCTGGTCTGTATCCATTGCTACATGAAACATCAGCTATCAAGAAAGAGGGACACAATCCAAAATCTTGTAGTTCCCACATCTTTCAAAAATAGGGCAGCTGAATAGCTGCGTTGTGAGTTTTTATGGACTACGTGTGTTTTGTTTTTTGGGGTCGATAGATGAATGGTGTATCTGCTGGAGCAAGCGGTGATGGTCAAAAATCATCTGAGGGGTTGAGAAATCAGTCCCATGCAGACCTCTTATACACTCAACACTATACAGAAACATAAAGAGGCTTCTCAGTTACAGTCTAACGGTGTGATGGACAGCTTCAACACATCCTTTAATTTGATGTGGATGTGTTCAAGTTGTGCACCAAGGTACGAAATACACACAGAAACGATCTATGGATAAAGGTGCGAGGAAAGAAAGGCTGGATCAGGCAAGTTAGTGGGGATCAGTGTGACGTATTATAGTCATGTTGATTGGGAAGGACTACATAACCAAAGAGGAAAATAGCTGTTCATATTTTCCTATTTCTTTCAACATATGGAAGTTTTTCATTGTCACTTAAGGGAAAGAGTAGTGACGGACTGTAAAGAAGGAGTGTTATAAGGCGGTGTGGCATGAGGTGTATGCAGGCTGATGTGTCTTCATGGTGCAGCTGGATCATTTTCATGCTAGGCATACTTGATTTGCGTATAGTAGACCGCACCTCTACGTTATACAAATGTGGAGCTGCCAGTGTGCAGCGTCGCTTGCTTCATCACTGTACACCATGAACACTCAGGTTGTTAAAAAATAATGCAAATTCATGAGAATGGTGTTTGAAACGTTCTTCAGAAGGGTAATCGGGGATAAAAACAGGAATGGGTGGGACTTCAGGGCACAGACTATGTTCTGAGAAAAAGGTGCCTATGCCTCATTTTAAGGGAACAGTCTATGTGTTGGAGCGGGTACCTTCTCTCCAGCGTTCCCAACCAGGTTCTGAACAGCCCAAGCTCACTGCTGAACGACGCATGCAACAGAACAAGACTTCAACATGGAGCAGACAAAACCACGTACAGCCAGAGGGCCACCTTGACATTTGCTCTGCAGGAATTTTAGCCTGACATTTGTTTTCGCTAGACAACTGTCACAGAAAGGGTGGGGGTCTCTGAGGTCTCGACTGACACTTGCACAGACAGACAGCCATTTAAAGTAGCTGAGGAACACGTTCAAAGACCGTCCACCGTATAATGTGACACGTGGGACGGCAAAAAGTGGACTAAAACTCAAAAATATCAAAGTAGCCCTTGAAACAGACGCTATCAAGCAGGCGAGCTAAACAAAGCAACACACACACACACACACAAGCCAAGCACACAGACAGCAAATACACACAGATGACCAACAAGACACAGTCAGGTCAGTACTCCGTGTCTTTCATTCAACAAGCCACGCCACGTTATAGTTAACGCCTAATAGGTGAAGACGGGGTTTTCCCAGGCAACTTCCTAACTGAGGTGGGTTTACACAGCAGATTGAGGCTGGAGGAGACGACACTAAACAACCTTTGAAACTTTTAAGCCAGGGAAAATCCTTTTGTCCACAAACACAACATGAATATTAAATATTATTAAAATATATATATACATGCAATAGATTATACATTTTCACAGAAACATGCATCAATACAACTATTACATGTACATTTTGTCTGGTTCTCCCCAGAGCACCTTTTAAAAAAAAATATCTTTCTCTTTTTTTTGGGATATCTTTATGATTGTGATTATTGATTAAACTGTAATTACTGTTGACTATCCATCTACGTAGATGGAGAATATCTTTGTCTGTCAAGTCTGTTTACATTGTGCCCCTGATGGCCTGGTGGCTTCGAGGCTAAAGGGGTATTTCTGGATATATCTCCAAAGTCTTTTCTTTCCTTTAATGATTAAATGTAAACAGAAATGAGGTTATACTTTGAAGACCGCCTCACAACCAAGCTCATATAAAGGGCTGGCCTGCACACATAGTTTATTATCTATTGAGACCGCTGCGTGTGGAAACCTGATCCCTGCTGCTCCATAAATGTTTCTGAATGTGTCTGTGTATTTCCTGTCCGGAAACCAAACAAGTAAAACAGAAACGTCTCCCGTCTGTCGGGAGGTACAGTACGGTGAAAAACCTGCTCGTCTTGTTCTCGAGCTCCGACTGCTCGGTTACGGTCCGCTGGGTGGTGAGAGAGTGACTGATTGGCCAAAATATGTCAACATCTTCCACACTGAGTTTAGCTTGCACAGCTTTCTGAGCTCCACAATCTACTTCCTGGCTGTTGCTAAGTAACTGGTGAGTCTATGATGGCTGGTCTTAGAAATGCTGGACGTCTCACTATGGTGATGCTGTAGTGGGAAATATATAAATATATATAGGTAGATACTCAGAACAGCATTTCAAGACATTTAACAAACTATTTCTTGCTTTCAGATAAAGAAGTGTCATGTAGTCTCTTTGCTGCTACACTAATGATAAATACTTCCTGGTTCTGGGTATCCATGAGGGGGAACAAATATAACCGTGAAGGAGTTTTACACTAAATTTAAACTGCATATGTTTCCAAGACTGTACACATGGTACCCATCAATAAAAAAAGGAAGGAATATAAGTGTACAATTTTTATAGGTCAGACTTCTTGTCTTGTTTTGGGTTCAACAATATTCCATTTCGGAAACTTCTTGATCTCTTTCTTGAGTCGTATTTTTACTTTGTCAGTGCATTTTTCGGTAACACTTCATTTTACAGGTCCACAAATTTCATGGTAATTAGGTGATCTTTTGCCAGTAACCTATATGAAATTTCTTTGCAATTACTGCCAAATAACCCCAATATTTACCTCAAAATGTATCAAAAATTACTTTATTTTTTAATAAACATTATTTAATAATTATATTCCGCTTTTTCCCAATAGCTGATAATTGATTTAATACATTTAATAAAATAATTGAATTTATTTGCAAATAACTTATTTGAAATTTCTTTAATAAGCTCCATGAATCATGACATTAGCTACCAGGTTACATTGATGTAGATGATAAGTAACACAATGGTGAGATTTGAGCGTGATCAGAAGAGACTTCTATTAGTTTTGGTTTTTGAAGAGCAGCCGCTTCTCAAGCCTAAGGGCCCTATTTTAACCATTAGATGCTATTTTAGCATATAATTATTTAATAATGTTTATAACAAAGTCATTTTCGATAAACTTTGAGGTAAATATTGGGGTAATTTGGCAGAAATTCCAAAGAAATGTCAAATAGATTACTATTATAGGTCTGCAAACATGACATTTGCAGACCTGTAAAAGGAAGTGTTACCGACTTTTCTTAATATCTAAATTAAGTACCGTAGAAGGTCATTATAGTTGATTAAAAGGCAAATTTAAACCAAAAAGGTATAAAGTATCTGAGAATAAATGCCATAAAGAAACTGTTAAAGCTAGGGAAGTGTGTTATGTTTGCTCATGTGAATGTGAGTCTGAGGTGGCTGTTGGCAAGCAGAGCAGTTTGTGTTAAATAAAAGAGCTTCTCTTTAGGGAGGAAAATCCAACTCTTTGATCGATTTCATGATTTTGAGGAGGGAAAATATTGGCAACGAGGTCACTGCTGTGTGCCAGGATGTGTCACTGTGTAAAAATGAATAAAAAGGTAATCAAAGAGTTGTTGGTACTGTCCCTTTAATCTAGCAGTGGTGGAAGGTTTCAGAGCCAACAAATCATTTTATCCTTTCTTCCTCTCTCCTTTTTGTCCGTCGAGTTGTTGCGGGAAGGAGGATGATCTGTGCTGAGTAAAGTGGTACGTGCTGAAAGGCTGAGGGAGATGTGAGCATGTGTGTGTGTGTGTGTGTGTGTGTGTGTGAGAATGAGTGAGTGAGTGAGAGACTTGCCTGGGCCGTGGTGCGTGCAGGTCAGAGGGGCATGGATGATTGGAGGAGGACAGGGACTTGTTGTGGCGGGGACGCGAGGAGGAGGAGGAGGAGGAGGAGAGGACGGCAGCAGCCGAGGCGGTGGAGGCGCGGGAGCCCGGAGTGTTTAGGCTGGGAGGAGGGGGGAGGAACAGGAGGAGTGCCCCGCCCAACGCACACACACACACACATATACATACATATGCAGACACACCCGCAAACGTGACAGACACGCAGGACAAACGCACCAACGAGTCACACAATCAAACATACACACGAGTATGACACATTCAGACATTCACACACCGGGCGGGGTTTGTGTGTGGGCGGGCAGGGAGGTGAGGTGGAGCATGGTTAGAAGCAGCACTTATCAAACACAGTAAGGGAGGGAGGGGGGGAGGGTGGAGGGAAGAGCAGAGGAAGTAGAGACAAAAAGAGACGGAAAACACGGAGCAAAAGGACATGAACAAAGAGGAGAAGTTGGTCTTTTTGCTGCTTCATCGTTTCAAATAAGCAATCACGAACCACAATCAAAGGCTGACTGTGTTTTCATTTAAAATCTACTTCACATAAAAGGCAGAGCACAAAAGACCAACTTTAAGACACACTTTTCTATTGGCTAGGAAGACTGAAAACACACTCAAGACAAGTTCTGTGGACAAAGTCAGGTTACCAATATTACAGAGATGCGTTAAGCAACTCAAGTCACCTCGTAAAGACTGAAGACACCCCATTCACTGGTCCTCCCCAGCAGGTCTAAATATACTATCAACACAGTTTGAGGTGCTTGGGTAGGCCTAAGTCAAATTAACTCCAACCACATCTTTCTTACAAATCCCTTCAGCGTTTAAATATCTCTTTGTTTTGTTATCTAATTTCAAATCCTTGCTGCTTTTTTCAATTACTTTTTTTTTTTGTATATTTCATCTTTTGTGAAGCACATTGCATCGTACGGTTTTGTAAGAATTGTGCTACCTAAAAACAAAGTTTTGTTATATATAGTATGTAATATAAAGTATTATTATTTCAGACATGAGAGCTGAAACAATCAGCTGATTCATTGCTAAACAAACTATTAATGAGCATCAACTTAGATAATACATTCTTTGTCTCCCTTAAAACTCCACTGATTCCAGCTTCTCCAGTGTGAATAGTTGCTTGTTTTCTGAGTCTCGCGTGATATTAAATTTAATATCGTTGAGATTTGGACTGCTGGTCGGACAAAATAAGCAAGATTAATCTGCACATTAATCAATCATAAAAGTAATCGTTAGTTACAAACCTATGAGGCCGTTAAAATCTGTATTAAAAACAATTAGCTTATGCCCTTCCTCTGGTGATAATGGGCATGTAAGGTGTTGAGTTTCTCCATGAAGTCAAGTAGTTCACTGTCTTGTTATGAGATAATCACTCTGACCTCTGACCTTACAGTTTTATGGATTTGACCTGTCTCGTGACTTCTTCTGCCTGTCAAGTCCCTGACTTTCCCTCTCCAATCCTTCCTCTCCTTTTCTCCTGCAAACAATCTAAACTATATCTGTAACAAAGAATAGTTCATTGAATTAATTAGGCAAAAGACCACTGGCTATTTCCTGAACCCTCTCTTAATCGGCAAGGTTGCTACGGGCTACAAAGCTCTAACTTGACTTTATCCACAGAGGGAAACAAACACAGTAAGAGACAGGGGAGAGTGGTACCAGAGGGAGAGAGATAGATGAAGGGAGAGCAGAGGATTGAGCAATGAGAGAGAGAGAGAGAGAGAGAGAGAGAGAGGGACATTTATAGGAGGTCAACCAAACAGCTGCTAATTACACAGAAAACAAACACATAGCCGAGAGAAAAGCACTGTTTCTGACAGATTAGTACGGCTGGTGATGGAAAAATAACGGCATTCACTGGACAGCGTGTGGCAAGAGTTTGAGCATGTGTGACATGTATGTTTAAGCTTGTGTGTGTCAATAGTTTGTACGTGTACTGCCTCTGTGTGTGTAGATATTTTTGTGTACGTCTAAGCCTATTAAGAGGCAAGTACAGGGACCATATAGTGCCACTAAGAGTTAATATTCCATCACAAGTCGTCCTAATCTCCTTAGAGAGAGAGGGGAGAAAAAGAAAGAGAAGATTAATATAAAGACAAGAAGGAAAAAAGAAAGCTGGAAAAAAAAAAGGAGGTGCCAAGAAAATGTGAGTGACTTAAGATCCAGCGGGACAAGAGCTCAGACGCAGATAAAAGAACACCAGACGAAGGAAATTAGAAAAGGACAGAAAGGGGTAAAAAGGAAATTTGGGGAAGGGGAGGGTTTAACAAGTATAAAAGCCCACACTTCAAAGCATTAATGATGATCAAATAAACTTTCAAATCAAAGCAGATGACAACCACTAAGTTAGCAGAGCCTACCATGGATAATAGACCCACAGGGCTAAAAAAAACAAAAACAATGCTGTCTCAAATGACCACATCGTCACTAAGTAGTGCTTAGACTGAAAGTTGATGACATTTCTCTAAACTTATCAGATTTATCGGCCTGAACGTAGACTCAAATTAATATTTTTTATTATGTTGTAGGTAGGGCACCATCTTGGGAATGAGGGGGTCATTTGAGACTGAGTCATGAACAGGTAACAAAGCAGTAATGACAATGAACACTGCGTCGTAGGAGGGATTATGGTTTGGCTTAATGTTTAATGCTCATGAAAAAGCACACAAAGCATATGGCCGGTTAAGCATGAGTGATGTGTGAGTGGTTGTGTGTGTGTGTGTGTGGACGCGTATATTCGACAGCAGAGGCTCACAATCCCGGGCGACAAACGCGACGACTTCAACCGACGGCTAAAATGACCGCGTGGAGGTGTGTTTTCATGGCCTCGAAATGAAGATTAGAAAGTCCACAATCAGGCAACTCTAAAAACGGACACAACGTTTGTTTGGTCCATATTGGAGTCGTGGTTGAGGAAGAAAGGAGAGTTGGAAGGATGAAATGAGAACGGGGAAAAGGGAGGGAATATCACACCTTGCAATATCCCAATGAAAGACTAGTGAAAAACAGGGAGCTTGATTTATGGTTAAACCAATAGTAGACTGTCATTTAATTTAATTTTCTCAAACAAACAAAAAACAGTAATCCTGCTTTTCGTTTTTCATTACTATAAGATTATTGCCTTTTTGACCTTCTGTTGAGTTTTGCACCTGCTAAACCTCTAACCTCTATCCCTGATTGGACTTTGATTAAAAACTTTGATTAAATTACAAGTTGTGAGAAGTCAAAGTTAATTAAAAAAGAATATGTTATCAAAGGAAAAGAACAGAAAGAAGGATAAGAGTTTAAAGAACAAATGAGGTTTCCGTGTGTCAGCATATGTGTATGTGAAAGCGGGGTGTGCGTGTCCATCGAACCCTGCCTCTGCTCTGACTGGCAGGCCTCCATCAGCCCATCACGGGTAATCTGTAATCTACTGGAGGTTTGGCCTAAATTCCCAACGGAGCCTGATTTCCTTGTCCGGGAGGGCTCACCCCACCCCGGGGTAAAGCTGTGGGCCTTCCCTGAGCCAGCTGGCAGAGCTCTGGAGAGCACCAGCCAAGGTCTGGGATTCAGTCACTGAGACAGCTGTGGGACTGCTTCATTCACAAACCATGGTGAGAGTGTGTTTATATTATGTGTGTGTGTGTGTTTTAGTGAGGAAGCAGGGCTGCCTCACTGCAACTACTTGAGTTGCCGGTGACGACAGAGAAAGGACGATTGTGTGTAACTTTACTTGCCCGTGTCTTTTTGAAAAAAATTTTTTTTTACATTGTACGTGTATATAAATAAGTGTGTGTCTACCTGTCCTTGCCGTTCTGGATGCCCTGGCCCAGCGTGGCCCTCTCAGTCAGAGGAGAGTTCCGACTGCGACCGGTACCGGTGGACAGGATGCTATTCTGAAAGGAGAGAGGAACAAAATATGAAGAAAGTTAGAAATATAGAAATGTAAGTGAATAAGATTGAGGACAGCGTTAAAGACGGTGGTCGGAGGATGGAGAAATGGCGTTAAAAGTGACCAATTATTAATGGAACAACCTCGAGCAAGCTCCCCGATCAGCAGGGACGGGTGACTTTAATTGCCTAACATTAATTAATATCTTCACTTAAGATTATTAGGAAACACTTCATTTTACAGGTCTGCAAATTTCATGGTAATTAGGTGATAATTATCAAGTAACCTATTTGAAATTTCTTTGGAATTACTGCCAAATTAGCCCAATATTTACCTCAAAATTGATTGAAAATTACTTTATTATAAACGTTATTTAATAATTACATTCCGCTATTTCCAAATAGCTGGTAATTTATTTAATACATTTCCAGGAAAAGAATACAAAGTTAATTGATATGTTTTATTTCCATGTCCGCTGATAATTAGATAATAATTATCAAATCATTTAAAAAAACTCCCTGAATCATGACAACAGCTTCCAGGTTATACAAGTCACACAATGGTGAGATTTGTGCCTGATCAAAAGTGTCTTCTATTAGTTTTGGTTTCCAACTCCGATGAAGAGCAGCCGCTTCTCAAGCCTAAGGGCCCTATTTTAACCATTAGATGCTATTTCAGCATATAATTATTAAATAATGTTTATAATAGTCATTTTCGATACATTTTGAGGTAAATATTGGGGTAATTTGGCAGTACTTCTAAAGAAATTTCAAATAGGTTACTTGCTAATTATTAACTACGTACCATGAACTTTGCGGACCTGTAAAATGAAGTGTTACCGATTATTTCCTGTTACAAAGTCAGTTTTCTGCAGCTTTTCAAAATGAACTGCACAATCATACAATTACAAAACCATTTCATGTTCACCTCAGAGTTCTTGAATTGTCATTTTAAAGGCCTTGCATTCGCACACAGGTGTTTTCCATTACCCTGCCTGACACATTAACCATCTGCTCCGGCTGAGGTTGGGTGGAGCTACACTGGGAATTACACAATGTCACCGAAGTCTACATACTAATAAAAACGATAAAAGTTGTCCCGCCCTAACAGGGTGCGACTAAATGAACAGGAGAGCGACCCAGATGTCAATCAACAACAGTATGTACACGCCCTCATAGTCCTGAGAAGAGGCCTCTTCAGGTGACTTATATGAAAACAGCAGTGCAATGCTCAAATACTTTCCTGATCATTTCTAAATCTTTTTAAGTCGAGTTTTCAGCTATAAACTCGTAAAACATTTGTTGGTAGGTGTCATATGGAAAGACACTGTTGAAGAAGTTATAATACAGCCTTAAGGGTTCGTAATTGGTGCCAACTGAGTGCAGAGCTGGGTGATACTAAGACATTTTGACATGTCACAGTAGGAAAAGCACAGGTGTAAATAGTAAAATGAATGTAGAAAACAAAGTGTGTATTTAGCCTGTTGTTTATTATTATTATTTGTTTAGGCTGCACACATTCTTTTGGTTATCATCCTTTACAGTAATTGGCACAGGGGTGTGGTTTCACCTATTTTTACCTGTTCACTTGGACCGTAGGAGTCAGACAAAGAGGGTGAGACAGGCTTGGATATCTTCTGTTGACTGTCACTTCACGTTACATTCTGTAGTTATTCCAGTTAGCCTTATTGTTTGTAATTCCTTTAATTCAATTAACAGTAAAACGCATCTGGACTTTTTGGACGTCTTGGAACGAGTCACGGTCAAGAGCCTACTTCAGCCTCTTAGCGGCTTTTTAATTGATAGTAGTCGCTACAATGAATGACGGCTTAATTGCATTTAGCCGCTTCAGTGTCAAGGTCCTGGTATTGTGGATGCTGGCTCATTGTCACCCTGTTTACGGCTTACTAGGCCACTTAAATAGAGAAGCCAACACCTGTGCTTTTCTTACTACGACAAGTCAAAGTGTCTGCTGTGAAAAAGGTCTGAAGTTTTGCATCAACACCAAGATAAAAAACAACGTGACAATATTTTGGGTGTGTATAACTAATGCGCTTAAGCTGGACAAATGTAGTAAGCATCATTTAACTGTAATGCGGTTGTGAGATAAGGAAAAGGCCTCATTCAAGATGACCAAAAACCCAATCAGTTGGTATAAACATGATGCACACTTCAACTTTCTTACGCTATGTGAGAGTAGTAATATGGCCATTTACTACAATTAGTTTAATTAGTAACTAGCATCATTTGATCTTTGGACAATAGATTAAGATAATGTATGGCTGATGTCAGCTTACACTTAAGAGCAACATTGACTTTCCGAATAAAAGTTTCAAATTTCAAATTTCCAGCAGCTGTTTTCCAATCGACTCACATTTGGGAAAGTTGTTCATTCACTACAACTGCAGTGTGTATCTTGTTTGTCTGTATTTGGTAATATTGGTGATGTGGGAACCACAATACCCAATGTATTAATTAGAATGTGCTTCTGATGGAGACTTTGAGTGTAGGGAATGTCATGTAAGCAGTGTGTTTGGTCTCACGGTGGAGGGTGTGGCGCTCTTCTTGCGGTCAGAGGAGCCCAGAGGACTGGCCGGCACCTTGTTAGTGGAGCTGCCTGATGAACTTTTCCTCCCAGAATCGTCCCCTGCAGTCCGGTTGTCTGACTGACCCCTCTTAGAGTAGGAGGAACCTAGAAAAAGAAAGAGAGTCCATCACACAAAGGCCATCACTTGTTGTGCTCTTTATCTGACACATCTCACTGCACCGTCTTCTGCTCCGCCACTCATTTGTCATTTTCCCGTCATCAATCAGTTCTAATAGAAATCAATCTCACCTGCTTTTGTGGCTTCTCTCATTTAATCTGCTTGACCAACCCTCCACTCCACCCTCTCTCCCTTCTACTGTACACCGGGATTGAAATCTAATGATTCACTTTAAAAATAACTTTGTACGATCTGCTGATACTGTGTTTCCATCCCTGAGCTCCTGACAAATGATCATCTCAATCTGATCCCTGTCCACTTCTCCTGACCCTCTCCTAACACATAGGCTTGCCGCGGTAGTCGGTGTTACGCGGTGGTTGGGCACACACCGATTACATTACGTACCCACTGCCCCCACCGTCGTTTTGCTTTTTTATACAGAAATAAAACCCATTCAGTTCATTTTGGCGTATCACCAGCGTGTTATCAATAGATAGTCGGACGATGGACGTTACAGACCGAGAGATGGCGGAGGATTTGGTGTCGTAGCGAAAAGCAAATGCGCCTATTTGGTAATATTTCAGATTTAAACCCAATGCTATAAGGGAACCGTAACGTTAATGAGGTAATCCCTGCGAGGAGGACGGAGCGGTCACAGCCGGTGTTGTCACAAATTTATTAACCGGTGGGAAAATGTCCTCACCGTCACATCCCTACTAACAAACACCAGCTTCACCCACTTCCTCTACCACACACACACACACACACACACAGCAATCTTACCTTGGCTGCGGTTCTGAGGCTTCTGGTTGGACGACACACTGCGCTGTACCTTAGAGAGGCAAGATGGACGTACAGGTCAGTGTGGTATTCCTTATGTCACAGAGTTTTTACACACATCGGGATGTAAGTATGCTAGCAGAAGCTGCATTCACAGTTAATCTATAAAGCCATTCACACGTGAAACGGCCAAATACAAGCATCCAGGGAAGGAGCTGGCAGTTGCGGTTCACATGTACCTGTATGTAGGTCAACAATGTAAAACCTACGAATGAGCTACGTCAGAGTAGATTCCCAGTGTCTTTGGTAAAAAATACGAGGTCAAGTCAGTGCACTTGTGTCACTGGCTGCAGTCGGGAGACCTCATTATGTGTTAGCAGACCACATTATGTGTTCTCATTGTACCTTGTGAGGCGGGGAGGGGGCGTTTATGTTGCTTACATCACTTCCTGGCCGGGGCTTGATACCACTTTCATCCAGCTGAGGAAAAAAGAAAAAAAAACACACACAAATCTGAATATGTGTGTGTCAGGAGGAGACGCAGAGAGACTGTGGTGTGGGCACAACAAACACAAAGGACTAAAAATAGTACTGTTAAGAGAATACTGTTGAGCATAATTATTATTATAAATATATATATCAAATTCAGAGATGACAGCTTGTTGTATGTTCTGATGGCTTGAATCCAAAAATAAAAGTGAAGCCCTATATTTTCTTGTATATAATGATGAACTCACAAGAGCTGGTTAGTTTGACAGTTTACTGTGTAACATCAGTGTAAGTGCAGCTCTGACAAACCAATACTAACTGACATATGGTACTGTGTAAAATGTGTAGGTGTGAGAAAGAAACAGCGTACCTCAGAGTTCCTATAGTCCAGTAGCAGGTATGCAGCCATCACATCATTGTACTTCTGGTTCACCAGCGAGTCCTGGATCTCTTCCTGAGAGAATCCCATCGTCAGCATGATGTCTGCAAGCACAAAACCAGTTTAGAATTACAACGGTGAACTTCCTGCAGGTCCATAATTCTCCTTAAAAGGCCCTGACACAATGGCCAAGTTTGTCGGCCTAGATCTTAGCGGTGTGTCCCGCACCGTCGGCTCTAGCCTGCCCGCGTCGGAGGCTTTTTGTTCGTTTCAGCATTTGAGTCGGCGGCAGGGCTCGTCGGTGAGAGAAATCACTCTGACATGGCCATCTGGAATGAAGCTAAGTGGTGAGTGAGAGTGGTGTGAAAATGGTCAGCAAACGCTGCTCTGTTTCAGGTACGTATCATAACAAAGGCTTGTATATCCACTGTCCTCGGTCTTCTGGTTTTCCCTCTTTGAATGACGAATAAAGACTAATACAGATTACCACTACCTGCTGATGTGGAGTGTTATTTCCTCTCACGTAGGCGCAAAACGTACGTGCTAACTGACCGTCGGCTGTAGTCTTAACAGCGTGTTTAAGTGCAACTTGTCGGCCAAAACAAAGGCGACGTGAGGCGACGCAATTGGTGGCCTTCATCTCCACTAGTTCTTTGATGTCCGTGTGGTGTGTCTGGGCCTTAAGATGAATGGTCCTTGTGCGCGAGAGTGGAGAAAAAGAACACCTGTACTCAAGTGTGCCTGTGCGTGGGTGGAGAACGGAATAAATCATTTTTGAGTGTCTTTCTGGTTCCTACCTGTCCTCCTAGGGTCCTTATAATCTGGCATGGGTTCGATGTAGGGTTTGAGTTCTTCCTCCTCGTGGCCCACATTCATCCACCGGTCCCTCATTATCTGCTGCTTGGAGCAAGCCAGACAGACAGACAGAGGAAGACATGATATATCAAAGACAATATAGGGACAAAAGGCAGAGGAGGGAGGAAAGGTTAAGGAACGAGAGAGGAGAGAGAAGAGAGGGTAAAGAGATTAGTACAAGAGAGTCGCCTCAAGACAAATTGGCAACACAATAGAAAGGACACAGAAGTCAGCTAAGCACAATGAATTCATTCTACGTTATTCATCTGTTTACTCCACTCGTCTTGACGGTTATTCTGTTCGTTTTCTAATGTGCACAGCCAGGACTATTTTATCTTCAATATGCAAATGAATCTTAAGAAGCAAACGAGGGGTGTGACCTTTAACAAACAGACTCTAAATTGAAGGCAGAGCTACACTGATAAAAACTGCATGTGAAGAGTGAATTTCTGGAAAACTGAACCGCATCAATCTGTTAGCTGTTAGAGTAGGTTTTTAATCCAAAATGTTACTGGCAATCTATTACTCAGCAGGAAATAGTTATATTCCTTATCTATTCAAAACTAGTAACCGTCCAGTTACCTTTAGTGCAACCAAATTTAGAAACTCATAACCCCTAAACTAGCAAGTATTTACTATGCCTTTAAAAAGCACTTTACACTTCAGCAACAAACTCACATATAGCTGGTGAAGCAAGTCCAGGTGTACAGTATAGCACTGTATGTACTACATACACCATTAGCAAATAACAATCACTGGGATCGTTATTAGCAGATGGACAATTTTGGTTAAAGTTTTATCAGGTTAAATATTTTAAATCCGGCTCAGTTTCAAAATTAAATTATTTAAAAATGAATCCCACAGTTGAAACAATGACTCAATAAAACATTAGCCAACTAGAATAGATTCACGATACTTCAATGTCTAACTACTGTGATTTATGAGTTATTATCTTGTGTGTGTGTGTGTGTGTGTGTGTGTGTGTGTGTGTGTGTGTGTGTGTGTGTGTGAGAGCGCAGTACAGCGTACCTCGAGGCTGCCTCTTTTGGAGGGGTTCAGAATGAGGAACTTTTTGAGCAAGTTCTCGCAGTCGGTGGACATGTAGAAAGGAATCCTGTATTTACCACGCAGCACGCGCTCTCTCAGTTCCTGGAGATGGACAAGGGGCACGAAAAGTCAGCAGCAGACTCGAAAAAATCCACCTTCAAAACGTACACACTATCCTTTTTCCGATTTAATGAAAATGAGGGTCTATGAAACAGTGTTTAATGATAAAGGACTTGACTCTTTCTCTCATCAGTATAAACAGTTGACTCTAATGTGGCTTGAAAGCAGCAACATTAGCTGCGGTTACACCCCCAAATGATTAATAGTTTTGTTAAACAAGTACCGCATTCACCTAAGCACAAGCTGGTTAGCATTTCAAACAGCTACGACTCTAACACAGCGGTAGTTATAGTTTGTGGGTGACATAACAAAAACATATTATTCATATACACTTCCTGGTATTTTGATGATGTTAGATTTTCTTCAACTGTTATGGTATGTGATTAATTCAACATAATGCAGTTGTTAACAAAAGCCACCGGGCACAAATAATCAGCATCACATAACAACGTTTGTAATCTACTTCAGTGGCTTTTATCCACATATTAGATTTCAGTAGTGTGCCACTGAACTTATTGACCTCTTCTGGAGAGGTCTTAATAACTCTGATTTATTGAGACACTGAAGGACAAGTGCGTGTATGTAACAAGCTTTCAAAGAGCTCACAGTACATTGTGAGGCTTTGAATTTGCATAAACATCTATCAAACTGCAAAAACTGAGTGCTAGGGCTTACAAAATGGCATTTTGAAGTGCCGAGACATTCATCTTAGTTGTACATTTTCTTGCCTGTGGATCAACGTGACACATTTAGAATACCTGTTATTATAGAGTGAAATCAGAAAAATCAGTGCGGCTCCTATCTGTTAAATAAATAGTAAGACCAGTAATGTAGGTGTTAAACAAAACTCCACATAGCAGGAGGCAGCGCTAAGGCATACTCGGCAAGCCTGGATGGCAGTTTGCAGGCACGGCAATATCAATATCACCACATTCAATGTCATATCGCCCACCCAAAATGTGTCTGCACTTCCAGAGTGACTCATGTGGCTACTGACTGAATGCAGAGTGTGATAGGTGGTATGAATAATTGTGATTCACTATAGTTTACAGAAAGCATTAAATCCAAGTTTCAGTGCCGGTTTGGTGCATCGCACCACCAAACCACACTTGAGGACAAAATACTTGAGTTGGCATTTAATCACTTTTACACATTCACTCTCTCTTGAGTTCAGTTTCTGCATTCTGTAGGGCAGAGGGAACAGAAACCAGCATGACAAATACTACAACCACCCACAGAATACAGACTTATGTAATGCACACACACACTCTCTCCTCTTCCTGACCTTGAGGTTCTGTCCATCGAAGGGCAGCGAGCCGCTGACCAGTGTGTAGAGGATCACCCCCAGGCTCCAGACGTCCACCTCGGGCCCGTCGTACTTCTTTCCCTGGAAGAGCTCCGGGGCGGCGTAGGGCGGAGAGCCGCAGAACGTGTCCAGCTTGTTCCCCAGAGTGAACTCATTACTGAAGCCAAAGTCTGCTATCTTGATGTTCATGTCTGCGTCCAGCAGCAGGTTCTCCGCCTGCAGACAGATAGAGTGTGGGAGAGAGAGGAAAGAAAACCATTATTATGATGTAGAGAGCCGGAGGATGTGGAGGCAAACGAAAATATGGAGAAAAGGAAAGAGTATTAATATGCTGGCATTCTTTTTTTTTCTGGATACGTGTGCCAGGAAATGATACACAAATACTTAAATTTGCTTTATGTGATATGGTAATGTGACATTTCCACATATAGAACCTCTTTTTCCACTTCACCCCCCTCCACAGGAAGGTCACAAAGTTTAAAGCGAGCTTGTACAACACAGTTTAACAAACAGGCCACCCCGTCATCCAGTGTCAGTATAACAAAGAGTTTTTTTTTCTCTGACATGCAAATGAGTTTGAAGATAATCTATTCCACAGATAGCTGTCTGCAACACCTTTCTCTGGGAAAAAAAACTGCTGGGTGAGAGAGGGTTTTTTCAGAGTAATGGCCTGGGGCCTACAAGTAGCACACAATGGGCAAAGTGAGCTGCCACAGTTTATTCCTGTGTGTGTGTGTGTGTTTGTATCCCTAAGCCTAAAGTGAGCCAGTGAGCAAGGAGGCTGGGGTTGCCTAGCAACAGGTGCGCTCTCCTTTTCACTTGCTCTGAATGCTCTGCCGCTTTCTGTGTGTTTCAGTCTGTGTGTGTGTGCACATTAAATACAACACTGACATCATCTCTAGGCTCTGACCTGGCGTCTCTCTTTTTTTTTTTTTAACCAACAAACTTAATCATCTATAGCTAATTAACATTAACACTTTAAGTTGGCCGAACAATAAAATGAAACTCTCAGTATAAACTGTGTATAGAACATGATTGCAGCCATGCTGGGTTTTTCATCTTGAGACCTAAACAGAGTGATTGTAGTCTTGCTGTGCAGCAGACTCATCAAAATTTGCTCTTGCAGTGTAGGACCTACTAGAATTAAGCCTGTGCTGGATTTCACAATTCAACCCTCAGATCAAGTGATTAGGATAATGTGCAGGATGGTACGCATTACAATAATGAGAACTCTCTGTCCTCCAGAAGTCTTATTTCACATGCTGCCGTTTTTTTGTAAATGCCAACCTGTTAAAAGTGTAGAAATGTTTCATGACCTCGGTCAAAGCACTGGAAAATGTTAAAAAGCCAAAAATAACCATGATTGTGAAAAATAACTTTGAGATGAGAGGTTCCTGTATGGTTACTGTAACCCGTAATCATGATAATGTCTTGTCTACAGGTTTGCCTGCTGGCACAATAAGAGGATTTACAGCTCCGCATAATACTGGGAACCAAAATGACCTGGAAGCATTCGACCTGTGTGCGTGTTGGGTTTCATTTTTGGCACTAGCTGACGTGCATCAAAGACAGGAGGGAAAATATATGAAGGATGATCCGACGGTGTGCACAAAAGGAGAATTGTCTAGAAATACAAGTGCGTGTGTACAGATGTATGGGTATGTGTGTTTAAGCCCTAGCACTCGAGGAAGAGCATTACATCATCTTTGTGATTAACCTCTGGGTCGCCTGTTCACGGGGGCAGGATTTCATCTCAGAAAGTCAAATCCTATGAAGATTAATGTGGACACAGAGAGAGACAGACAGAGAGAGAGAGAGAGAGAGAGAGAGAGAGAGAGAGAGAGAAGAGAGAGAGAGAGAGAGAGAGAGAGAGAGAGAGAGAGAGAGAGAGAGAGAGAGAGAGAGAGAGAGAGAGAGAGAGAGAGAGAGAGAGAGAGAGAGAGAGAGAGAGAGAGAGAGAGAGAGAGAGAGAGAGAGAGAGAGAGACAGAGACAGAGACAGAGAGAGAGCATGCTAGCTTGTGCTTTGACACTCAATGTAATTCAATAATGTGTGTGTGTTCTCACCTTGAGGTCTCTGTGTACTATACACTTCTGATGGCAATACTGCACCGCTGACACAATCTGGAGAGTGAGAAAGTGATAGAGAGAGAGAGAGAGAGATGAGTGAGAGAAAGGATGACAAGATGGATGAGTTAAAAGGAAGTAAAAGACACTGAGAGCTCTTCATTAGGAATTCATCAGGAAGCAATCATGAGGAAGTACTAGGGATGCAAAATGTATGCAATTCCCTTGAGCGCTTACATTTTAATGATCAATACTCAATCATTAAAACAATTAAAATACAAAATGCATGTTTGTTTGTTTTTTATTTCTAAGCTTTATTGACATGAGCCAATTTCATAACACAGACCCAAATAAATGTATTTATAAATTTATTAGATGCTACTTCATTTTTTAAGATTATTATTATTATTTTTTCCAAAGGGCCCGCAGGTCGGATTCGACTCTCCTACTCAGCTTTGAGTACCAAGGACTCAGCCTTGGTATATGGGACGCCCGCTCTGCCAGGTGAGCTACCGGGGCGCCCCACTACTTCGTTTTTTAAATCCACAATTAAATCAGTATAAGCCTGTCCCTCAAAAAGGCTGCTTCTGCTCCCTCCACTTGTCATTATTCAACAGCTGACACCAAAGTTATGGATCTGTAAAGAGGCAATACAACTTTTCATTTAATCTCGATATAACCTACGCCTTAAAACAACAGCGGCATTTGCTCCAACACACACAAACCTGTCTGAATTTGGCACGGGCTTCTTTCTCCTTCATCCTGCCATGGGCCACCAAGTAATCAAAGACCTCTCCTGGGAGACGAGAGAAAGAAGACAAGAGCAGTTTTAGTGTTGGAACCTGATACTTGTCTCTTTAAAGCCAGAGCATTGGGTCAACGGGACATTGAACTAATAAGTATTGTCCTTTAAAAAAAAGTATGGACACTTCAATTGACAAACAAATACTTAAAAACAAGCTATTTTCAAATTTACGATGTCAGAAATTTTCAATGCAAAGGGAATAGAGATGGTAAATAACCAGTATCCAAAGAAAACTAAACAAAAAACAGGATATTACTGATAAAACCCTTTGGACAAAGTACTTACAAAGTACTGAAGAGCCTGTGCATTAAGAGGGGAAGTAGCATTTTTATTCAGGAACCATTTGAGAGAGTGCCAAGCCTCAGGGGGAATGATTTCCCAGTGACACGCACTTACCTCCACTAGCGTACTCCATTACCAGGTACAAAGTCTTCTCTGTCTCTATCACCTCAAAGAGCTTGACTGGAGGTGGGGAGAGAAAGGAAAAGACAGCGGGTCGGAGGGGGAGGGAAAAGTAAAGTGAAGGGACATGGGGCAGAAAAGAAAAGGCCAGGAGGGCAGTAGAAGTGAAAGCAAAAATACAGAGATAAGAGAGAGAAACAGAAGTATTATTATGATTTGGCTTGAATACATGACCTTGAAACACCAATCAAGTCTTGGTGCTGAGTGAGTGACGACAGAGTGGAAAGTCACGTTTCCGTGTGACTCACCTATGTTGGGGTGATTCAACATCTTCATGATCCTCACTTCCCGGAAGAGCTGCGAGAAACAAACCAAGCAGAGTACTGTGTCAAATACGCTATCAGATTTAGGTTGGTATTGCTTGTCAGTGTGAATGTGTGTGTTGTTGTGAGTTACATTTATATTCGACACATTCGTGTGCAAATTACTCATCACTTGATTTTGCATGTATGTGTCCATCGGACAAAATCCTATTTGTGTTATTGCAAAGACTCTAGAGTCAGTATTTGTTTGTGGGGAAAGATGACACTGAAAACTTTCACTTCCTGTTTATGAGCATGAGAGTCAAATTACTAGAAGGAAGTAGGAAAACAAATACATCCCTTTCAATACCAGTCAAAGGTCTGGCACAATAGAGTTAAACCATTAATGCCCTCAGCAGCCTGTAAACTCTGACATGAGTCAAAGCACTAATTCAACCAAGTCTGACTCAGTGCTCTGTGAAGAGACGCTTTTTACTCATTACAAAATTAGTTCCTCTAACTCAGCAGATAAGGTCAAACTAAGGTTGGGGGATTGGATGAATATATCAGCTATCAGCGATTGGCTGAGTACAGAGCCGGTTGGTTTATTTTTGGGTGATTTTTTGGCCGATGTTTTTTCATTTTATTTTGCTAATTTAATAGTCTGCCTCCGAAGAACGAGAGCAGAAATAGATGCAGCGGGGAAGAACGGCGTGTAGAGCCGGTGTATTTTTCACATCTAACTTATTTCGACCAAACCAGATCGGCAATCGGCAGTTGTTGCACGATGGCCGGTTGGAAAACGGCTTATCGCCCAACCCTAGGGTCAAACTAGGCTTACTGGCAAATTATCCGGGAGACACACTGTATGCAGACAGTTAAAACAAAGAGTATAGAAGCAAAGAGATGAAACTCTAGTGTTTTTTTGACAACAGCCGTTGCCGCCATTTTGGACTGAAAACGCTTATTATATTTAGAATATTTTATTGTTCAGCAGAGACCATTTTCGTAGAATATAACAATAGAATGAAATTATTTAGTTTTTCCTTTTGTATGGTACTTTTTAGGCAGACGTTTTACTGGCGTCTGGTAGTCGGACAGTCCAAAATGGCGGAGGCATAGCTCCGCTGCTGGGCGCTGAGTAATTGGCTTTCACTTCTTGGCTATATACGTGATTTGGTTAGAAGCTAGCCTGGAAATATTGAAGTCACAAACAACCCAAAATGCAACACTCTTACAGTAACAGCTCAGTGTGTAATATTTCCTCCGTTACGAATATTCTTTCCATTCAAAAACATCTGCTGTTCTTTAAAGTAATGCAACCCACTTTTTCCAAAGAGCCTGCCCCGCCATTCGGACCCCCGCCCCGCCCGACCTACAAGGAATTAATTCATTCGTTAGTCTTTTGTAATAAATAAATAGAGATTTTAAGAAATGAACTTGACATTTGATGTTGATATAATGTGCTTTAATCATGTATGGTTCAAGTATTGCATTTCTGAATGTTGTGGTGTTATTTCTGTGTAGAAAAAAGAAGGTTTATCTTTTCGTAGGTGTTTCAAAGATCGTGAATTATTCGCATTAGAAGTTGTGGCAAGACGCATTTGCACGACTCGTGCAAAAAAACATGTTTACATGCGTCTTAACATTCGATGTGAGCGTGTGTGAGCGTTAGCATTTATCACTAGATTTATGTGTTGGTCCTGTCAGTGTGTTTGTCATGTCTTAACATTTTTTCTTGTCATGTGCTCTGTGTGTCTGCAAAGTGTGTATTCTATGCCTTATGTCTGCAGACGCATGTTTGGTGTGTGTGTGTGTGTGTGTGTGTGTGTGTGTGTGTGTGTGTGTGTGTGTGTAAGCATACATGGTTAGAGAGTGTGCGTGTAAGTGGACAGACCCCACCCTGCCACGATCAAAAGAAGTAATTGCAGCTTGTTTCCTGTAATTAAAACTCTCTCTGAAAACTAGACCACTTCAGAAAGACAGAAAGAGAGAGAGAGAGAGAGAGAGAGAGAGAGAGAGAGTCGGACAGAGAGAGCGCTATAGAGAGAAAGAGCAAAAGAGAGAGACACGTGGGGCAGGAAGAGTGACTTTAGAATGACTTCTGAGAAAAGGGATAGGAAGGACTGAGGTTTTGTGCCCGTATGCGTGTGTGTGTGTGTGTGTGTGTGTGTGTGTGTGTGTGTGTGTGTGAGAGAAAGAGACCCACCTTCTGCAAACTGGAGGAGTTGAGCTGTGTCTTATCAATGATCTTTACAGCCACCTAGAAGCAAAACAACATGGATTATTAGTACACTTCTTATTCATTAATTACACGTGCTGCTGTGGGTTTGACGCATCTCGCTCACACAAAACGTGCACAGTCACAGCCTGTGACCACAACACACATACACACTGCTGTCTTTTTGGACACGCCACACACACACAGAACGATACAATCTCACAGAATTAAGTGATAAACACACAATCACAGCGGGGCGGCAGTTGCATAATAGGACAGTATACAGACAGGGACACACACACACACAAAGCGGAAGCATGGTTTATACTCAGGCCATAATGAGGTCTATAGTTCATAATCCAACAGAGGACACCAACAAGGGAGATGGAGAGCGAGAGCGAGAGAGAGAGAGAGAGAGAGAGAGAGAGAGAGAGAGAGAGAGAGAGAGAGAGAGAGAGAGAGAGAGAGAGCACAGAAAAGGAGAGAGAAATAAGGAGAGAAAATTAAAAATAGAGAGACAGATGGGGGAGGGATTCAAAGTGAGAGATGTAGAGAAAAAAGGGGATGAAATGGAACAAGAGAAAAGAGGACACGAAGAGAAAGGCGAGGGAAACAGAGAATTATGTCTTAACAAGGACACAGAAAAGGGAGGTCTACTTCTTTCACCCATATCCGTCTTTCACTGTCAACTAACTCCTTTCTTCCACTCCTCTTTCTGGTTGTGCTTGTCTGTCTGACTCTTTCATGCCCTCTGACTCTCCCTTGTTTTCTGTTTTCTGTCTTTGTGTGCGTGTGTGTGTGTGTGTGTGTGTGTGTGTGTGTGTGTGCCAGCGAGTCACATGGAGTGTTATCAGGGTGTCAGGCACAGAGCTGTCACACATTGACAGAGCCCGCCCACCCCTCTCTCTCTCTCTCTCGCTCTCACACAAACACACACAGACCAAGAGTGTACTTGACTGGGCCTCAGACAGACCCCAGCATGGGCTCACTGCAGACACAGCTTTTCCCTTAAAGGGACAGACCACCGCGTTACATCACATCTGGAATTCACAGTAAGCCAGAGACATTTAGGCTTCTCCATTCAAGCTGACAATGGCGATCTAATCTCTGGCAGCAGATGTACCGTCTCCAAAGCCGTGCGAGCCCAGGATCAGACCCGACCTACTGTGTATCACAGCGTGAGCCCTCCCCTACCCTCAGCAACCAGGAAGGAAGATTAACGTTTAGTCTAAACATTTATAGTGTTTTTCTACTTTTTACCATCTCGGCTAATTAAAAACATCTGATGCTTCTGTTCTACTCAAAATAGTTTGTGGTGATAAAATAGACACCGGCTAAAAGATTTGGAGTCAACTAGGTGCTCAGGTTTCCTTACCTGCTAACCATTTTCTCCTGGCATTTTCACGTTTTAAGTTGAACAGTCAGTTTGGTGTTGGATTTACTTACTTTTCTACACAGAGGCTTCTATATTTCTTCTTCTTAAATAGGCTTTCTTAGCATTGCTGGCATTTGCATCGAACAAGCCAGTTCCTAGTTAAATAAAGAGTGAATGGTAAAGCATTTCTCCAGAATGTGACTTAAAGTGTCTAAAAATAAAAAGTTCAGAAAGTCAGGGCGACTCCGTAAGTGGAACCAAAGGGTAGATTAAATCTATCTAGCGTGTGTATGTGTGTGTATGTGTGTGTGTGTGTGTATGCATGCCTACCTCTTTTCCGGTGAGGACGTGTCGTGCCAGTTTGACCTTGGCGAAGTTGCCTTTGCCGATGGTTTTTAGCAACCGATAGTTACCAATGTGCGGCTGGTCATCTGATGTGGTCGTGGCAACGGAGTTCCGACATCGCGGCATGCTGGAGCGACCAGACGACTTGGTCTCCTGAAAAGAGAGGAGGCAACATGTAAGCATGGGAGGACATGATGACTCGTAGGCAGAAAGTGATAGAAAGTGACCGAGTGAGCAAAGAACGAAGGAAAAGTTTTACATCAGCTGCCCTGAATACTTTAAATGCCCCGTAGATACACAGCCTTTGATTTAATGTCCATCTCATGTTTGGTGTCACTGACTGGCCCCGTTTCTAGATTTCTGGAGTTGAGAGACATTGATCTCTTAGAACGGTGGAGTTTCATTCAACTAACAAAACACACATTAATAATATGCTTCAAAAGAAAATAAGGTTGGGTAACCTCATCAACACGGCTGCCTCTTAGAGAGACAGCAATGCTTTCACAGTAACAGACACTATCTCATACAAATTCTGGTTTTATCATCAAATGATGTGGCAATGAATCTTTAAAGCATTCACGTGCGGATCTGTCCTAACTATGATATGATGATATGACTTCCTTACAAACAACACTTTCTGACACATTTATGTGGGTTTAAAATGCACTTATACCCGATATAGAACAATCACAACAGAACAACTCACCGCTGCAAAAACTATGAAGTCTAAATGAATTATTAATGAATAAGTGAAGTGTCCAAGTCTACTGTATTCAGGAAGGCTTTGGTAAATGGACTTGCATTAATAGAGCGCCTTTCTCAACCACTCAAAGAGCTTTACACTACATATCAACATTCACCCATTCACACACACACACTGATGGCAGAGGCTGCCATACAAGATGCCAAACTGCTCATCAGGAGATAATCTAGATGCTTATTCACACACTGATAGCACAGCCTCCGGGAGCAATTTGGGGTACAGTATCTTGCCCAAGGACACTTCGACATGCGGACTGGAGGAGCCAGGGATCGAACCACCGACCTTCCAATTACTCACTCTACTTCCTGACAGCCGCCCATTATACTCTGGTAGCAAGATTAAGATGGAGACTGGGAATAGACAGCCAATACAGATCGGAGCTTCCAAAGCTTCTGGAGGGACTTCAACAGCTAAATAAAACACATGGGTTGGACTTTATAAAGAATCTTTATCACTCAACAAACTTAATGAGAAAAGATAAAGCTATTAAACCCAATCTAGAGCTGTTGTTGGAACTTGTGCGATATCATTGCTCAATATTGCGATGACGATATGACTCGCGATAAATAAACGAATATTGAAGTGTTCATATTAGCTATACTTTTGTCAGCCTGGTTGTCTTTAAATTCAGAACCGGATTAGAATTGAATATTTTAAATATATCTAGGCTAAATGTTGTTTCTAGAGCAGCAACAGTAATGTTTACAACAGCAAAGTCACCATATAAACTCTGGAAACAGTGTGATAATGGATACTAATGTTACGGTCTTTAGCCTCGCGGGTTGTTTAATACCGGGTTTTGGTAAGCATCCCTAAATAAAATTAATTTTCTTAGTCGTCACGTTTCAGGCAGTCTTTTGCGATGTGTTTATCGCGCATGTTCATAGCGCGATGACGATGAAAATGCAATCTATCGTTCAGCACTAAGTTGCATGAAAAACTGTAATTTGCTGTCTGGTAGTTAAAACTCGGACTACCTCTTATGATGATGGATAGTATTTGTTCTGTTATTTCTAACATTTTCTAGTAACAATTTTCCTTTGCTGCAGCATAACATAACATAACTTAATATTTGTGTATGAGCACATGTCAGTAAGAGCTACTGCCCCAAAACTGAAACTATGCAAAGTGTGATAACACAGGTTCTCTTCTGTAGAGTCAGAGTAAAGGTGCTGGGACACTGGCCTAAGCTTAGCCTTGATTTTCCTACTGTCACTGTTTTACTATGGTTAATGTTTCACACTGCAGTCGGTCATGGCCCACACACAATATTCATCATTTATATATACAGTATATTCATATTGGGCTTCAGATGAATCCAGATATTTTACTCCTGGTTCACTGACTGTATCTGTGTGACTTTAATTTGAACCCACAAGGCCAGAAGTTATTTTAATAGTCTCTTTATATGGTAGTATGGAGTAAAATTGCTTCAGTTCCTCTTACAGTAGACAGTAGGTCTTTCGAGTCACACACACACCCACAAAAAGAAAACAAAACCTTGCTGTGCTGGCAAGTTTTGCATGGTTGGCAACTGCGATTGGGTTTCAACTCCAGGAAAGGGTCACGGCAATTGTGTGTGTGTGTGTGTGTGTCTATGTGTGTGCGTGTGATCTGAGCGGACAGGTGACGGGGATCAGGGTCAGAGGAGAGGACGACTGGCTCCAGGGTGACGAGGCGCAAACACACACACACACACGGGCTGCGACACAAACACCAGCGCGCGGACACAAGAATACACACTGGTGCGGTGGTACACGGACGTGCACACGGCGGCATAAATCACACACACCTCTCGGAGATTTGACACCAATGAGAGAGGCGGTCCAGTGAAATTCACACTGTTGGTGCGGAGTGAAGAGGCTCGCACACATCCTCTCTTTCTCTTGTTCTCGACAAGTCATTTTATTCACCTAATTATCTCTCTCTAGCTCGAACAAATTAGAGACTCGCACTGCGTCCCAAATTACTGACAGACCGCATTTTTATCAACATCTTCCTCCCTCCGTTACCATATCTCGGGCCATGGGAAACGAGGATAACCATGATTACTTCATTGTGTTTGTGTGTTTCTTGCTCCAGATGGTATGATCTAATGTCTGCGTCCCAACCACCACCCCCACATCCTCATGCTGACAGTGCAGACCTGAACAAAGTGTAATAGGCCAGATTAAGCTTTAACACAAGCGGGGGAACTGGGATTAAAAACAAATGACAGTTGCGTTAAACCCGGAGGACAGGGGAAGGTCCTTATGTGGCCTTGTGTGAGGGGGAAGCAAATTATTTTTATTTTTGGATCATGTGGGAGAGGGGGACAGAGAGAGAGACAATATGTCATATGCGGACATTATTCAAGACAATGAGACCCAAAATCTGACCTCACAAAGCTGATTTCTAGATCAGTCCTCACAGATGTCTGTGTGATCTAACTCCCTCTGTCACTCGCTCAGCTTCAAATTGATCTCACTGAGTACTGCTGTCCAAAATAGCGCCTGGAGGTCACAATTTGCCCTCCACTAGTGTCGTCACGATACCGAAATTATGATACGATACCTGCCTAAATATCTCGGTACCGATACTGAAAAGATACCACGGCAAAAACCTAAAACATTTGGAAAACTAATGAAATAATAGATGACAGAACATGGAAGATAAATGTCAAGGAGGGTGTGAAGAAAAGCCATTACAACAGGAGTGATTTATTGTACCACAGTGTGTTCACATAATTTAATATCAAACCAAAAACTCTGAATTAAGATCAACTGTTTACACATTCACATCTCTCCACCTTCACATTGTCACATTGCTGCTTATGAAAGGTTAAGGTCTTTGCAACAGTGCTGTCAGCTATTTGGTTGAGTTGCCTCTTAGCAAAATGCTCTGAGTGAATTTAAATTCCCTCTGGTAAGCAGTGTATATGTCTAGGGCTTTTATTGTGAAAGGTGAGAAGGGGTGGGAACAGTCAAGATGTAGACATAGGATGAGAGTAGAACAGACATGGACCTTTTTGCCCTGATCATTTCACTATTTCAAAAGAAAATGACGCTCAACATTGTGTATTGATCATAGAAATAGAATGAGTAGCCTACTACAATGGTCACAGTTCTTTGCAACGGCACACCGCTCTGACCATTCAGCTATGGTGATTTGAAAGGGAATGTCTGTCCTATCTATTTCTATGAGTAAAGAGTTTGCCATCTTGGTTCAGACTACGGAGCCTCCGTGTTATTATTCTATTAACTTCATAAGTATAGGTGCAACTCAAAACCCACGGCTGCAACACTTTAATGCCATATTTCGCTACGTGCGTCTGCTTTGTCGACAAGCCGTGGACGGTCGGCGAGAACACTTGCGGAGTATTTGCAGCGTGCATGTGAGAGAAAAATATGTATGCCAGCAGACACTGCCCTGCTGTCGCACATCCACAACTCATAAATACGGCTTTTATTAAAACACTCTCATTCAAAGCACCAGTGCTAATAAAATAGGGTTTAGTATCGTTTTAAAGGCAGGGTATTGCAAAACCTTTCTAGTATCGGTTTACCGTGCAACACTACCTTCAACAAACCATTTGTATTTCCCAAAGGCTTCCAGCAAGTAATAAGGCATCCTGTGTTGATGCAATTGAAAAGGTGTGTGAGAAGATATGCAAATAAAAAAGTTTACACAAATGTTAAAGTTAAACTTTCCTTATATATAAATAAAACCAGAGTACACTGGTTTCGAGAGTGCAGACCAACAGGCAAAGATGTCAATGGCAATGCTGACTAAGACGAGATTAATGTAAAGCTTTTAAAATCTAAAGCACTCCATTTAGCTGCTTTGAATTTCGGGTTTCTGGTATCGTGCATGCTGGCTCACTCTCACTCTCACTGAAACACTCGAATTGAACAAAAATCTGCCTATGGCATGATAAGACACAACTTGAGATGTATACTTTGCTTTTGAGCCAGAGAGATAACCTGATAATGTTTGAAGACACAACAACCATCCAAAGGACTTTTCTAGGTGTCCATCACTCTGACAACAAAACAGTCCAACCACAGAGGTGTAATGAATCACCTAATCAAAACATCCTCCTCAACAAATGCATGACCAGTGAACTGCCAACTGGGACTTTCCACAACAGTGTGACTTTTTAGAAACTAAATAAAACACATCACAACTAAAAAAAAAGTGCATTTTTTTTAAAAAAGGACAACATCTTAAAAAACATAATAGGGGGCTTTTACATAAATGTATACCCATAAGTAAAACACAAAGTGCAACAAAACACCAGAGAGGTATAGCTTTATGACTGTTTAGAGACAACTGAAAGTTGGATTATGCTCTACAAGTTCAAATGTCATTATTACATCCCTTTTTTATAAAACATAAAGAAGAAATAGTATCTCAGACATTTCTCTTGTTTCAGAGAAACTAAACTTAACCAGCTCAACAAGTACAACCTTGGTGTAACTGTACTACAACTAACATGAAGGTCAGTAGACGGAGACAAACTTTCAGTCTAACTCCTGCTTAAGTGGATCATCCACCCAGTAGTCAGCAGGCTGAACTTCTACTTTAGTAGTTTACTGATATTATATTGGGACCATTGTACAAATTACAGCACGTTGAGATTCAAGCGTGTTTCCTCTGAGTTCTTCC
Organism: Sebastes fasciatus; assembly: GCF_043250625.1. NCBI lineage: Eukaryota > Metazoa > Chordata > Actinopteri > Perciformes > Sebastidae > Sebastes > Sebastes fasciatus. The sequence goes on along the minus strand of NC_133816.1, from coordinate 3,773,596 downwards.
CGTCTTCCACAGTCTTCAACTCTTTAGTCTTCCTCCTCTCCTATCCTCTTTCATGTCCGACTATTTTTGTCTTCTGATTCTTCCTTCATTTTTGGGCAGCTGCAGGCTAGGCTAAACCCCCCTCCCCCAACACACGCACACACACACACATGCACATATCCACCTCTCCTCTCTCCCCATAGTTATAATTATAGATGTGTTGGAGGACAATAAGTGACATCATTGTTTTGTTCACACATTACTCTCTGATGCTGTGTGTGACTCATGAATACCAACTTGAAACTGCACAGTTTAGCAAAGAGTTTACTAACTTAAGATTCCAGTGTAACTAATCTAATTCGACATATTCAGCGAGGCTGTCAAAGTTCAGTTGAATACTGAGCTTAGCGTATACTCACTGAAACTCAGGGTTTGTTAATGATATTCACGCCAGATGAAGGGACCTCTTGGGGAAGGAGGAGAGGTTGTAAATTGGAAACACACGGCCCAAAGATACATACATGTAACCAATAACATGACATTGTTGACCCCTTCAGGTGACACTGAAATGAGGGCAGAAAGCAAAGCTGTGCAAAAAAGTTGAAGAAGTTTGGCTGGCCAGCATGTGTACTCTATAGATGAATCCAGGCTGTAGGCGGAAGTAGACGCTACTACTGCAGTGGCACCTCACTTCTAAACCTGTGTATACCTGTTTGTTTGATTTAATGTTTAAGCTCCTTTGTCAATCAGGGATGTCACAAGAACCAATACTTCGGTACAAAGTCGATGCCAAAATTCTGAAAACGTAACGGTACTCATTTTTCTACTGTCAGGGAATGAGACTAACGCCATCCCGGGGTTGATAGAAAATGTGTCTGAGATGCAGTAAACTCACTGTCAACGCGCCAAACGGAAGCATCACATTTTTTCCCCCTGTGAACAACAAATCTGTGTTGAAATTAAAAGTTAACTAGCTCTCATCCTGCCCATTTCAACAGGGGAGGTGCTACTGATTTATATTATGATGCATTCAGGCTCTCTAAATGTGTTGTGTGGTAAATTCTAAAGTTATCATGATGTGTTCAAATGCAATCTTGTAAAAAGTAATTTTTGGTGAGAAACTTGAATAAACCCAGTTGTTTGAAGGAGATGTTTTCACAACAATATAGAATAGATAATAGAGAGGGAATTATGACTGTTTAATATATATACAAACAGTAGTAAAGGAGTGTATATTGATTGAAGTGCATGGGATATATTGTTTTACTGTGGTTTTTTACCACGGTATGGAATTGGTATCGACAATCGTGGAGTTTCACTGGTATTGGTATCGACTACTAAATTAAATAAATCTGTCCAGGAGATCCTGTAGAACTGGTTACATGTTTAATAATATAGTCATCAAATGCCATAACAATAAAGGTTATAATTTACAAAACGTTCCTGGCCAACACATAAATCAGCTGCCAGGTAGAAATTAACAACACACACACACACACACACACACACACACACACTGAAAACTCACTGACAAGATGCTTGCATCTGAGAGTCATTTACTGCCCACTGCAAACACAAGCATGTGCACATGACCCCCCCCACACACACACACACACACACACACACATACATACATACATACACACAAACAGTAATGTTAATCCAAGCCAGTGTTGGTTGTGTTTTGACTCTAGCCTCATTATCACTGACCTTTACTAATCTGAGTTCTGGGAGGAAGCCACTCAGATACAACCAGACGGAATTTTATACAGTACGGTCCAGAAAGTGACCCTAAAGGAGAGTCGCACATGAAGTGTGTTCAGCACAGTACTATCAGGATAGGAAAACATAGGCAAAAATGTCATCAACTGTAAGGAGGCAAAGTAGGGGAAATAATAGGAGAGAGGAGCTTAAAAAACACACACACACTTTGGAAAATTACCATGACAAGCCAGGCTAAGCTGAAACAACTAAACACCATTTACGACATTGTAAAAAAACAAAATGCTTCAGCTCTGCTTACTGTGACTCAAGATCACGTTGATCAATTATCAGCTATAATCTGATCAGCCTTAGAGACCATTATTCCCCCTGTTCTTCACCCCGCCTCACCTTACATGACCTTATTCTGCAGTGACAATTGAAAATCACATTTGTCCGTCATTTGTTTAGTTTGTTTCACCCTGTTAGAGAAGCTGAGGCTCCTTTGTTATTGGGGGAAACAGAGGGAAGAAAAACAAAGAAATAAATCTGCGTTTAATATGTCAAACAATTTTTTCTATGTGCTTTTAATTCCTAAACTATGGGGTGTAATTACACAGAGACCCATTATTACTCCAATTATACACAATTAAAATATGGCGGCTTTCCTGCCAACATTGGCAACCAAAATATTGACTGGCAGCTATTAGAAGCTGTTGTGCAGATCGTTTTTTTTTAAATCACATCACAACCTGCTGTTAACAATTAAATGTAATCACACTGCCCCCTCTCATTTCAAATGATTAACTACAAGTTAATTACTCCGTCCCTTCCTGTCCGCGGACAACTTAAGTTTGCTTCCGTAGACTCGGAGGAAGGGCTCGACCGAACGCTGAAGACAGCAGGCACTCTGAATTTCACACTGAAAAATAAAGTAATGGCCAGAGACAGACAATTATAACCTTAGGGGAAAACTATATCAAATTTAATTAAATTTGGCTGCAAACCAATTTATGAGGTTAAACTAGAGGTCTTACCACGCTGCAGGTGCAATGTTTTCCCCCAAGATAGGAGGGCCATCTGTGGGGATGGAGGGGCGGGCTGGCGACAATTGATTAACAAGTGAAGACCTTTGCACACCAAGTTCGTATTTTTCGCCCCAAATTGTCACGTTTAAAAATGAAAACAACCTCACGTAGTGTCAATCACATTGACACACCGACTTTTCAGAACAGGTTCCATTTTCTGTGTTTTTTCGCATCCGTCAAAAGAGGGTTGTTTGACCACTATGAGCCACCATCCGTGCAAACTAGGGATGTGCATTCAAAGCAAAAATACGATTCGAAAATCACTGGGAATTATTTGATTATTATTCGACAAACCATGACGGTTTTGGGGAGTTTTATTTAGTTTCTGTCGGGTTGAATGACGATGCTCCGCTGCTGGAACGACTGATCTACCTGCTGAAACTACGAGGAGCGCAGCGCCACTTGCACGCGCCTGCGCACACACACACACACAAACAGACACACACCTGCGCTGACAGAAAACAACCGAACTGAACGTGCCACACACGTTTTACAAGGCCTATTGAAGGAGGCTGGGTCACGCGTCATATCTTTGGGGTACAACAAATGCTCAGTAAAATCTGGTATGCCCTCGCCGAAATTGAGCCAATCGCATGTGTTATACCCATGTCCGCCCGTGTCCCAGCCTCCTTCCATAGGCCTTGACGTTTTACCGGTAGTAACGTTACTACCAGGCAGCGCCTGCAATGGTTAATACAAGGGAAATATATTTTTTAAGACGGGACGAATAGTCGCATAAACTATTTGATTTTTTTTATAAATTAACGACTATTCGAAAAATCAAAAATCATGAACCATCCCTAGTGCAAACGTCATCATCCAAAATGGCATGATAAACATTCATGTAGTCTCCCAGCACAAAGCACTTTACGATAAAGAAATAAAAGAATACAGAGATGCAGAATTTAAAGCTAGATTGTGGCAGGTAATGGAGAACAGCTTGGGATTGGGGGTGGTTGCAAAACTAGGCAGCTAAACGATAGCTTCTTGCTAATGTCATTCATTCATTAGCCCCGGTTTGGGACTATTGCTATCCATGTGCACCCGTGTAATTAATACAATTGTGTTTTGTATTATCAGTTTTCGCAACAAATAGAATAATAAAAAATGCATCGGACTCAGTGCAAGTCCAAGGTTTCTGTGCATGAAGGACAGAGGGTGTCGTATCCTGTACAGAAAGTCCCCTGAGGCAAATTTGTGATTTTGAGCTATACAAATAAAATTGAATTGACCTGACGTTTTATATCGGATGACGGATGAAAAAAACGCATATGAAAAATACAGACATAGTGTGTAAAGACCTTTAATTGTGCCAAATAAAGATGATGGTTAATATCAAAATATATAATAATTAAAAAAAAACAGTTATGGGCATCTGGTTAGCTCAGTCGGTAGAGCGGGCGCCCATGTAACAGGCGTCAGTCCTGACCGCGGTGGCCCGGGTTCGAATCCGGCCTGTGGCCCTTTCCGCATCCACTCTCTCTCTCTCCCCCTTTCCAAGACTCTATCCACTGTCAATAAAAAGACGGTAAAAATGACCCCAAAAAATAACTTTAAAAAAAACAAAAAAACTGTTATTTCTCTTCAGGAGGCTGGGTCATTTCAATATAGCAGTAATATCATCATTTACAGCCTCAAATAGTTGTTTAATTGGTCCTCCAATAATTAAAGTCCCTTCCAGATAAACACCTTGTGTTTTAAGGTGATTTTTTTACATAGCAGTGTGGAGGGTTTTGGCTGCCCATTGTCTGACACACAGTCCTAATTGTTAGGACAGCCAACCGCAGAGCTCATTAAAAGAGCTGTTGTAATGTCAGCTACATGTAAACTTACTGTCTGGCATGTATGCTGCCTTTATAGAACTCATTTGACATGTGATCAGCTGGGGAATGTGTCGTCTATAACGAACCACCTGCTGCTATTTGCTGGAAAGATGAGTGCCGTTAATGAGAGCATGATGCTCGTTAACTACACCTGCCTCGATTTATTTTGTTTATGAATTAATCCTGTCAAAATGGGCTCAACTTGACAGAAAGGGTGGTAATACTGGTTCAAAAGAACACTTCTTAAGCTTTACTTTTCTACCTATAAAACTCGTTGGCAGCAGCGCTGCTGTTCCACTAGTGCTTTATTTGGTGTAGCTCTATGAATCGATTTAAAATTTAATGGTGCAAATTTCATTATTTATATTTATGTGTTGGGCATGGTCAAACTGAGGCGGTATAACACAGATGGCCCTATGTAGGACAAATGCTGATGTGAGATTTCTTAAATTTTGCCCTAAAATAAAAAGTCAAAAGAGAAATACTTGGATCCATTTAAACATTTTTTTTCATATTCAATCCTCAAACTCAATTTAACTTAAGCCAATATTTTAATAAGATATTTTTCTTTCTACCACCCAACGCTATATGTGGAACAGACATGCTCAGAACAAACAGGGTCTTTATTGGATACATAACACAACCACATACAAAAGCTGCTGCATTATACTGAAATTTGTAGGTGGGAGGACACAAACACACACACACTCACACACACACCTCCCGACTCTAGGTCGTGATGGCTGTGTTGCCATGGAGATTTGTCGCTTGCTGAATCCTGCCCTCTATCTCGATGTTGGTTTGTATCACTTTCATCCTTCCTTCGTTTTCTCTTGCTCCCTCCCTCCCGCCATTCTTTTTTTTCCTACCATGCTATTCATATGTTTATGCTTCTATTTATACTCCTCTTTAATGCCAAGATGGGTTTCCAGAAAAGAAATCATGTGACAAAGACAGTTTGTTGAACTTGAATGAGAGCATGTAGTGTGCAGTATATCCTAATACAGAAACAACTTCTAAGCCTTTCTCTTCTTAATCGCCACATTTTGCTTGCTATATAGTAGCTCTCACATATAAACACCAATTTCGTCTGCAACTACTAACTGGAACTAGTAGCTAATTACAAGGAAAACCCCAGAAGGCAATAACTTTGGGAGGACTCATGTGAAACAACCACTCTAATGAGAGAAATTAAAAGGACACAAGTTAAAAAGCTGCCAAATGCCTGAGAGAAATGTTACTGCACCTGTTTGACAGTTCTTCTGATACAACTCATAATGGAAAGTAAACAGGACCGGGGTGTATAGAGTTTTGCATATATATATATGTTTGACAAAGGATGGAAATTAACAAATGCAGCACTTTTTACACTATGGTCACACACATATATAGTGTATAAAAGGAAACTTTGAATACATGTGCTGCCTTAGGTCATACAGGACCTAATTTCCAGACTCTAGCCAAACAAAGTGAAAATGTATTTAAATAGGACTGAAAACCTTAAGGCATTTGGTCTGTAATGTATTTTGTTGTTGTTGTTGTTGTTTTATCATTTTCTTGCACTATCAAAGACTTTTACCTTATAAGTTCCTTTTTTAAATTGTGTCATCTTTTATATGCACTTATAGTGATGAGTTTCAAAAGCCAGAGGCTGTCATTGGACCCATTTATAACTCTGAAGAACAGCAAAAAAAAGCAGTCTGTGACTCACGCTAGTAAAGGTCTTTATTAACATGATTGCATCATACCTGGATTTTCACAGCTAAGGATTTTTCAACACTTAATGTTAAACCTAACCCATAGACTGCTACAGGAATGAGTCCTAAAACACAGATTTAGCAATTCTCGTCTGGAAGTCAATGGGTTTTTAGTTAGATGCCTGAAATATGGAGATTTTAACGTTTTGTTCTACGACATAAAATACATCAATAAATACCCGACCCTGGGATTTTGAAGCTTTAATGTGTCTTAAAGAAGGCGGTTGCTAACAAGTGGCTTAATGAGACTACTAAACGTCATCACGCAGACTCGTCCTTCTTTAATGCCTCCTTGGTGTAGTTCGTTTATAGCCTAACGTTAGCTTTTTACTTCTGCTGATTGCATTCACACTTCAAAAATCATAGAAGTGGTGTTCAGTAGTGGAGATTATCTTGCTGAACAAAATGTGCAAGTATCACAAACGTTTGTTTGCCACAGAGCTTATTTACTGCAATAATCCAAAACCCAATGGAAAATCCCACTGGCTTTTTGTCGAGGGAACCCAGGGCGATGCTAACTTCCTGGTTGGCCTACAAAAATACGTCATCCCTGGAGCACCCCGTTATTACATTATTAGACCCAGTTTATCCCCAACTATTACACTACAGCTTGTCTGCCACCAGTAACTACAGACTCAAAACTGAACAGCTTTTCAGTTGTAGTGCTCGTGTGTGCTTTCAAGTCTCCTGGCTTAAGCCTCACTGCAGTGCAAGACTGAAAAATCATTTAATATTAGTGAACTGCACAATGTTTCCAATCATGATTTAATAAATGTTTTGCTTGCGTGCTCCTTTGCTCTTATGAAACTCTGCTGGGCAAAATCTGATATATACTAGCTATTCAAACTCTCCACACACACACACATAAGGCTAGGTAAATTCGTGAGAGGCCCCTTACTTTAGCAAGGTGGTGTCACGCCGAGTCTCAGTTTGCTGTGAATGTAGCGTCGTCTGTGTGTGTTTTCTTGAACTGGATTACCCTAACCTCCAAGGTATGTGTATATTTGTGTGCTTGTGCGCGTGTGTGTCAAATCAATTCAGAGCTCCCGTTTGCTCTGTTGCAGTCACAGTTGGGACACGCTGCGCAGCACTTCCTTGCGTGCCCTCGTTCTTGCTGCTATGCAACTGTGTGTGAGTGAGTGCGAGCCGCCAGAGTAAACAGGCCTGTGTGGCTTTCACAGGGTGGCTGATTGAAAAGCTGATGAATACATGTATAGATAGATGGGGTAGAGGGTTTCCCACAGTGTTTTATAGCGGTTTTGTACCACCTCGTCTGAAACCAAAACCACTGCCACTAACTTTTTAAAATAAAATGAGAAAAAAAATAGGTGCTATATTGTACAGTCAATGCTGTACAGTATACTGGCTGTGTGAGTATGACTATTGTTTCAGCAGTCATCTACTAACTAAGTGGCTTATCACCTCGGCTAAACAATTTCACAGGAAAGCCCTGGAATAGTGGTTTAGAGAGTAAATAAATGGTATAATACATGTGTTAGACAGTTAAATCACAGGAAGAGTGCCACCATTATAAGCTAAGATTAATTAGGCGTGATGTTTTATATGATTACAAAGCCCAATTTGTCTTTGAGGACAACTTTTAATTAAGCAACTGGGTTCAAGTGGCAAGACTGTAATATCTTTTGGGTGTACACTCCATTAATCAGAGATAGGGAATTATTAGCCTGATCACAACGGTTTGCTTATTACAGGTTCCACACTATGTGATTTGAACCCCAACTAACCCGATGGTACCGTTTTCACTGGATTTCTGAATCAGTGTGACTCAGCAGAGATCAGAAAGTTTCTTTCCTCCAATGGACGCGGCTAATCCCGCAGGATAAGCGTGGTAAAAGGTCTCAGATTAAAGCCACAGAATCTAGTTGTTCAACAGCTGGGGCTACTAAAAGCATTTAAAACTAGTTTTGTTTCAAAGACTGTTAAGTAGGTGAATCAGGCTGCAGTGTTAAGTAACACCACATCAAAACACCTCTGACACACAGTGTCTGAGCCTTGGGAAATATGTTTTGGATAATAAGCAGCATTACTACTTATTGGGTGCAGCATTGAGTGCACAAACAATGGAGGCCTGAATGTTTCCCACCAACTTAATAGCACTTCTTGAAAATCTACTTTGACTTTAGACCAACATATATTTGATAATACGCTTTAGGGATGCACCGATACCGGATCGGGCTGATGCTGACTCGAATAGCTGGATATCGGTGACAATGGGGCCGATCTATTCAATTCAGCTCCATGTTTATATACTATGTACATTATATACTGCTATTATATACTGTTTTGACCAATTCGGTCAAATTGACACTTGAAATTGTAATTCCTGTTAATTTTGAAGATCTTTTACTAAGTTGCTGGATTTATTATTTTAATAATAAATAACAATTCACTAAATTTATATCTATGTATTTACTTTTCACATTTTGTTTTACAAAGTTAGGAAAGCAATGTTTAAGTCAAGCCTGATGTTGCCTTACACATAAAAGAATGATCCCAGTGAGGTATATAGCTTATTAATTAAACACTGGTATCGGATTGGTGCTCTGTATCAGCCGATACCCAAAGCCCACATATCGCTATCGGGACTGAAAAAGTCGGATCTGTAGTTTTATCTTTATTTTTGCAAACTATTATTTTTCTCTCTCTATGATAATAAAAAGATCCCAATCTAAAAAAAGAAACTTGGGTTGTACTTCATCTAATCTTTGATAATTTAACCACTTCTCTTAGGTATTCATTTAACCTTTACTAGAAATCAAAACACACACATTTTATCACAGGAAGAAATCAAAGAATTCATGGCAGACTGACGTCAGATGACTAAACAGATTTAAATTGAAGCAGTGAGAGAAATCCACACTCCTTCACCTGAATGACGTCAAGCCCTTGAAATCGCAGGTCTACAGTTAACTGCCACACCTACCACTCGGCTCAACTGGAAAGGCCTGTTTCACCCTGCTCTCTTAAGACAATCCAACACACACACACACAAAGCACTGAAGTTCACTGCATTGTTGGTTAAACACCTAGACAGCACCTGCCTGTCCTATATTTAAGTGTCCACCGGAACTCCAGGTATAAATGGCTAATAGAACTAATTAAATCAAACCGTAATGCCGATCCAATTAACAACTAACTGCATGTGTCTGTGTGTGCATGGGAAAATGAAGGACTGCTAGTGTGTGTGTGTGTGTCTGTGTGTGTGTCTGTACCGGCAAGAACAAATGTGAACGTGACAGAGTGTGTGATCTACTGTGTGTGTGTGTACGAGTGTGTGTGTTTGCAGCAGGTTCTCTGTTGCTAGGGCCCTGGCTAGCTTTGTCTTTCTGTTCATCTGCCTAGTGACTGGTCTGGGAAGGAGAGAGGCATAATTTATGGTTTCCTGGGCGTAACAGCATGTGTGTATGTGTGTGCGCTATAGATTGCTTACAAGATGACTCATCCAAAGGGAGCATGAATAAGGATTGGCAAAAAAGGTGAACACTGGAACATCTTCGCCAGCATACCTGTGTCGATGCACTCACACACTCAGTGTTTCTCTCTCATCTATATTGAATTTCCAGCTCAACCAGGCTTTCCCACTCCCAAGGTGTCATGTGAAATACATCAAACTGTGCTTAGTTACACTCATATTTCCAATACTATGTTTGCTTTGTCTTTTGTTGCTATGGTGCTTGACGGCATTTTGAACCTGCAACCGTCACCGTTTCAGTCATTGTGCAGGTTACAGAGGTCAAACTGGAATAGACTGGAAACTAGGGCAGAGGAATGACGAGATGTTTACCATATGATTTTGACTTAAGCCACTGAAATCTCTCCAGGCCAACAATCGAATCCTGCATTCCAAAAATGGGGAAAATACAGGAAAAAAACATTGATAGAGTCCAGTCCCACTACTTTTCAATCAAGCAGGCGGAAGGTAACAATTGAACAGCCGCTGTCACACACACAATTTCTTCACAACTTCTTCTCTCTGCATGGTCCCATTCCATCTCTTTCTTTCCCACTTAATCCTGTGGCTCTTTTGTTGCCAATTCTGCATTAACCATTGTTTCTCGCGTAGAGTTTCAACTTTAAAAAACCCTAAGACATGATTGAATTGTTTTTTATTTATTTATAAAGCCCTTGATGACATCTTGCAGTCATACATCACGTCCTTATTAAATTGGTCATATAGTCATTATTCGACTTGTTCAAGTGATCGACTAAAGCTTGAAGTCCCGCGTGCAAACACTAAATTTGGGGAAACTGCTTTTGGTGTTTGTGCTGCAAAAACTTGCAACAGTTTACAGAATACATTAAAATTAAACACATTTGTTCCTACAGGTGATTTTAAATCCATGATCACAAACTACTCCGCTCTTGAATGTAACTGTTTTTAACAGTGTTCTATTGTTATCTGCCTGATTGCTTCTTGTAATTTGTTAATTATGTTCTGTGTATTTATTTTTGTTTTATTGTACACTCAACATCACATCATAGTAAATGAGGGCATGCCCTCAATGATTCCTCGAGATTTAAATAGAGGTTGAATGAATGAATGAATGAGGTACCATGTAGAGTTTTTGTGGTTTGAAACGTTCACATGCACAACAACACACATGCATCGCACATTGAATGAGCATGCGACTGGCATGATACACATTTTGCAGTCACTATTCCGCTGCTAAATGTGATGTGACAACAAAAGCAGTGTAGAAGACTGCTAGTGAGCAAACATGGATGTAAACAATACACGAGTTAAAAATCAGCTTTACAAATATTCTAAAAGGGAAGGAAAATCACACACAGCACGTTTGTTAGAACTGTAAGATACACACAATGAATTCTGGTGAGAAACCCTGAATGTAATAACTTTTGTTTAACTCTACAGGGCACCTTTAGGTTTGACTTTTACTTTTAAGTGTTTAAATATATAGGCTTCAGCATTGAACATCTGCCAGCTGCGTGTATGAAATGACTGTCAGATGATTCTCCTTATTCCCCATCTGGCACCGAGCCCCACAATAAAACGTAATAGTCTTCCTGTCCCACGGGAATCCCACGGATCCGATCCCCACTTATCCTGCTTGATAAAGTAGCGTACGAGCGGGCCAATGTTCAGTGACAGTAAGTTTATACTCATAGGCAGAATTACATGACAGCAGTCATTAATTTGGTTAAAAAAAGACTGCACACTCAGCCATCGTGGAAAGGTAACTCAAGAAAAAGGGCCAAAGCTGGCTTTCTTATTGTTATCTAAGTTTTTGTGGAAACTTTGAAGGACTCAGGTTTGGTATACACCAGGTAGGCAAGGCAGGCCTTTTATGCCGTCATATGGGCCATCTTGTAATTTGTACTTTATTTCCTTGTTCCTTGTATTTTTTCCTTTTGGAAAGTAAACATTGTAATCAAGTTTAGTTAGTTTATCGTCTTCTCTACATGACTTCTACAACCAGGAAATATTGCTTGGACAAATTAGTGGTTCAAATCCATCACACTTCCATGTGGGGAGGATCCAGCTTGCTCGGCTAGTGAGCAACTACCCAAACAATGACATGGAGGATGAAGTAACAATTGAAGAGGCAGACCAGTATTTCTGGCTGCATTAGTCTGTCTTTTCAGAAGACGTGGCTCTGTGACTAGAGAGGGAACATTGTAAAACAGGAAATCAGACAATCAACTGATCATGTCTGGGGAAGTGGACAAAGAGCTCAAACATGTTAGCAACACAAATAATGCAGGACCCCATTTTGAACCAATTTACGTCAATTCTAATATCACATAGTTCCTGCGATAAAATACATTTCCCTTTCATAACTGTAATAAACCTGCTTTATCACCGTGTTGTGTACAACTTCCAGATATTCAAGGTTGAACTGGTGTCACACTGATAAATGTCATATCCAAATAAGTTCCTCAAACTAACAGCCAGTACCAAACCTTGTGTGGCAACATGTCAGATCAAAGCCACTCAACATATTTGCCATTTCACACCGTCAGAAAGATGTCACAAGTCACTTCACTACATTTGACAGCTCTCTTATGATCTGTGCCCAGCGACTGTTTATGGTGACAGGATGGTAGTCGGTGTTGGTCAGTGATTTTTACCACACAAAAACAGCTTTTTCATTCCAGTCAAGCAGTCTTTTTACACATACAAAGTGAGGATATTTAGAGAATATTTGTTTTTACCTAGCGACACACTGACTAATCAAATCAAAATATACCGACGGGGACAGAGACAGTCATGTCAACACTCAAACCATCTTCATGTCCGGTGCCATTTTGTCCTGTATCTTGAGACCCGACACCAACGGCTTTCTATACATGGGCTTTAAAACAGACTGTGTTTGTGTGGGAGTATCCGCCCGTGACCCTTTGCCTACAAACCCAGTTAAGGAATTGCCATGACCCCAAAACTTTTTTCTTACACCCCTAAATCCTCACTAGGTGCTGTAGGAGGAGTATTCAGACCAACAATAGCACTACAGCAAAAAAAACACAGGAGGCTGTATTGGTACAGGCGCGTCACTAAAGGGCACACAAACAGGGCATACCAGGAAGTTCAGTTTGAGGGTTATCAATCGCCAAGATACTGCAGTTTCTTTTTCACTTTTTTTTTTTACTCTTTCAAGCCACAACTATGAAAAGTTATCACAGCAGCAGTATATCTATAGTGTGCCAATATTGATGTTTAATATTTGTGCGTTTGTACAAGTGTGTGTTATTTCAATATGTTTAAAACACACCAAACTTCAATTATGACATGATCAACCTTAAAAATCCCACGTGTGTGTGTGTGTGTGTGTGTGTGTGTGTGTGTGTGTGTGTGTGTGTTTGAGGCTGCCACAGACTTGTATAATCAACTGTATTGTTTCTGACCTCTGTTCCAGGTAAGGGTGTAGCCATGTAAGAACATATATGCGTTTGTTTGCCTACACCCACCTACCTACCTAGCTGTCAATCTGCTTTCCTGTAATGGAAGCAGTGATCCATAGTGTGAGACAAGCCAACACACACACACACACACACACACACACACACACACCGACACACGCAGTGAGATCATGGTATCAACAGACAACTTCCGTCAGCATTTTATTTGTACAAGAAGTGAAGACGGACAAAATCTTTGAACCTTTGAGTCTCAAATGCCAAGATGTTTCCTTATTGGCTGGTAAGAGCAGATCTACAGTCTGGTTGGCTGTGCAGCTGCAGTTTACACACCTGGGTTGGGCCTTTAATGCTTCAGGTAGAAAACTGTTTGACAGAGGGTGTAGCTCTTGGGGCAGATTGAAAAAAAGTACAATTTAATAGTAACGCTCCCCTTATTCATTATGTTATATCTTTAATAGCCACTGTCAGATTTATTAACAAATGTCTAACAAAAGGTTTTAACCTAATGTTTTGATCTGTGTACACTTGCTCTATTTATGCTGCTACAATCATCAAAGCTACTGACCAACTGCTAAAACAATCCATCATGCCAAATCCTCACCGCAGCTACATTCATATACCTATAGATACTCAAGCAACACAAATATAGAAATGGGTTTAGCTACACACACACACACACACACACACACACACACACACACACACACACACACACACACACACACACACACACACACACACACACACACACACACACACACACACACACACACACACACACACACACACACACACACACACACACACGACATCATCCACTGGCTACTCTTTCAACATGTATACACACAAATGTTTCCATCCCACGCTCATAGGAGGTTTTATATCACATGATGCTTGTCAACAGCTGTCCAAGTAATGCATGTCACGGTCTGTATCGGAAACTATAATGGTTTTCATGTGAGTGTGTGCAGCTTTTTCTGAATTACAATGCATCTGCAGATAAAACTGTCAACATGATTAAGACAGATGCTGTCTCGGAAGCAATGGGCTTTATTCCGGCCTTCTAATAATGATTCACAGAGCACAGCCGAGAGGTTTCTTTGTCTTTGAAACTTTTAAGCTACTTTTAAGCGACTACCAGAGTGTTTCTCAACTCAACTGAATGGAAACATGCACAATTACTTTCTGAATCTCCAGCTCTCAAAATCCTTTGCAATTTTGATACGTGTATTGAAGGAATAGTATCGTGTGTTTCGAAGCCCTCGGGCCTCTGGCAAAGGGTCAGTGGATTTAGGTCAAAAGAGGATATATTGTTTGCGAGTGCCTTCAATGACCCCCTGTACCTCTACAGCGCCAAGACAATTCCAACTTAACATCTGGGAGCCAGATTTAACAATACCTCTCAATTTAAATCTACATCTGTACCAGGAGTGTTCAATGAACGATCCATCTTGTTTCTTACAAGATTGAATTGGCACCAAAAACTTTGATGCCTGTTCTTTTTGTCACACAGCCACCAATACTTCTTCTTTGCAACAACAAGGTTTGTGATATATTCAAGGTTCCCCTGTCAACATTTTCCCGCACAAACACAATACAACTTCATACAACAGACTATCACTGGAGGGGGTTTTAAAGGCCAAACTCGCACAATGGAAGATGCAAATCAATATTGTGTATTAAAAACAAACACACATAATGTACCAAGCCTGCAACAAAAATCAAACTTCACCTCTCTTAGAGAAAAACTGAATTTCTCAAACACCACTTGATTGTTTTGACACAATGGATCATCAATAATGCATACAGAGCTGACTCGTGGATGCTTGGCTTCTGTACTGTCAACTATACAGCATTCATGCAGAGCAGTCTGACAGGGTTGCCTGTATTGCAACATGTCAAAGTCCCGAAAAGTCAAGTAGGAGGACATGCCCCGACACACAGACTAAACAGAAACCTAAATGTATTCTTCTCTTCTGCAAAGAGTGGGAAATCCAGTGTGAGTGCGTAGGCAAGCTGGTGAATCACTGCTGTGAGGCAAAGACAACAGAGACAGAGGAAAAAAAGCTTGGAGACAACCAGAGACTGTGGAGGGCCACACAGGGGCCCTCTCTACAGCAGATAAGACATCCACACTAAAGCAGATTTAGGGGGAAATATCAACTATAACATTAATGTGGAAAATGATCTGAAGAGTCTTACCTGGCCGGTTGAGTTTTCAATGACTTGCACCAGTGGTGTCCTTGTTGACATGTTTAAAAAAGACTGGAAGTTGCCCAAAAAAAGGGTTTTAGGAGCAGTGAAACCACGATTCTTCAGTGTCTATTGTGCATTTAAAATCTGTCTAGCTGATGGTAGAGGGGGAAATGTCCAACAGATGCTAGCCAGCTAGCAGCACGACAGACAGATAGATCAGCCCTTGAATCAACAAGTTGAATCCCACATCAGCGGCTAGCACAGTTAGCCAGCTAGCTGGAGACTAGCTAGCAACAACCGCACGTCCCATGGCTGTCAACCAAGTAGAAAAAAACAAAGTTAAATGTCTTCTTTTAGCTTCGGTGTGAAAACATTCAGTTCCCAATGAGCATGTGTCAGTGTCGGTGTGGTGGAGCAGCGAGCTACCGAGCAGCTAGCTACTCGGGCTAGCTGGAGGAAAAGTTGGAGCAATGGTTGTGTAGAAGGTTCAGCTAGGTGGCTACTAGCATGCTAACCTGGGAGCTAACTGGAACTAACGGCTGAGCAACGGTCGCCCTGACTACATGGAGTTGCTCTCCAGTGTGGTCTTCATAACGTCGTGTCGACGCCTGCTTTGCTCTCTTCTCTTGCAGCTTTCTCTCAGGTCTGAAACCACCTCCTCAAACTTTCAGGCCAAAGTTATTCCCGGCGAGGTGTCGACCTTCCCAGCTCACACTAAACCAGTCGAAATGTCCCCAGCGAGGTATCCAGAGGAGGTTATCCACACAATAATGGTCACATGGCCGGAGAGAAACGCGGATCAATCTGTTGCGCGAGCTCACATTAGCCCATGTAGCTAATTCACTGGTTCTTTCTATGGGAGCAGAGCTAGCTAGTTAGCTTCTCGTCCAGCAGCCCACTAAACTCACAACCCACGGAAACCACGGCGCTCTTCCTTGTGTTGCGTGATGTGAATAAGGTCGTCGTTCAGTGCTGCACTGCAGTGTGGCGGTAGATACACCAGCTCGTCCTGTCGCTACACACACTCCTATTTATTATCCACCAGCAGACTGAAGCAGCGATCATCAGGTTGTAACATCCATTATCGGCAGACTGGGGGGGTTTTGCGTGTCACGGGCGACATGGAGAGAGAGAGAGCGAGAGAGAGGAGTAGAGGAGCTGCGCCCGGTTGCAGTCTGTCTATCAGTCTATGCGCACGATCCTGCCCTGATACCGGAACAAGCTCACGGCAACATGGCTGCTGCTTGCACCACGACTGAGAGAGGAGGACTCGGGAGGACTCGGGAGGGAGGTTCGGTCTGCGTTCGGCTCCACTCGGCTTTTTCCGAGCCTGTACTGGTGACTCCTCCAGGTTGGTGAATGGCAGGTGTGTAGGGGATTGTGATAGGACCCCAGACCAGACCCCCAGAGCAGACCCCCAGAGCAGGGGTCAGCAACCTTTACTATCAAAAGAGCCATTTTAGGCAAAATAAGAATAGAAAAATCTGTCTGGAGCCGCAAAACATTTGAGCGTTGTGATGAAGGTAACACAGGTTATCGTCTAAGTATATAGTATATAAGTCTAATGCAGTGAGGGCCTAAGTGCAAAATGTACTACGGAGTATTAGGGTCACATTGAGGGAAAAAACATCTGAGATTTACAGAATAAAGTCGTAATATTACGAGAATAAAGTCATAACTTTACGAGAAAAAAGTTGTAATGTGAGAATTAAGTCATAACTTTACAAGAAAAAAAGTTGTAATATTATGAGGATAAATTCATAACTTTACGAGAAAAAAGTTGTAATGTGAGAATTAAGTCATAACTTTAAAAGAAAAAAAGTTGTAATATTATGAGAATAAAGTCATAACTTTACGAGAAAAACGTCGTAATATTACGAGAATAAAGTCATAACTTTACAAGAACAGGGGTTGTAATATTGCGAGAATAAAGTCATAACTTAACGAGAAAAAAAGTCGTAATATTGCGAGAATAAAATCATAATATTACGAGAATAAAGTTATAACTTTACAAGAACAGGGGTTGTAATATTACGAGAATAAAGTCATAACTTTATGAGAAAAAAAGAAAATAACACGTAAAACTACTACTTTATAATATTGACTTTATTCTCATAAACTTGTGACTTTATTCTCGAAATCTCAGATTTATTTGTTTTTCCTCAATATGGCCCTAATACTCCGTCGTACTGTCATACCATAGACCTACAACAATGATAAATAAAAATGAAAATGTAAACAAAAAACAGCTATTCATTTCCATTTTTAAAAATCCACAGGGAGCCCCTGGAGAGGAGCTAAAGAGCCGCATGTTGCTCCGGAGCCGCAGGTTTAGGACCCCTGTCCCAGAGGAACCCCAAAGCCCCAAATCCACCTGTTTATGCAGTTGCTTTTTGGTAATTTGATTACTTGCAAATTTGTAGCCTACCACTCAATTAGCCTACATTATAATATGATCTGGGTCCTGCTTTATTACTCAATATTGTGGCCCTTAGTTGTAGGCTAGAGGGGCCCTGTGTCCAGACTTATTCTACATTTTTGATCCAGGGACCCCAAAAAAATTCATACATGCATGTTTATGATGGAAAGCTGTCACTGTATTATTATTATTATTATTAGTAGTAGTAGTAGTAGTAGTAGTAGTATTAGTAATATTATAGGGCATTCAGAGGATCAATGGCTTTCCTAGCTAGATTGACAATAAGGGGGTTTCTGAGCAGTTTACACAACACAAGTGCTCGCCATCCAATCGCTGAAAAATGCAATTCATGCAAAAATCTCCAAATGTCAAAAGTTTTGAAACCAAATCCCATCATGTCATTTTTTTGGTGCTCCTCAAGGTCTTGGTGTCTTAATGTGGTACTCTGGAGGGATTATTGATCATTTTTATCAATTCTCCAGTGGTAAAAAAATGGTTAAATTCAGCACCAAATCTGTGTAACAAATGGTATCAACCAAAAAATTGCTGCAACAATTTATGAGGCATAATAGAGCATGGGGATGACCATCAAAAACTTCTATCATAATATTCTAAACCCTTATACACTTTCACAACTTATTTCAATTCATTAATTCATGTTTATATCTGATTAATGACTAGAACAACTTGACACACAGTGCTGAGCTGCATCTCAAATTAATCTTCAGGTTCCAGCTTTCAGATGATGTACACCACTTCTATGTGACATCTTATATGTGACATGTTACATATGAATGACTAAAAATCAACACAGATCTTAAAATTAAATTTTTTGTTTGCGTAGTATTGCTGTTGCTGGTGATGTATATCACTATATTTTTTCATGGAGGCTACAATCCCCAACAACACCGCTACAAAGCAGCTCAAGCCTCTTAAGATTTGTTTCATTTGCAAACATTTGTATGCACACATATCCTCTTTTTTTCCTCTTCCCGTATCTCTCTGGAAACTCCAGTTCTGCAGGTGATGTTCCCACGGAACCTCCAGAAGCTGCCAGATATTTTCACAATGAGTCACATCCTTGTATCCTTTCACCTGTCACACACTCAGGGTTTCCCTTGGGTGATTGATAGAGGTGGTTAACGTCATGTTTTTTCATTCATTAAGCTACACCACACTACAACATTTATGGAGAATACATAGAAAACTTCGAACATTGAGCCCAAAATTGGCAAACCAGGCATGACTTGCTATTTGTTTTTAACATAAAATAGTGATATATTGTAGGCTATTATCAAGTGCTTCACAAATTCACTTTTCAATGTATGTCAGTTACTGAACTTTACAATGTAATAGATGAAACTATGGAAAATAAATTTCATTTTCACCTTTTCACTCAAGAAATAAACTTGAAATAACATATTATGCACATGTTTTTTGTAACTTTCAAGTATCTGAAAGTTACTGTTTATAGTTTTGATTCTGTGCCCACTTTTTTTCCAGTATTGTCCCTAAGGCGTATTGTTTATAATATTTTCTTCAGGGGTTGTATATTAGAGCAGCACATCAATGAGCCTAGCTCACAAGCAGGGTGACCTTTGCTGACCCTGGAGATCCTCTGGTTGAAGGGTAGTTTAACCATTACTCCATAAAATCCCTCCTTCCTTTGTTAACCAAACAGGATTGTAATGGAAAATCTACTTTTCTTCTCCACTATCCCTATCATTTTATCAGAATCCATCTGAGGCCATAGCCAATTATTAACTGAATTATGGGTCTTCATCGCAACCACAGCTGTAGAAATAAAGTGCCATTTGTTAACATGTACCCATAAATGTGACTGTGAGATGCTGACAGCTGGCGTAGACATCTCCAAGTTACTTAGCAACAGCCGTGAGGACTGACGAAGACAAACATGGCCGCCATTGGAAGTGGTGATGTCTGAACTCTGTCAATCAGGAGGTCCGCAGGGACTGGTCACAATACCAAATATACACCGTTAGCACAATGCGAGGATGTTATGGAGAAAATAAAAAAGAAATCAGGAAATGGAGGGGTATGAGAGGCTTGTTAGTAATGACTGGGAGAGCATCCAACTGGCAGGATTTCCCGATGAATCAAGGGGAAAAATCACATCCACATCCACTGTTACAGGAGACAAACAGCTTGGTTTTTAGTGCATAAAATACATACAGCCTAGTTACTGTACCAGAGGGACCTCTCTTGTAACTTATCAATCAGTAAACACTCAAACCAATCCAACTGACTTGGCAGAATATGTCCTGTTTTTCTTTTTCAGTGTGTTGGAGCGAGTCCAGTTTGACAGTGGATCACAGGAGAGCAGGTTTTACCTGTACTGTACAGTATTTTGTCACCAGCGCTTTGTGAAAAATGACAAATTTAAAATAATTATAAAATTATAAACCACATGAACTCATTGACTCCAATTTTTTTTCTTCTTTTTTACAGATTTTATATGAGCTGTTTGAGTAAGAGTCTAGTTTGGTGCTGGGTAAAATGTGCTGAAGTGTCGCCATCTGCAGGATATCTGAATATATTACAGAGTATAACCTCAACCATCTACTCTATCTATCTATTTATCTATCTATAATACATATAGCATATTTTAAGACTATGTCCTGCTGTGTGTCCCATAAATATTTGGATAAAAATGCATATTTTGGCTGCCATACTTTTGCATTCGAGAAGAGCTGACACTCTGAGTAGGAGGTTGAAGTGTAGACGGTTAATTGCAGCTGACTTGAGGGTATTTTAAAGTCTCACTGGACGCACATTAAACAACATATCAGCCTTTTTATCTCCAGTTTCCTATTTCAGGGTGCCAACTATATCTGGCCAGATTGAGGCTGTAATGACAGTTATTTTTAATATGTGGCCAATAATTCTCTCTGTAGAGGCTGGCATCCTACAATATACACATCACCAGTCTGCCAGGTTGTCTCTCCAGCCGTTTTTTTTTGCGTTTCAGTTAATCTCGAGAAGAATTTAGCTCGCTCTGTGGCAATATGAAAATATGAATTGCTGCTGCATCAGGTTAAAACATCATCCAAATTCTCTATCACGTTGTCATGCGTATGCATTGGAGTGTGAGCTACCCAGCTGTTAGCAGTGATTTCACTTTTAGTAAGCCAGTTACTGAAGGTTTGGAAGTAATTAAAAAAATGTTGATGTAGAAATGAGCACAGAAATGCATTTTTTTCTGATTTACATCAAAAAATAATATACGTGGTGACATATAAACTCAGCAGTCAGACTTTTTTTGGTGTATAAAGATACTAACTGTGGAGTCCACATAGAGCTTTATGACTTCATTGCACAAAAGGCTCCATCACAATGTCAACCTTCCTACTTTATTTAGTCATCAATAAAAGTAACTTAAAATTGAATTATGACCATGGTAGTTAATTAATATTTAGAGCTGAACCTACTGTAATTGCATGCATTTGTAGATTCACATTAGGATAAAATCCTCTATCACAGTATATGTAATTTTATATCAAACTAACAAATTATAAAACAATATATACATAATACATTTTCTGGGAAATCAATTGAAAAATTGTAAATGGACATGGCTCATCCAGTACAGGAAATACCTGACAAATTAAAGTACTTCATCAGATCCTACAAAGGCCCAGCAGCACACTCAATTATTCAGTCTAATTAGACTTCTGCTCAGGTTGAAGGCGGCTGGAGCTGCGTTAGATTTACATCATGTCACTAAACTTTATAAGAATGATAAAATCTCTCCCCCCTAACAGGTGGAACGAATCTACTCAGAGGTCAGACAGGTCAGTTAAGCGCAGTGTACATGCAGTCTTCAGACAGGAAACACCTGTGTAGGTGGACCATAAATCATATATTGTACATACAGTATATACTAACAAGCTTTAGTTGGATTTATTGTCACAATAACCAACTGCATAGGACACATCTCTCATCACCCTGAGTCAGCTATAAGGGTGGTTCCCAAACTGTTTCACGTCAAGGACCCTTAAACTGGCACAAATTAGACCACGGACCCCCATTTGATAAGATTTCGCCCCGAGGTCCCCTATCTGATTTTGCTTTAGGATGTTTTATTACAGAGTGTATGAAACTCATGACCAAAGTAGTCATACATTCTGTCATTGTGTTACTTATGGATGGCATTATAGGGAAAATAAATGATTCTCCTTTTTGTCAGGGACCCCTGGAACCCCCTCAAGGACCCCACTTTGAAAACCACTGAGCTATAACACCTGAACACCACCTGCTGCTGTTTGGAGTAACTGGAGTTAGCAGAGAGGTCATAATAGAGAATCTAAAGTGATAATACATGGTTGAAATGTCTAGCTTCTGTAAAAGTACAAATACAAACTTGCCCAGACAAGACACCAACTCTGAACAGCAGCCCTTCCATGATCACTAAGTCTGGTATGTCCTCTTTATATGATTAATAGTGTTAAATGACCTCCGGTTTAAAATCCATTCAAATGAGTACATTTGGAACAAGACGGGTGGGGTTGATGAAGGGCTATTGAGCTCATCTGACAGGGCTGTGGGGGTTAATCAGACAAAAAAAGGTGGGATATGCACTAATTGCACTGTAACCTAGTGAGACAAGATGTACCAGACATGATTATAGAGGAGGAGACAATCAGGAGAAGTAGAAGAGAGTAGAGGACATAAACACATATAACATTAGTGAGTGTACAAAGTATAAAGAGAATCTTTCTTTGGCCTAATTCATGGCCAAACCGACTGAAAGGATGAATGAAGATCCTTCCTTAACCCGGCAGTTTAGAAGGAGCTGAGTCACAACGTGGGCAGAATGAGTGAAGTAAGAAGCAGGGCCAGAAATAGGCTGAATCTGTACAGACTGTTCTACAATCACATGATGTAAGTAATATTCAAATATATCTAATATATAAAAAACAATTCAACCACATTACTTTAACTTATTATAGCCAGTAATGAAGACTTGTTTTGTAGCCCATTAAGTGCATATTTTATGATTTGCAGTGAAAGAATCGAGCGGAAAAAAGACATGTATCCACAAGTCTTAAAGGAAACTGATTTGTTTTTGATTGAAGCATTTTAGGAAGCCGGGCTTTCCTTTGTATCACCAGAGGAAATACCAGTAGGTGAAACCAGCTTCATGGCCTCCAACGGATTTTGCCAGACTGTTTTATAGTAAGATATCAAAAAAAGTTGTTAAATCATTTGCACATCAATGCAGCCAGTATATATACATATATATATATATATATATATACATATATATATATATGTATATATATATATATGTGAGCTCTTTATGTGGGGTCTCTAGCGTATGCTCTGAGGTGAAAGACTCCCTCTGCATGATGATGATTATGATGATTGTCATCCGCATCCTCATACAACAGACTGCAGTGTAGCCTGATAAAAGATGACTTCCTCTGTAAATCAACAATTGTATATAAAGTCAACAAACTGAACATCTATCTAATCAATGTTCACTATTAATAGCACCAGATTACATTACTTCTTTCCAGGAAACTTTCTAGGAACTCACAGACCTGTAAGAGTCAAATTCTTGAGGTGAAACATTTATTTTGTTTTCTGACAGGTCAAATGTAATCATATTGAGTCCTCCACTCACTCAAGGGCAATTTTTGTATTTTTAAAAAAATATATAAAATGTATAACTTCTTTAACCCCTCACTTTATTTGTGATTATTAATGTCTCAATATACTATATCGTTTTAGTACCTTATTTATTAATTTTTTTTTCATGCTACATTTGGTGTATAGTAGACACTATACATGTATTGTACTTTAAAAAAAAATCGAATTTGTATCTGTTCTCGTGCTTTTGCTGCTGTGACACCCAATACAGTTGATCAGATCTTAAGTTTGTAACTCCATCCATCCATCTGCAACCGCTTATCCCGTTAGGGGTCGCGGGGTTTGTAACTGTAGAATGTAATTACCCTTCATGTTTGTATTATGATTTCTGCTCTGGGGGATGAACAACCATGGAAACACTTAATGTGCCGCCAGTTCGTATATTGAATAAGTCACCAAAGTTGGCTGCGTAACCCGATGAATATATTAAAGTTAAAAAACAGCCACATTCATGACACCGTTATCAGCTACTCAGCAGAAAGGAAGATAATCCCTCTGGAGCTCCACTAATCTTTTATTAAAACGTCTCCATTTAGCTCCGACTCTGTGAAGATAGCATCAGTGTTACTCTGCTAGTCTGACATTAGCTCATGTTAGTTTGGAGTTAACGGGCCGTTCAAACCTCATCAGTTTGACACTACTTGGTATAAAGTAAACCGCACCGTCTTATGTCAGACTGAAAAAGTGGGTTGATTATTCTGCAAATGGAAAAGCTTGTTGAAGTTGGGTTTAACCGTCTCTACATCTCTGCACATGTGGCTTACTTTCTTTATAAAGATGGAATTGAGCAGAAAAACTAAATGTCAACTCAAAGGAAGATTATGCTTCAAATAAAGTGTAAAAAAACAAATGTTTATTAAGTAAAGACAGAAGTGCAAATGAACAGAACGGGAACAGGAATTGAGATTTTGGAAATGATGACAGTAACGGGATTTGAAGCATCACATACAGTTAATGCACCTGCAGCTATACAGAGGCAACATATTCCAAATATCGGGGCTTCTGAAAAGCCAAATTATTCATAACTAAAAGAAACAATATATACATTTTTACCTGAGGAAGAAGTTGAAAAGCTTCAAACTATGTACATACAAATTTGAGTAATGTCCTTGATCACTAAAATAATCTGAAATGTTTGATGATTTAAACCAAGATAATTTTTTTTATTAATATGGAACCACAAGTGGAGAAGTTTGTTAAAAAGTAGCTCTCATATTCCTGTTATGCACTACATGGAAATGAAGTTCAACTTTTCAGATCTGTATTTAATAAATGCCCAAACTGAGCACTTTCCAATATCAACATCTTTAAAAAAAAAGCATAATAGAAAGAAGAGAGGGCTCACACGACAAAAAGGAAACAAAGACAAACTATAGGAATATAAATAATATAGGAGCTGTGGGGGTGTTGAAATAGCTTCACATCCGGTCGGGGAGTGAGGATTCACCTCTGACTCACTCTCTTTAAATAGCGCCGAGCAGATCCTCCACGGCGACAGTCGTCAGGTCGGAGTAGAAGTTGCCCTCGTTGTCTCCGCCTCCGAACACCAGCAGGGTTCTGCTGACGGAGCCCAAGTCTGTGATGTCCGCGTCTTCTTCTTCCTCCCCTGAGAAACGGCGGTGATCGGCCGTCTCCATGGTGATGATGGAGTGCCCCGCCCTGGGCACGGACAGCTGAGGGAGCGTCACCTGTGTCCAGCTGTTGGTGTCTGAACCAGTGAAACACAGAAAAAAAAAAAGTGATTATTTTAAATCATGTAAAATCCAAAATGTCATCATATGAAACAATAATCTAAATAATTGCTAGCTGCAGCCCTAGTTGTAATGCTAGTCTACATCACTTTATGTACTAGGGCTGTCAAAATTGGCCAAAATTACGTTTATTAATTTAAATTATCCGAATATCTATCTTTTCACATCATGTCCATTACTGATGATTATTTATTATTATTATTTATTTATGTCATTGTGTAAATATTTTGTCAAAGCACCAGTGGTCAATCATACAATATCATCAATATGGATATCAAGTTATTTGATCAAAAATATGATGATATTTGATTTTCTCTATATCACCCAGCTCTATATGTAAGTGTGTCTGAAATTGTGAGTTGCCTCTCACCTATATCAAAGATGAAGGTGTCACTGAGAGCGTTGTTTCCGTTGTAACCTCCGTGGACCAGGAACTTTGTGTCTGAGAGCACAGCGCTGCCATGCCAGCTGGAACACATACAGAGACACACACACATTCAATAACACTGAAAAGTGCTGCACACGAGACTTGATAATATTTTTAAAAAAACACTGAGGTACAATATCCAGTTGTAGCTGGGTGTACCTTCGAGGGGAGGGGGCTTTCCCAGTTGTTTTCACAACAGAAAACTCCATCAGACCTACAAAACACAAAAACATTTTCATTTTAATTATGCATGCAGTGCATTTACACCCCTATCCACAGATATGTACCTTGTGTGTGTACAGATAGATGTGTGTTTGTGCATGAAACCAAGAATTTCCCATAAAAGCCAGCTGGTGTGCTGCTTACCGAGGTCCAACATGTACATGTCATTGTAGCAGACGGGAGTGTCCCACCCACCAAATACATAGATCTTCCTCTGCTGCATCACACATGCAGAGTGGCTGAAAGAGAAACAAAGAGGGAGGATGAGACAGGGATGAAAATCAAGTGATTTGAGAGCCAGCCAGACATGCTGAGATGACATGTGGAACAAACCATCTTACCCTGAGCGGGGGGAGGGCTTGTCGCCGGTTACAATGGGCTGGTACCAGATGGAGAGGTGGGGGTCGAAGATGTACAGCGAGTCACTGCAGCCGTCGGGCTCCGGGTTTGGACACGGAAACACTCCTCCCAGCACGAACAGCTCGCCTCGAAACATGCTGCAGCTGTGGTAGGCCAGAGGAGGAACCTTACCTTGAGCCTGAAGGACACGAGAGAGGACATGAAGAGAGAGGACAAGCTGCCAAAATAGACTTGTGGAGTTAAAACAAGCACACACACCTCCACCATGGTCCACTTCCAGCTCTGCGTGTCGAGGATGTGAACGTCGTTGAACCACTTCTTGTTCTTTGATCCTCCGAACACAAAGATGCGCCTGGAGTCCGGGTCGTAGACGGCTGTGTGGCCGATCCTGGCCTCGGGTGTTGGACCCTCTGCCAGAGTCTCCGCCGCAAACCAGGACATGTCCTCTGTTGGACAGAGACAAGGACACTTGCTATGACACGGACCCACCAGAAATCTCCTTGAAACAAAATTCTCCGTGGAGCCTCATATGACACAGATTCCAACATGTTAGTTGTTGTTTATTGACAGACCTGTGCAGAGCTTCCACATGGGGTCTTTGCAGAACTGCATCCTGGCTCCCTGCCCTCCAATCAGAATAGCTGTCTGAGCATCGATGGCACACAGAGTCTGACCCCAGCGACCTGACGGGCTGACCAGCGGGGCTGCAGGAAAACCAGATATTTGTTATTTCAAGAGTTCATGTCTCTCAAACATCTCACACACATCTCACACACTTCCCCCTGTTTACAGTCTTTATGCTAAGCTAGGCATCTCCTGGCTCCATATTCATACATGACGAACATACAGTATATGACAGTGGCATTGAGCTTCCTGTCTAACTGTTGGCAAGAAGGCGAATAAGCGTATTCTCCAGCAGTGCTACCCAGGTAACTGTAACCTACAAATACCTGCATGCACCATGGCCTCTCCAAGTTTATGTGTACACAAAACTCAGGTGGGCGATGTGCATCAACGTAGCAGCTACGGGACTGAGAGGTGAAGATATACGACAAGAAGTAAAGATAAAACAGAACTAAAACGGTACGTGGTGTGAATGCACAAACTCACCGGTCTGAGTGGGAGTCTTGGCCGACCTACTCTTCGTCCTGGCTGCACTCTGAGGAGGCGTTCTTCCCACAATCCCCTGCACCTCTCCTGCTCCATTAGCTGCAGAATGGAGAAAGTGAAGGAGGTTTGATAGAAGAAAGAGTACACACAGAAATGCTTTACTTGTCTCCTCCACACCGAGGACAATAAACAACATTATCATATTATAATTCTCCTCACACAACATGTTCTCTCTCTCACCTGTTCCCTTCATCTTAGTTGCATCTGCTCCACTACTGAACAGCTTCTGGCTGCCTTTAGTTTGACCTCTGGCCTTTCGCACAGGTGTGGTCTTCTCCACGGTGCCATTCGGACACACGTTCTCCTCTTCCCCTCTCGTTGTCTTCTTATTCTCGTCACCGTCTTCCTCAGATACTCGCTCTCTCTTCCTCTTGCCGTTGAGCTCCCGGGCTGCGAGGGGAGCCACAGTGTCCTGGGACGGTCAACAGTCGGTGTCATTCATCATTTAGCAAATGAAATATTGAAATATGCAAGAGTAAACTGGGAAAGAGAGGTGAGCGGTTACAAAAACAGCTATCTGTAATGTATCATTCATCTGTTTGTAGGCAAACAAGACTGTAATTAGCCTCAATAGACCAGAATGCAATGCTGCAACACAAACAGGGGGAAATGTGACCCTCTTTATTTCAAGTGAAGAAGTCTCACTCTGCTCTGGTTTTTGCTTCCAACAGAACCACTTTACAACCATACATAACAAGTTATTGTCCATTCTGGGTTGCTGAGAGGCATTGTGGTAAATGTAGGAAACTACAAAAGCAAGTAAACATTAACAAAAGTTATATTGATAAGTGTTAAGTATAAATATCTACATTATTTAAAGTATGAATGTTGCATGTAGCTCGTTATGTTTTTTTGCGGTCTAAATTCTGGCCAATTTCTGGCCTATTGCAATGTTCAAATCGCAGGATGAGGAGGAAATCGCACTATTTGTTAAAGGTTAAAAGTGTGTCAAATTACCATTTTGAATTAAATATTGTGGTGCTGCAGAGATGTCCTGGTCTACACATCATATTGTAGAGACTAAAGAAAACATCTTTGTTTGGTACAGATCCCTGAGAATAATTATGAAGAAATGATATTCCCTGTAATATCCCAAATCATATATTGCAATATCAGTCAAAATAATTGCAATGAGGTATTTTTTCAAAATCGTGCAACCCTACTGATTTCCGATACTAGTATTATTAGTATATATAAAGTATACTGTATAATTCCCACAGATTACCTTTGGTGTGTATTCCTTCACAGACAGGAGCTCTGGCTCTGACCAATCTGCTTTTACCTGAGGAAAGAAAAACACAATTATCCATAACTGAATCCTTGTGTAGAAACAGACTTATAGATTTGATTTTATTAATAGTCAAGACACAAATTTGTCTGAAACTATACATAAATAATGAAATATTAAAACCAAATTGCTTTGATTAAAGATTATAAAGAATATACTGATTTATTGCTGAAAAAATACTGTGTATATTTTCATAATTATTGTCTCAGGGCTTGGCTATTAGCTGGAACAACGAAATGACCACTTCTCATAGCTGTTTGTGTTGCTACTCCCAGTATATTTGAGGGTTTGTTTTTTTATTTACCAGGTTTCCTCCCTCCAGAGTGACATTCAGTGTGACGCTGTCTGTCCACGTCTCCTCCTCCCACTGCTCCCATGACAGACACCTGCAGAACGGAAAATGTCCTGATGACTCAGTTTTGTTAACAGTGGAACTTTTACTACAGAAGTAAGCAGGCCCAAGTGCTCCACAGACAAACTCAGGAAATCCTTTGTCCCAGGAGCCATCAAACTGTACAACACCTCTCTAGGGAGGGGGGGGGGACAAAGGAGGACGGTCTGCAGGACTTTAGACTAAGCTACTGGATTTACCCTGCACTATTCTCACTTTTAACAGTCTCTTCTGCACTATATTAATTTTTTTTTAATAGTTGTGTATCACAGCTGTTACCCTGCACTATATTCAGTTTTAACAGTTTTCTTCATCTCCTTGTATTTTTATATCTGGTATATTTTTTTGTACTTTGCACTACAAACTTTTTTACTGCCTTTTTACTAACATGTTTTGCACTATGGAACTGTGATGCTGGAAACTTGAATTTCCCTCAGGATCAATAAAGTTACTATCTATCTATCTATCTATCTAGGTCAGAGGTCAACCTACTTGTTATAGGGGGTGAGTTTCCCGATAGTGATGGGGAACCGGTCCGCATCGTTGAGCTCCGCGTTGACGCAGATCCGCTCCCCCCACGGCCCGCTGCTGAACAGCACCACCTGGTGAACACCCGGGGGGACTGCTACACACACCCTGCACGAACCTGCAGCACTGACACAGAGAAAAAACACAAAGAAATAAGTGAATACTAGTCTCTGTTTCTGTTTCTTCCACTGAGCATTAGATCAGCAGAATCTGTCACAACTTTTAAATCCAGTCTTAAAACCCACTTTTACAGAAAGGCTTTTCCAATCAGCTGAATTATAGTCTTTTGTGTGCTGATGTGTATATATGTGCATATTTAACTGTATGAATATGTATATGCTTGTTTCTTTATTTTCCCATTCTATTGTTTTTTATTTAATTATTTATGTTTCAGTGTATTCTGTTATACATGATGTGAATTTCCTTGGAAAGCACTTTGTGCTTGAAAAGTGCTCTACAAATAAATGTATTATTATTATTATTATTATTATTATTATTATTATTATTTATTAGCATGTGTTTCACAATGACAGAGAAGCTAACCGACGTTTCCTTCTCTATAAACACGGCTAATGTGAAGAGGAGCAACAGATGAAGGTTTAAGACATGAACTGATGACAAATGCTTAATAAACACCAACCTCAGCAACCTCTGAGGAGGACCGTCCACTCCCAAAACAGCATAGATCCCGAAATCTTCCATCGTTGTGTCGTCCTCCACAACTAGTCACAGCTCGTTCTTCTATCCTACTTTATTTGTACACTATTTAAAGTATCAAAACAACGATATCGCCTCTATGTCCCTCTGTTCGACATCTCCCGCCACAGACACATGTGTGTACAACATACAAACTCCGCGGGAGTTCTTGCTGAAGGAGAGTGAGCGCGTGTTTTGTCGCTGGGAGTATCTGTGCGGGTGGAGCCTGCACTATTAGGCATACAGCAGAACCAGAGCTCCGCCCACGCAATACAAGCTGACAACATCGAGCACACTTCAGGCTCTGCAGCACACAAGCCAATCAGAGGCCTGCATTCAGCACCGCTGTGAGACGTAACAAAAGCTGCGTTCAAGAGCACTTGTTAAATCTCGCACTGTCCTGTAAATGCACTGCTACTTCTTGTGCTTTTATTATGTTTTATTAAATTTTTAGCTTATTATAATTTTATTTTTATTTATATGTGTATTTCCTAAAAAACTGACAATAACCTGATATTTTCAGGTGAAATTTCATTCATTCATTCATTCATTCATTTCATTCTCACTGTGCAATATCATTTCCACTTGTGCAATTTTGTTAATAGTTTGTTTATTGTCAATACTGTATATACTGCTCCTATTTTTATACTTCCTTCTATTTAAATGGTTCATATTTTGTTACACTTTGTTTAGCTCTTTTTTACTGCGTTAGCTGATGCCTCTTGTTTTTTGCACTATCCCCTTTTTGCTGCTGTACACTGCACATTTCCCCACTGAGGGACTAATAAAGGAATATCTTATTTTATGTTACTTATCTTAATACCTCTTTATGTCTTATGTAAAGCATATTTCCTTGTTGTAAAAACAAGGCAAAAAGACAATATAGCCAATATATCACATCATCAAATAGTAGTATCATTGATTTGTTCCAATGGGACGGTTTGCTGATAATCAAGAAAGGGCTTCCGATCTTGTAATTTATTATTAATAATTGTTATTTGGTTATATAGTACACAACAAATGCTTTTATATAGCTACATTTCAAATGGCAGATCAGTGTGTTCTTCCGGTATATGACAAAAACAGATTTCAGATACAGATTTCATGCAATCCCATTGTCGTCCCCACAGTTTGAGGTGGAAAAAAAACTAAATTGTACTTATGGCAGAACTTGAAGATCAAGCACACATACTGAAGTGTATGCAGTATTTTCACAGTAGGATACACTATAGGTGTGTGGTTCATGTAATTTTCATGCAAATCTGTCATGCTAAGTGTTTCTGAAGGCAGCAGCTTTTGAACCCTCGACACTGATCCAACGGTTGGAACAAACCCAGCTGCCTTCAGAGCACCACACACACTGAAAGGTTTGTCACAGCTAGGCTACTTTCCTGCATGTCTGTCATTTATAGATAAATTGTCCCTGTCATGGACAAATGATCTACCTCCAGGTTTGCTTGTTAGTTTATAATCCTCCAATATAAAGATTCAAGGCTGAACTTCATCACTGGACCATTTCCTTCTTCCTCTGCAGCATGAACGGAACCACTGGAAACTCTGCAGCGTATTTATGGTCTGAGTGTGATCCTTATGATGATGGTGACGGTGCTGGTAAATTAGGAGGACCTTCGGCAGGCCTCCTCGTCATCTTCTTCACCTACTGCTTTGAATTCCCCGTCGGCGCCCCGTCAAACCTCTGGCTCATCTGTCGCATCCTCAGGCAAAGGTAAATATTTTCAAACATTTTGGTGTAATAATCCGTATCCTCATTGTTAATACCAATTCTTGCAAAACTTTATTGTCCGTTTGTTTGTCTTCATCCTGTTCTGTTACGGCTTTATTTGTCATTTGCTAAATTCAAAGGTCAAAGGTCGCCGGCGTCCCTCCTGCAGACTTTTTCCTCCTCCACCTGGCCCTCACCCAGCTGTCCTTCTACCTGGCCTTGCCTATATTCTTTGCCAATCACTTTCTGTGGCAGAGCAACAACGTGGTGACCGTGGTGACTTTCCTGACCTCGATGGTTATCGTTATGAAGCCGCTGCTCCTCTGTCTGGTGTGTGTGGAGAGGTACATGGCTGTGCTGCGACCCCTCGACTATCCACGGTAAAGCTACACACAGGTTGATGTCCTTAGATATGTTGAACATAAGACCTTTTACTAAACACATGAGACAGTATTCATGATAACTGGCAGCTTATATAGTAAGACAGTATGTCTCAGCCTGTGAAAACAGTTGCATAATGTGACTCTGGAGGAACTTTAACTTGCATTTTCCCCTGTAATATGCTTCTGAAAACCTCTGACTTGATTAGAGATGTGAACTGACTATCTGCGGGGAAGATGTGGAACATCATGTGCGACTCTCCTCTCTATTCCCTCCTTCCTTCCAGGTTCAAGGCGCGTCGGTACAGATGGGGATGTTTGGGTGTCTCATGGTGCATTTACTTCATCATGGCTTCCGTTTTTCTTATTGAGCGCACTGCCACCACAGTTTGTGTGGTATTCCTCCCCGTTCTGGTCATAGACACCTTCTGCAGCCTATCTGTTCTCAAAACGTTAAAAAAACCTCCACCGGGGGGCAGAGAGGTGACGGAGAAGAAGAGGAAAGGGCTGGCAGTGAGGATGGAGGAGGGAGAGCAGAGGAAAGAAGGAAAGAGGGAGCAAAAGGTGAAGAAAGTTGGGGGGAAAGGAGAGATGAACTCCATGAAGAAGAAAGCCTTCATCACCATTGCCATCATCCAGGCTGTCCTCACACTCAACTACCTCCCCATCATCATCACCTTGCCTATGGATGGATTCGTTCCAGCTCGTACCCTGAAGTGTCAGTACTGGCCCATGGGTGTAGCTGCTGCAGCCAGCTGTAGCTACGTGCAGCCTCTGCTCTACCTGCACAGACTGGGCCGGCTGCCATGTACGATGACATCACAAAACATCTAGCTCAACTGCCCTTTCATTACAGGGTTGCATTGATGTTTTGTAATGATTTCATTCCCATCTCTGCTGTATAATAAGCTTATAAACTTTTAGAGCACAACCATATGGTTGAATGAAAGTTACTATCTCAACTTCTACAAATACAGAGTGCAGCTGGATCATTGTAATTGTATGAAATGCAAATTCCCAGCACGTACTGCTGTGTTCTGTTTTGTTTCCATCACAGTATGCAAAGTCCCAGACAGCATGCTCAATATGACCTGTTAATGGATGGTGACATGAAAACGATGTCACATGAACTCTTTGCATGTCTGAGTATGTTTCCATACAGTAATGTCCTTCAGAAAGTTTGCCTGATATGATATAACTTTGGTTACAACGACTACGTGGGTATGATGACCTAGCAGGTGGAGTTGTTCATGTCATTTACACTTTAGACAAAAGATGATGTTTAAACTATACCATAATATTATAATACCTATCCCACAAGATGTCTAGTCACAGATATCAATATTTCATGATAGGCCATTATCATCAAAACCTTCCCTGGGAAAACAGTTCATATTCATTATCAAATTAATAGATAAGACATGCAAAATAACAATCCATATAAATAAACGGTGTAAAATATATAAATGAACTAATAAATAAATAAAAAGAGAAATTATTAAGTTAAATGTGACATTGTTGGGGAAAAAAGCCACGATAAATAAAGACAAACTTTTGAAAAAGGGCATTTTTGAATAAAAATGTCTATAATTAATTAAAAAAAACTGCAATTAAACCAGTTTCTATGAAAATAACAACAATGCAATAACATATTTCATAATTTATTTGTTCATTTACATGTTTTACACAATTTCTTAATATGCTTTTTGGTTTCATAATGTCCTCTTTATGTATTTGATATTAGACACTTTATGGCTCCAATTCATTTCATAATTCTTCTTTTTATTGCCCATTAAAATGTCAAACAATTTTGTCCATTTACTCATAGATTAAAAAATGCATTTGTAAAGACATTTATTAATGCCTATTTTTATTGTACAGTTAGTTGTTAATCAATTAAATGCTCTATTACTATTTACGTGACTCTTGTGGTACTCCATACTATACTATTGATTTATACTAACAGCATTTGCACAAGAGAAGCTTGTTTATCAATAATTCGGTGTTTTAATCCAGAAATTGTGTAAAATAGAAAATTCATATCGTTGACAAATCGCTGCGTCATGTTCTCGAACGCACCACCAGCAGCTCTTTATGTCGCAAAGCATTGTGGGACGGGACGCCAGTGTGAAGCTTCTCGAAGGAAACTGCAAAGATGATGGTGAGTGAGTTAGCATTTATGACCAAGCTATGATCTATAATCCGACTCCATCCTTCACTTTATCAGCGAGCATTTACATCTGAACTACTCTCAACTCAGATAACTGCCTTTCGGCTGTCTTTGGAAGCGAATATTTTTTGTAAAAATGAGTTTAAAACGGTGTTATTTGTAGCCAGACTGTTAGCCTCGCAGGGCGTCAATGGGCGGATACGATGCTAACGGTGATGCTAGCTAATGTGTTATTGATAAAAGATGAACTACGTCTGGCTGGTTTGAGCTTAGAGTGTAGAGTTGGTTTGATTAAGTATTTCTCTGTTAGTAGTTTTGATGTCTGTCATTGTAGCTGTGCCAGTCAGGTTATTATCTAGTTAGCTGCTGTAGCGTTGTGTGTCATATTAGCCTCTTTGTATGAGCTGCTGCAGAGGAACAAGTGTAGCTGCTAGGTAACAGCTCTAGCTGCTAGGTAACAGCTCTAGCTAACTGCTCTGTGCTGCTGAGGAGCCAACACAGACAACCATTTAACTCAACATGTATTAATCAGATAGTTGTATTTGTCCAGAGATTTGGCTGCCATGACTGACTGACTGACTGAACAAAGACCAGACATTTATTTATTAACCATTTAACAAGGTATTATAATCAGCAGTTGCACCTTTTTATAATATCATCCAAATTAAGTTTATAGATGGTTTACAAACCAGTTTGTTAAGCATTAACAAAGTGTTACAAATATATGGTCCATCTGTCTTTGTAATGTTTACAGATGTTTTAGAAAATGATTTCTTTAATGTTTACAAATGATTTCATAATATATATATATATAGTGAGTGCAACAATAAACTGTTGAAATAACAAATTATATCATTACTAATAATTAGTAAACATTATTAATTATCATTTTGTTGTATAACAGTAACAATCACGGTCAACTGCTAAAACCTGCTAACTAATGATCATAAAACAGTATATCTAGTATGTATAATAGGGTGTTATGACATGTAGCATGCTCCAATGAACAGTATTATTAGCAGACTGTAAACACACATCCGGCTTTCGACAGTGACACACATGTCATGAGTAACAAAAGCATCACACCCTGCAGCTACAGTACCAGCCACAGCCTCTATGAGTTTTACCATTTTAGGTTATAGCCTTAAATGGTGAAGTAATATAACAAAAACTGACAGATTGTGTTTGTGCTGAAGCTGAGTGATATGGATGAGTTCAATACCATATTAATATATAAATATAGTTTTAGATATTGTGGTATTACAATATGGAAAATATAAACAAGATCACAATGTTTAATACAATGAAGCATGCTGCACAAAATTAGTTTTGATAGACTTTAATTACAGTTTGCTTAATTTGGGAAACAGAATTTTGCAAGATGACACATCATGATCAGACATATTATGACGATATGATTTCACTGAAACATGATGAACGATAACATTTAACTATTGCTCAGCCATAGTTTTATAAATGAAAACCACATTACTTATCGTACACAATACAATGGCATTTTTTTTGCCATTTGTACTACAACTGAACTTCACAGTCATACTTTCTACTGTTGCCACCGATTATTCTAATGTTCTTGAAGCAGCAAACTATGGCTGCAAATGTGTGCTAGCTAGCAGTATTTACATTTTTTTTTTTTAGATAACCAGGACACACTACTTCACCTTACTTATTTGAAATGATTGGTATGGGTACAGCCTACTTCACATTTTGCTCTTCCTCTTTTCTTCTCTCTGTCCAGCCCACACCAGTTATCCTGCTGAAGGAGGGGACAGATACATCTCAGGGTATTCCCCAGCTCATGAGTAACATCAATGCCTGCCAGGTCAGAAAAACAACTTTCCTCCCCATGGTTGTGTGTGTGTTTTTCTGTGTGTTTACCAAATATGCTTTAAATCTGTCTAAATGCACCTGTTGGGTTGTCTTTTCCAGGTGATTGCTGAAGCGGTCAGGACCACCCTTGGGCCCAGGGGGATGGACAAACTGATGGTGGATAGCAGAGGTGAGGAGAGACGGGTAGTCAAGGATTGGAGGAAAGGATTACGGGATGAATTCACCCGAGGCTTGCTGCGGCAGTCGGTGTTACCGGCGTTACACGGTGGTCAGGCATACACCGATTACATTACTTGCCCACCGCCCCCACAGTCATTCTGCTTTTCTTTTTTTTTTTAATAGAAATAAAACCCGTTTAGTTCATTTTGGCATATCAGCGGCATGTTATCAATACATAGTCGGATAACGGACGCTACAATCTGAAAGTGAAAGTGAAAGTGTCTGCTCCGTATGGAGTCTCAGCTCAGAGTAGCCGGAGTCAGATTTCACACACAGGACGAGAGAGTTGACAGACAAGACGATGGCAGAGGATTTGGTGTCAAAGTGAAAAGCAAAAGCGCCTATTTAGCAATACATCAGATTTAAACCCAATATTATAAGGGAACCATAACGTAATGAGGTAATCGAGGTGGAAACCTGCAGCCCCGCAGCGAAAGCTGGACCGGAGAGGCCAGACACACAGCCATCAGTTGGTAAAGATCAAAGTTAGCGCTCTACATGTGTTGAATGCCGTCTTTTCTTGTAAAATGTCCGGTGTCCGATCACAAGTTTATTAACCGGTGGGTAAATTTCCTCACCGTCACATCACTAATTCACCAAAAATGTGTGATTGATTGTGTTTTCCAGGTAAGGCCACAATCTCCAACGATGGAGCCACCATCCTGAAACTGCTGGATGTGATTCACCCTGCGGCCAAGACCCTGGTGGACATTGCTCGCTCCCAGGATGCTGAGGTGAGAAGTATATTTTTTTTACAAAATGTATTATTTAACAAAAACTTCAACCCGACACCAACACAGAGGAGGATCTCCTCCGTCAGAACATCCTATAATAGGTTTTCATAATCTTCATTCCTTCGCACCATCCTCAGGTCGGAGACGGCACCACCTCCGTCACTCTCCTGGCTGCTGAGTTCCTGAAGCAGCTCAAGTCGTACGTGGAGGAGGGTCTCCACCCCCAGACCATCATCAGAGCGTTCCGCACCGCCACCCACCTCGCTGTCAGCAAGATCAATGAGATCGCCGTCCCTGTGAAGAAAGGCGACAAGAAGTAAGCGCTCACTTTCACCGCAACAAGTTATTTACATGCCAGCTGGCATTTGAGGTTTGATTTATCCTATGAGCAATAAAGTTATATTATATCCTTGGGTTGTAGTCTTGTTGTAAATGTTCTCTCCCCCCTCTCTATCCTCTCAGAGAGCAGAGGCAGCTGCTGGAGAAATGTGCAGCCACAGCCCTGAACTCCAAGCTGATTGCTGGTCAGAAGGATTTCTTTTCCAAAATGGTGGTGGACGCTGTCATGTCTCTGGACGAGCTGCTGTCTCTGAAGATGATTGGCATCAAGAAGGTCCAGGGAGGAGCCCTTGAGGTTTGTATCTTTTACTTTTACTCCCACTTAAACAAAAAACCTGCCTCTATTAATACAAACATGACAGCAACAGTTAAAGGTTAGAGAAACAGGTTTATGGCTCGGTCATGGGAACATTTCCAATCTACCCATGTCATACTTTCTATATTTACATTTCTCAGGATTCCCATTTGATCTCTGGGGTTGCGTTCAAGAAGACCTTCTCCTACGCCGGGTTTGAGATGCAGCCTAAACGCTACGACAATCCAAAGATTGCTTTGCTCAACGTGGAGCTGGAGCTGAAGGCTGAGAAGGATAACGCTGAGGTCCGCGTGAAAAATGTGGAGGTATGAAGCCCACAACGCAGCATCAGGATGTGTAATAAGTGCCCGGAAATGTTGTGGAATAAGTCTCTCTTCCTTGCTCCCTGTATTTACCTTCTTTCCCCTTTTCTGCAGGAATACCAGGCTATTGTGGACGCAGAGTGGAACATCCTGTACGACAAACTGGAGAAGATCCATCTGTCAGGAGCCAAGGTGGTTCTGTCCAAGTTGCCCATCGGCGATGTGGCCACCCAGTACTTCGCTGACAGAGACCTGTTCTGTGCTGGCAGGGTGCAGGAGGAGGATCTGAGGAGGACCATGATGGTAGGAGACAGACACTGAATACCCCACGTCTTTAAACCATACATCTGTATTCTTAAAGGATGAAGGAATTACAGTAAAAATAAATGATCTATTCAGGAATGTACAATTCAGTAGTGTATTTGTGTTGCAAATCCATATTTCTTATGTCCAAATGAGCTTGAACATGACTGACTGTGTGTAATGTGACCTCCAGGCCTGCGGTGGCTCCATCCAGACCTCAGTAGGAGCCCTGACAGAAAACGTCCTGGGACAGTGTGAACTCTTCGAGGAGGTCCAGGTTGGAGGAGAGAGGTAAGAGTTAAAATATTTTGTCCAGCTCCTCCAGAGAATGAACATCTTTTAGAGTAAACAATGCCGTCATGACAGCTCACACGCACCACTTCTGTGTCTGTAGGTATAACTTCTTCAAGGGCTGTCCCAAGGCGAAGACGTGCACCATCATCCTGAGGGGCGGAGCGGAACAGTTCACGGAGGAGACGGAGCGATCACTGCACGACGCCATCATGATCGTACGCAGAGCCATCAAGGTCAGTCGACGCATTTAGTGTGTGTGTGCACAGTGTCGTCATTTATTAACAGCACCTCAACGCTAAATTCAAGGACACTTGTAGCATATTTAATGCAAACCAACGAGATTAAGATTCGACTCAGATTTGTCACAATTTGATTTTGATCTCAAACTTTAATTCAGTTTGATTTGTCGGCCCGTATGTGCACACTGACGGCAATAAGCTGACTGTACTTAACCCATTTGCAGAATGACTCCGTTGTAGCGGGCGGAGGAGCCATAGAGATGGAGCTGTCCAAGTACCTGCGGGATTATTCCAGGACCATCCCTGGAAAACAGCAGCTGCTGATCGGAGCGTACGCCAAGGCCCTGGAGATCATTCCCAGACAGCTGTGCAACAACGCCGGCTTCGACGCCACCAACATCCTGAACAAACTGCGCGCCAAACACGCACAGGTAGGAAACGAAACACACACCTAATCCTACACAAGACTTTGAGTAAAGCACTTGGCATAATTTTACGTCCTTCAGTTTTAGAAGAACAGGAAATACATTTGTGTGCCTCATCTGTTGTCTCCCTGCAGGGCGGTATGTGGTATGGTGTAGATATCAACAACGAGGACATTGCAGACAACTTCGTCGCCTGCGTCTGGGAGCCATCTATCGTGCGGATCAATGCGCTGACGGCGGCGTCAGAGGCGGCCTGCCTCATCCTGTCGGTGGACGAGACCATCAAGAACCCACGCAGCAGTATGGATGGACCTCCTGGCGGCGGCAGGGGCAGAGGGCGCGGTAGACCCCACGCTCACTAAGAGAAGCAACAAAACCCACTTATAAACTGGCATTGAAATCCAAATGCAGGAAGAGGATTGTCTTCATTTACACAGAGATGCAAAGATTGTGTTGAATGTAGCGCGGCATGTTTGAACTGCATTTGGATTTGAATTCTAGATCAAATTAGGCTTTGTTAACAGTCAGACACATTGCAAATGGCAGTGGTGAAACAAATAAAAGGGGGGAAATAAGAAGTTCATATGTCAAATATGGCTGACAGTTCTTGTGTTTTCTTTGTTTTTTCTTCCTGAAGCTTTCACTTGGTAACGTCTGTTTAACATTTCAAGCACTGCATCTTTCCATGTGTTAGCCATTTTACTGAGAAATGATATTGAAATACAAGAAGAATGATGTTAGTTCCCCCCCTTGCTTTTGTATCAAACACACTCCTGTTCGCTCCAAGTTAGCTCTTCCACTCTGACCTGAAGCAGCTGTTCCATCATTTCTAATCTGGATTTGTGTTATGTGACAAACTGATGTGTAACATGGGAAGTAGAGCACTGATTGTTAGGCAGTTCTGAACCATTCATTGGTTGGGCTGTGTGAAACTATTTATTGGACCATTCTTATCAATAAATTCACAGCTGAAATCATACTGTTGACTGTTCTTATGTGTTATTTGAAACATCTGGTCAAGGGTGGAGACAGTAGATTGTTTCCCGATAGTGTGTTAGTTGCAGGTGTACTGTACTTAAGACAGCACTTTGCACACCTGCCTTATTATTTGATGGTAATAGTAATAGTCATGAGAAAGGGGAAGTCTTTAAATAGTAAAAGTAAAGCATGTTATTGATATAGAAAAATGGTACAAGCGTTTTTATTTTAATGTAAAATGTAAGGGTATGAATCAAAAAATTGGGATGATGCTCTGTTACATAATTTTACAACCTGCACAGTTCAAAAGAAACGAGGCTGGGTCAGCATGTTGAACATGGTACAGTGGTTCTTAATCTTTTTACTTAACATGACCATAAACATGAATACAGTTAATTACAGCTAACACAACATAAAGACTGTCTTTTAATGATGAAGCCCCAGCAAGAGGACTTTTATATTTAAAAAAAAAAAATACATACTATAGTTAGACCAAAACAAATCTTAACTCAAGGTCTACTTATCAACTTTCTCCATAGAATTGAACTGCATTTAGCTCGTCTTCCTCAGTTGGTGGAGTTTAATCAGCTCAGTTGTATGGTACTTCACTCAAATTTGAACGTGGTAACCTCTAGTGACAACAGCCGTAAAACAACCGAGCCAACTCCATCTGCTGAGAAAGACCAAGATGTGGCTGAAAGGCCAGTAAGTGGACTTTTGAGTTGAAAGCTTAGTTTCTGTCCAAATCAACGTGCTCCCAGAGGATCAGGTTGGTTTGAATTTCCCATTTTTTTTAAGTGAAGAATAATCTGGAAAAATAACTTGTTATACAGATAAAGCTCTTATCCTGCTAATAATACCACTACAC
The DNA here is from genome assembly GCF_043250625.1 of Sebastes fasciatus. Lineage (NCBI taxonomy): Eukaryota > Metazoa > Chordata > Actinopteri > Perciformes > Sebastidae > Sebastes > Sebastes fasciatus. Next base: position 3,732,089 of record NC_133816.1, on the reverse strand, counting down.
CTGAATGTGAATGGTGACGTACTTAAGAAGAAACATGCAAATTCTGCAATAATGCCACAGTCTATCCCAGTGAAGGACAAGGAGGGTGAAAAGAGGAGCTGTCACGTGTCATATCTTTTGGGTACAACCCACTACAACACTGCTTATGTGTCATACCCCAGAGCTCAAACCTGCATCCCAGCCTCTTCCAGTAGGCCTTAAGGATCCTTAGGTGTGTGATTGTGATGAATCCCGAGAGCTCTTACAGCCTCTGTGCATCCACACAGGGGTTTTCACTTATTCTGGCTGATGTGACCTCTGCTCAGGTTGAAGGTGGGTGTAGCTATGATGGGATTGGTCACAAATCTTCATCTACCAATAAGAATGATAAAGGTGTAATTTGTCCCGCCCTAACAGGTGCACCAGGAGACTCAGGAAGATGTCACTCAGTTAGTCTGTACACACCCACACAGTCCTGAGCAGAGGTCTAATCAACCAGATGAACTGAAAACACCAGTGTGTGTGTTCAGAGGCTTTAACTTCCCTTGTGATTTTCAGCTTGTAGTTCGGTCTTTTCACCACTAGGTTGCGCACAATCACAGACACATTAGAGAAACACAGCTGCAGTCCAGGTAGTTGTATCAATATCTGGTATATGGAGAGAGAAATGGGTCTTTAATGAGGTATAAGACCAGAACCTGTGAGACATCCCTGTGTAATTCATTATCTGAGGGAACAGGTAACAGTCTTCATAATTAGCAATTAAGATGAGTGAGTCTCACTCTAGGTAGTATAAGTTGAAATACGCCTCGGACGGGTTGAATTATTATCTGTTTGTTGCAGCAGGGATGTGACCTCAGCCACCTGCTTGCATTAATCGTTTACAGAGTTCATACAAGTGTTCCTCTGAATATTTTCTGGGTAGGAAAAGCCCGTGACATCATTATATGGTGTGACGTGACAAACTCCACTGTAACCAGACAAATTGTTCTTTTCTTGTACGTAGAGGGCGTCCTACCCTTCAGTTGAAGAGATGTTGACACTTTTTTTGAGGAGTATGAACTTATGAAGGCTGGAGAGGTTTTAAACAATGTTCCTCTCCTGATGTTTTTCCTACTCTAATGAGTAAATGTAAAGCTTAAATGTCTGGATGTCCACAAAACATCTCACCCACTCCCAAAGTACCGCTTTTCTTTCAACACATCCCTAGAATCAGTTTATTTCTGTTTTCCAATCCTCGTCTCCTCTTCCTGCTCCTCCTCAGTTAGACAGGAAGTCTATGGAAGCCCGGACGGTGCGGTTGGACATGACGTCAACGGCTGTGACTTTGATCTCCGTGTCTCCAAACTGCATGGTCGCTCTGATCTCTCTCCTCTCTGGGCCTCCAGTTCCTCCTCCTCCTCCTGCTCCTCCCACTGCTCCCGGTAGCGGCAACGGTTCCGGTAGGTCCAAAGTTATCGTCCCGCACTTCCTGACCCCGGGGTCGGAGATGTACGTGACGTCCTCCGACGCGCTGCAGTAGATGTTGATGATGATCTTCCGCTGGCCCAGACGAGCCGGCGTGTAGCTCCGCCTCACGACCTCGCCCAGAGCCACCGACTGGTCGACGCAGACGAAGCGGTCGAGGATGTCGGTGCACCACTCGCGGCCGTCCTTGATGAGGAGTTTGTCGCGGGGGTGGCGTCCCTCCACAAACCGGTTCAAGACGCCGACGCCGTAGATCAGGGGGCATCGACGCACTCTGACCTGCGAGAGAGAGAGAGAGAGAGAGAGAGGTTGTTAGAGCGCGTCGAAGAGTTACTCTATTACTAACAGGTAACGAGCACTGACCACGGTGGGATCCAGCCCGAAGAGCACGGCGCCCTTCAGTATGGTCAGTCCAACATCATGGGGGATGATGATGCGACACGTCTGCCCCAGTGCTCTCTGGACCGCTTTCTGCAGCATGGCCGACTCTGCAAAACCACCAACCAGGAAGAGGAAACGTACACCGCGCACCTCCGGCTTTGCTATCAGCTCCTCTGTCAGGGGAGAAAAAAGGGGAAGATCTTTAAAATAAAGTTCACTTCATTGGAGCAAAGTGGATGTTTCTGTTTACTACGGCTGGATGTTTCATGAGGTGGTGGTTCAGTGTGGAAGCGTCAACATAAAACCAGTCTCTGTAAATTAAGCTGCACTAGTCTCGTCTTTCTGTGTTTCTCACCAATGTGTTTGACGATATTGACGATGGTGGGCTGGAAGAGCTCGTTCATGGCTTCCTGTGTCAGCCGCAGCATCCCCTGGGACGACCACTTCACTATGTTCATACTGACACACACACACACAGAGGAGAGAGTTCACATCTTTAATGTTACACACACTATAAATCAATCGACACACTCACCTACCATCCCTCACTTATACCCCTTTGACACCGAGGGCTCAACCAGGGTTGAACCTGCGTTGATTGTGTGTTAACAACCGGGGCGGGACAAATCTATTTGGTTGCAAATGGGGGGCGCACAGTCGTGACGCAACGGTCACAGGCTGCCGTAGCTCAAACAAACGGTGCGACGGCAGAAGGATTGTTTTCAGATACATTTGAGGTGAATGACGGACGATTTGAACAACATGGATGTTGTGGCGAGACTTTGAGGTGCAGAAGAAGGAAGAAATGAAGAGGTAGATGACGGGACTGTGAGGGACAAGGTACAAACATAACAAGGCTGCTGAATGCCAGAGGCATCCATTGCACATAGAAACAGAAACACACAGTGCCGAAACACCTCTCGATACAGCCAGCTGTGATGAAAGCATGTCTGCACATTTTATATTTGTAACGTTACCTCTTTTAACTTTTTTAATTTTCCAAACAAACCTGCAAAAAGATCCATCTGTCGCTTCTCCCATCTGTTATAAAGTACCAAACCCAGTCCTAGTCCATTACATTATCGAGCAATTAGCAAACTTCATGACATATAAACTAGTTTTATTAGATTTGGACAAGCTCTTAGATTATCCAACAGTTGCCACATGTCCTGCTGAAAAACTTTAATATGCCTACCACATGTGGCAAATCTTTACTGGGATGGTGGAGTGAGTGAAATATACATTTCAGTCTTCATAAGTTTCTGTAATCCGTTTGCAAATGAAGCCTATATTATCATACTAGAAAACACAATGTAGTCTAATATATGATAAATGGGTACTGTGGATAGACAGAGGAAAAAAGGTTACGTGTGGGTAGGTTAGAGTGTTGAATGATAGAAACTGTAAATCTGTATGTTGTCTGTGTGTTTTTGCATACATTACAACTTCACGTAACAGATAACATAGTTTAATATTTTACAAAGATAAAAATGCTGTATGTATTACTTTCACCATATTATCCCAAAACGTGCATCATTCTGTGACATTTTACGTGTTTGCACACATTGATGATGCCACTATCATCCCCATTTCTAACACCTGAGCTAATTGGTATGCATTGCTCCCGGGTTGTGACCCAGATCGTATCTGAATTGTCCTGACCAGGGATTAACCCCGGGTTGACTGGCTTGGTTTGAATTGACAAAAGATGGGTTGAACATCCCTGATCCGACCCTGGTCATTGGTGTGAAAGAGGTATTTTATACACACACACACACCTCTCCCAGCCCACACTCACTTGCTCCTCCTCAGGGCGGCCTCCACACTCTGCCCCCTGTGTCTCTTGTAGTAGTCGATGAAAGAGAAGGGCAGGGAGATGTTGAGGGCGTTGGCCCTGCCCGGCGCCGCCGTCCGCTTCCTCGCCTCGAACGCGATGGTGAGGTCCACCCAGGCCGCCGGCCGCTTGGCTTTAAAGCTCTGGATGAAGTCCTCACCGAAAATCTGGCACAGCATTGCTTCGAAGGCCAGGTCTACTCCGACGGCGCCGTACGGACCGCCTGGAAGGAAAACTACAGCTCTGGAAAGCGTAGGATATATTTTTGTGTGTTTCAGCAGATTGTGAGAGTGTGTACCTGAAGCCTTGTAGAGCTCTTTAAGTGTTCCCTGTGGCTGCTCGATCTGATGGACTGTCAGGTCAACTGTTCCTCCTCCGCAGTCGGCAACAATGTACCTGTCACCTACACAAAGAGTGCACAAACACACACTATTTTAATACCTGCAGGGTGAAGCATTTTCATAAAATCTGTTATTTTTGATAAATGAGAAAAAGTTGCTCATCAGTTTGATTTAAGGGCCAGGAAATATTTTACTCAGTAGTGTAAGAACATGATGTTTCTCCTCAATTAGTAGGAGGAAATGTGGATGATGATGTGTCTTCATTTTTGTGGAATGTCTACTGTTTCCAATGTGTGTGTGTGTGTGTGTGTGTGTGTTTTCTCCTGAAACTCTTCAACCAGCAGACTCTCAAACATAAACAGTCTCCAGGCATCTGTGATTGCCTGGCTCCCTCTGCTAGTGAGTGTGTTTATGTTCTGTTCAGCGATAAGAGCTGGTTCTGGCTTTGTTACCCTGAGTTTAGCAGACCACACCCTGAACGCGTATGAGTGAGTGAGAAAGAGAAAAAGTAGTAGAAAAATGTAGTGAAGGATGAGAGAAGAAAATGCAAGAGGAGGAGGAGGAGGCGGAGGAGGAGGAGGAGGAGGAGGAGGAGGAGGATAAAACAGGGTGTCTACTCCTTTGGTCCACTGACGGTGCAGACGGAGAGAGTCCCATGGGCTTGGTCCTTCCTGTGTGTGTGTGTGTGTGTGTGTGTGTGTGTGTGTGTTGACAGGAAAGGGAGCAGAAAGGGTCAGCGGGTTAGCGTGGCTCCTCAGATTGTTGTCATGGCTCAACAGAGAGAAAAGGCTGTGTGTAAAACCGGAGAACTGGGTGAGTTTGATTGATTGTTCCTGGGTGGGATTTTATCATCTCAGGCAAAACTAGACACTGTGGGTTGTAAAAAAAAATCAGATGTCTATAGATAAATACACCGATGTAAAGCTGAAGATCTTGCCGTTCTAACGGTGTATTGGTTGTCATTCTATCATGAAGGGAAGGAGGTGAAGTTTGACCCTTTGACCCCAGTGATCATTCTCCTTTTATTTGTTTTTTCTCAGGTTAAAAGCTTTTAAAAAGTATCCTTTAAAAATAAAGAGGAAAAAAAACATGTCTGTGATTTTCTGACATCTGATCTAATCAGCTTGAACACACATTGGAAATCATCAGGAGTCATAAAATCAGTTTTCTGCAACATTTTGGAATATTTAGTGCCTTTTTGGCGGCCCCAGGGGCCAAATTGGCAGCGCTCCGAAATCTATATCTTTTCAGAACATATAAACCAACATCTGTGCCAAATTTGATGCTTTTATTGCAAAATGCACAATTGTAATGCTTAACTGCCCTGCTACAACGCAGCTCTGACGGGACTCTTCTTCACCTACTCTGGGAATGTCCCATGCTTCAGAGCTACAGGTTAAAAGTTCATGAACGTATCAAATAAACATTACCATTACCTGGACCAACTTTGAGTTCTGCCCGAGGCTATATGGTCTCAGTGATTCACAAATGACATCTCGCTGTGGATCCACGGACTTTATTCATACCAGTATAATGGTGGGGAAGCAGATTATTATGAGAAACTGGAGGAATCCAGGTGAGCCCTCTCTTCAGGAGCGGATCACAGAGTTGGCAAAAGTGGCTTCATACCAACAAATTTCTTTCAGCTCGAAGGACAGGACTGAGAAATATGTGGCGAAGCGCGGAGACTACTTGGAATACATTGTTAACGTGGACAGATGTTGAAGTAAAGCACACACCATCACACCAGACTTGCATACACAGCACACACACACACACACACACACACACACACACACACACACTCACACACACACACACAAACACTCTTTATGTGTCTGAAAATGAATTGTCTGTTTGTAAATTAGAATAGACCATGGTGAAGATTAATGTAGGAATATATATTTGATTTTTGTCTTTTTTTGTATTTTATTTGTATGTTATGATTTTGTAGATTTTTATTTATTTATTTATTTTTATATTATATTTTTGCATATAGGAGTTATTTGATTTGTTGACCAAAATGTGACAGTGTTCATGTAAAGAAAATCAATAAAATACTAATTACAAAAAAAAACCAATTATGATTTTATTCTTGTAACTTCTAGACTTTTTTTCTCAAAGTATTAGGACTTTATTCTCAAAAACCTCAGGCTACACACAAGACAGATATTGTAGGTAATGGGTGAAAACAGCAACTGGCTGAGCTGGAAAAGAACCCAGTAAATAAAACTGAGGGTTAGTAGAAATGAGAAAGTAGGTGTGTGTGCTGCTCATAGTCAGTCAGCTGGGGTTAAAAGTCAAAACCATCAATATCTCCGACATGTGGGGTCTGTCTGCCTCTCTCAAACACACACACACACACGCACGCACGTACGCACGCATGCATGCACACACACACGGTCTCACCAGTCTGCAGCTCTGACCACAGCTCTCCGGTTCCACTCTCCACCAGGAAGGTCCTGCTGTGTCTGGATCGCCTCAACTGCTCCCTCGCTGCAACAGACACACACACACACACAATGCTAAATACACACAGGTACACAACACACTTATCCCTTTGATATTAGGATATGACCCCTGTTGCACACACACTTACTTTGGTCATTAAATCAGTTCAAAAAGTCAAAGTGAGGCAAAGGATAATGGTTTTCCTGAGAAAAACTACACTATGCTATGTAGTTCTCCAGTTCTTCAGGGGCATAGCTAGGATTTCTGGGTCCCAGGGGCACAAGTAGGGGTTAAAGCCCCCCTGAAATATCACTCTGGGCCCCCCTTTTCTAAATAAAACAATTCAACAAGAACTTTTCCGGACTTTTTCCCGCTGTGGGCCCCAAGAGGCATCACCATCTTTCACCACGTTGCACTGCTTTGCCTGTATTCAAACATTTTTGTGAATATTTTGGGAAGTACCGGTAGTAACCAAGTCACCATTACTGCGGTGGCGTCTTCCTACAATATGCACACGTTTGAATGCAAGCTGTCCTGAGAAGTGTAAAATGTTCTACTTTTACCTTTACTTTCTATGCAACGTTACTTTTGACAATGATGTCTAGGAGTTTGGGAAGAACCTGAGCAATTCTCAGCTTCTTAACATTAGCATGAAATGGTGAAAAAAGTTAGAACATCAGCTGAGTTAACACTGCTTAGTTAGCGTAGCTAACATTAGTGGGCTAAAGGCACTGTCTCGGGGCGGCGCGGCGGTGGTCCCACAGATTAAATAACCTCAATCAACTAACTGTGGCGTTATTGTGAAATATAACATTATCTGTGTTAACTGGTGACTCTCAGCTGTATGCGTCGGGGTTACTCGTAGTGACGGCAGCTGTGTCCTCGCAAAAACTTCAATTTGACTTTATCAGTATCAAACACATACTCATCTGTGTTTATTATCTACGCCGACCATTTACGTAAGCTACTACGAGAAACCACGGACGCTTTCGGCTGAAAGTCACCAGTTAACATGGTTAGCAGACGGTAGAATCACTACGACTTGCCACAGCAGTAATGGTGGCGCGGCTAGATCGTGGAACACACAAAGCGATCACCAGATTCATCTATAAACATACTTTAGCTTGTGTTTAACTCATGCTCAAACATAAACTTTCGACCTAATGAAGATGTTTTGATTTTTTTATGCTGCATATAATAAAGGTTTAGACAAGACTCATAACCCATGAGGTCACGACATTTACTCAACGACTAGTATAACGTCTCTCGATCTAAGTAAAACAAGAAAAACACACCAAAACGAGAGTCATAATGTTTTCGCATGACAGAAGCAATTTGCTGGAAATGCTCTCACATTTCAACTTTCTCTCCGCTCTTCAACATGCAAACCGCCTGACTGGCAGGTTAAGAGCATGGACGGAGGCCAACGAAAACAGAACACCCTCGAACACAGCTGAGAGAAATACCAAACACCTGGCAGCCTGTTTGACGGAGCAGATACACTTAATATCGCTCCATACATGCGAGTGAGCCCACGAAATGAGACCTAATGGCTTTAGATGAGAAATGACTACAGATCAGAGAAGCCATAGGAGAATGTTAGAAAAAAAGGTCATATTTCTATGTCTCTTGCTTTTAATAACACAAACTCAGTGACAGGGTGAAGCTGTGGTCCTGATGTAAAAGTGTGTGTCGCAATAAGTTTGACAGTCTGAAGTGTTTGTATAATTTAGCTAAAAGTGTTTTTTACTAGGTTCCCTCAAACCCCTTGAGTACTACTCACCACGATAATTAGAATAAGAGTTAAGAGATTTGTGGCAGGATAAGAAAAAAGAAAGAAAGAAAGAGCAATTACTGAGCACAATGACCACATTGTGTTGAAAGCAAATACTCTTACAGTTGTTTTAAGGCTCTGGATGACGCAGGAGGTAATGTATGTGCCTCTGTGTGTGTGTGTCTTTGTATGAGGCTGATGAATGTAAGTCTGGAAACCATTTACATGAAACAGCAGAAAATAAAATGCATGTGTGTGTGTGTTAATGACTCCTCTGTGCTATCTTTGGAAACGAAATGAGGTGGAATAAAAGCTAAAGATAGTAAAAACCATGACGATTGTGATGCCAAGTGTGTGTGTTTGTGTGTGTGGAAATACTGCATGTCTGTTTGTGTGGTGTCTGCAGAGTCCATGCAAAAATGTAAGACCTGGCAAAAAAAGAAAGTTAGAGGGGGGAGGAAATGCTAGAAAGACCGAGGGGAAAAGAAAGAAAAATGAATGCGAGTGAAGGAGAGGGAGAATGACAGGCCGGGAGGGGGTGAGATCATAGTCTCGCTGCACCTTGTTCCAATTACAATATCCTGTGTTTAGTGTGTGTGAATGTTCTTTATGTGTGTGTGTCACTGACTGCATATGTGTAAGTGGGCCTGTGCTGGGGATTTTGGATGGCATGTTCGTTCGCTGAATTATGCATCAGTTTCGTTTTTCAGTCTTTACTGCAGTTTAGTAGCGTTTTCCTGTAGCTGCTGCAAACACAAATGTTTTCAATGCGGCTAAAATGTAGAGTCGGGACAATGTGACAGGCATGTTTCCACTCAGTAGTAAAAACAAATTAAAGTTGTCGCTTTTATCCTTTTATTTTGAAAAGTTATCCACATACTATAGAAAATGAAAGGAGTTTCTGGCTCTGGAAGTATTTTCCCCCATTCTAGCTGCACTATTCAGTAGTTTTGTATCAACAATGGGTCAAATGACTATGTGTAATGTTAAAGAAGTCGCTTGTAACCCAAATAGTTCTCCTCAACTCTATGGAGTGCTTTAGCATCTTTCAGCTCATTGTTTTGGTTTTACGGACCACATCTTTACTGTTTTGGTTCACTCAGCATTGTTTTTAGGCTCAATAGGTTGCTATTTTTTTACGAAAAAGAGCTCTGATAAACCACTGTACACATCTTGCCCAGCACCAAATGACAGATAGGTAACATTCAGATTGGAGCATCCAATGACCCAGATGTTTCCCTTGTGAGAGGGGACCAAAACAGATCTAAAAGGTGAGTGAATAATGGACTTATATTATTTAGATGGCCAGAAATTCTACTTCAACGTGCTATAAAGTGCTATGGAAAAAGCCAGTCAGAGGCTCAAATCACAGCTTTAGCAATTATGATCATAAATCTGTGGCATATTAATTATTGACTCAGAATGTGATTTAAAGTACTGAACGCAGTATGAGTTTTTTTTTACAAAGCTCTTCTTTAACAACAGAATTGAGTCTCCCTGAAGCTTTTATGTGTATAGGTTTGAACCTTTGACTTTTTATCAAAGAACCAGATATTTTGTAACACGGTTTCTCATATTTTATACTGATGATTCAACCAGAAGAGTTTCATGCCCATACTACGCTCTCACCGCCCGTCACCTGATATTGTCTATGCAGAAAATCTAGAAAACTGTTTTGCTCATGTCTGCTCTACATGCCCCTCACACACACACTACTGCAAAGTCATCTGAGTAAAACCACAAGTAGTATCTGAAGTCAGATCTCTTTCTTTTTTTCACACACACACAAACACAGTTCGTCCTTTGCATAAACCACAATCCCCAAATGGAATCCAACAACAACATTTCCAGGAACACAGTGCGGTTTCATGCTTATGCTAATGACCAAGACTACAAGAACACACACAAAAAAAGTACACACAGAGAGACACACACTCTCTCTCTTTCTTCACTACCTTGTCTGAAGCTGGAGTCGAAGGGCCGGCACCCTTCCACATCAAGGCCATTTGTGATTGGCTGCAAGCTCAGGTCGAGCACCTGGTGGAGGCGGAGCTTACGGCAGTAAATGGACGCAGCTTCTGGTTCCAGAGCGATGAGGAGCTGCTCAGGACAGTCGGGGGTCACCAGACCGGCCTGGAGGAGAAAAGACACACAGAGAGGGAGAGAGACATGTACAAGCAGAATTTTATTATTCTGTAATGCTCTTGATTGAATTCAGATACTTAGGGGGGGGAGAAAATAGTTAGACATTTTGGAAAAAGCAGTTCTCATAAATCCATCATGCTTTTAGACATGCATGTTGACACTGCTTTGGTCTGTATACATACGCTAAGTGCCATTAGGAGAGCGGAAGAGAGCTGGTATATAAGCATTAGTCGTGATGTATTAGGTGTAAAGTTGAGTGGCTGGAATTATGTGTTTGTGTATGTGTGTGTGTGTGTGTGTGTGTGTGTGTGTGTGTGTGTGTGTGTGTGTGTGTGTGTGTGTGTGTGTGTGTGTGCGTGTGTGTGTGTGTGTGCAGGGCGGGGGTCTGGACACCACTTCCTGTGTTTGTACGCCGGTCTCCCTCATTGTTCACTTGTGATGACATCATCACCAGCAGGAAGCACACACACCCCGACGGACTCAAGCAGGGAGCCAGCGGCAGGGTGTGTGTGCATGTGAAAGTGTGTATGCATTGGATTATTTATGTATGTACCCGGGTGAGTGAAGGGCAGATGAAAGATAATGTAGGAGTGTGTGTGTTGAAATGAAAAAAATTGAACAGACAGAGAACGCATGACATTAAAAGTAAAAGGTTGCACAGTCTTTCCCATGGACTACTGCGTATGTACTGCACAAGTACACACATGGGTCGGTCCATTCTCATTGATGTGTATTGTGATCGGACCCCCTGCATTCCTGTCCGTGTACGCACACTTCCTACAAGTCATTGTGACATGTACAGTACAGCGAGTGTGTGTGTTGGTGGGAAGATATTAAGGGAGGATGGAGGCAAAAGTGCAACGTTATGATCTATGTGTGTGTGTGTATGTGTGTGTGTGTGTGTCTGTGTGTAAGTGATCTTCCATGGGAACATTAATCACGCAGCCTTTATCTGATGCTTTATACACACTGTCTTTCTTTCCATCTCTCTGTTGTTCCTCTTCTCTCTCTGTCTCACACACACACTTACATAGTCTAGTAGACAGATATTGTCCAGAAACCCTCACAGGTACTGCATTTAGCATAAAAAATATGCTCAAATTACAACATGGCAAACTGCAGCCCAACAGGCAACAACAGCTGTCAGTGTGTCAGTGTGCTGACTTGACTATGACTTGCCCCAAACTGCATGTGATTATCAAAAAGTGGGCATTTCTGTAAAGGGGAGACTCGTGGGTACCCATAGAACCCATTTACATTCACATATCTGGAGGTCAGAGGTCAAGGGACCCCTTTGAAAATGGCCATGCCAGTTTTTCCTCGCCAAAATGTAGCGCTATTTCAAGCTATGACATGGTTGGTACCGATGGATTCCTTAGGTTTTCTAGTTTCAGATGATGCCAGTATCTGCCCGCTACAACCTCCGGAAGATCAAATTGCGTTAATGTGTTAAAGAAATTAGTGGCATTTAAAAAAATTTGCGTTAACGCGTTATTATCGTGTTATTAACGCGGTAACTTTGACAGCCCTAGTATCGGTCAGTATATGTGTTTTCCTACCAGGTATGCAGCCTCTCTCATGAACTGTTTGGCAGGTTGTCTCCACACAGCGGGGACGGTGATTACCCATCTGATCTCCTCTCCCTCCAGCACTGATGACGACTGGTCCTTCACCTCCTAAAACACAACCAGTGAAACACTTTCTTTGGTAAAATACTCAAAATTGAAGTCAAGTTATAAGCTTCCGTCAAAGTAATGCTCTTTATGAGCTAAAGTACAGCAAACATTTTAAGTCATCTCTACAGCAAAGTAAAGGTTCACACGTATAAGCTATATCTAAATAAATCACACACATATAACCAGCGTATAAACATGTCCACCATGAAGCTCCATACTGCAATCATAAAGCTTTTAAGTGCACCTTTACAGCATGTTCCCTGAAGAAGCGCAGGGCGTGAGCAAACACCTCAATGGCCCTGACCCTCCGACCGTTGACCGCGTCCAGCTCCGTCTCCATGCTGAGGTCCTGCAGCAAACACAGCCACAACTGTTGAAACACTGCTGCAAGAACAAGTCATCTGCTTGATGCTTAAAGCCGCAATTGTTTATTGCACTTTCATAAAGTCGCGAGACAAGAGTTATGAAAGAATGGTCAAATTTGAAGCAGCAGAGGCCAAGATATCTTGATTTTTAATCCATAGTTCAAGCTCCAAAAACACTGGATCCTACACTTCCCACAATGCAACTCGATCTAGATGTGTAAAATTGGCCATTTTAGTCTGAATGTATTTTCCTTTCTCATCTGATTCTCCTGATCTCTCTTACACTTGTGCTGTGGAGCTTCATCTTGAACTTATCGAAGTAGAGCCAGTGTCGGGCCTCATCCGGGTCCAGGTCGTGGTAGAAGTCCCGGGCCGCAAACCCAAAACTGTGGAACCGCAAATCAGGAGTCAGCAGCAGACACGTCGGGCTCTTCTGATTGGCCACACCGGGGTCGCCGCCCTCCCAGCGCCTGCATGGGGTTGAAGGAAAAAGACGTCAAGGGTAGAAAATAACAGAACAGAATTGAATCGAAGACAATAAACTCAGATTCTTACTTCATCATGTGTATGGCTTCTGAGTCCTGCGTGAAGCTGAACGCGTAGCCGCTGGAGGTCGTCCCAAAGTCTATCGCCACGACAACCGAGAACGGACAGGACATCTTGGGTCTGACCTCCACCCTCTGAGAGAGAGAGGGAGATTGGTGTGAGCTGTAGCTGGTACTTATAGGACAAGAACTCCCCATTATCACTCCTATTGGATAGATTGCCATAAAAATTGGTGCAGACATTCATGTGTCCCTCAGGATGAATCGTAAAAGCAAATATTAGAATGCTAACTCGCTAAACTAAGTACATGAAAAACATTATGGTTGCATCCGAAATTCCACACTAACATGCTATTCAGTATATAAAACAGGGTGTGAGATATTTTGTATATCCGAAATCTTAGTATGAAACCAATAGTATGTGAATGACATACTATTTCCGGTGAAATACTAGAGTATGCAACGCTGGACACTACATCAGCATAAATATCCCACAATGCAATGCAGTAGTGACAACAACGTTCATTACAAGTGTTGACGGACAGCTCTGTGACATCGATAACGCTTCAGTTTAACTATAAGTATAAGATTTCACTTTGCTAGACGTAAGATATATTTTTTAAATCTCACAAACCGTCGTTTTGGTCACATGAGGTTGGCACAGGTTACCATGGTTACACATCTCCAACTGGCAAGGAGGCTCTCCGGAAGCGACGACGTAAATTACTGCTCAGTGCGTCCAAAGACATACATACTACTGTTTATTCACACAAAAGTATGTTGAACGACAGTACACCTGTTGAGTATGTAGTGTAGCTATAGTATGCGATTTCGGATGCAGCCTGGACCTGCTGTTGTGCCTGAGTATGGCATCTCAGAGCCGCTAACATCGCTGTAGACTCTTAGTCTTGTTTATAGTTCAACACCAAAAAGGAAGAAATTCTCATCATCTACAAATATCCCAGAGTGAACGAGCTAATGTGGGCGATCATTTCTGTCTGAAGGAAGCCTGGGTGGGATTCAGACCAATACACTTCAGTAACAACGAGTTTCTATGATTGAAAACAGTGTGGAATTAGCAGGTTGGCTTGGAAATCAGAGCTGTTTTTCATGGACTTCCTTATACTCTCCTCTCCTCTCCTCCTTTAGTGCCAAAGTGTAGCTATTTCTTCACCACAGATTGTGGTCTTTTATTTTTATTTTCTTCTATTGGCTACTTGCTTTAAGTCTACACTTCACTTTAAACTGTGAGTGTAAGTGTTATTATAAACCACTAATGACAGTGAGAGGTGGATGTGGGTTTACAGGTCGTGTTTAAGAGCTCTATATAAAGAAAATAAGTAGATAGGGGGAAAGGGTGTGTAGGAGTGTCTGTGTGGTGTGTGTGTGTGTGTGTGTGCATAGTTACCGGTGAGGGTGAGGGTGTGAGGGGTGTGATGCTGCAGTCGTTTCTAGCCGTGGCAGGCGATGAAGGGGCTGATAAATTATCACCTGGGAATGAATGGAGAAAGAGGAAGAGGAAGGGAAAAGAGAGATGTAATGATACGCAGTGGTGGTTAACTATTAAACTCTCATTATAAACATGTTTCAGCATTGGAAAAGTGCCACACGCACGTCCACTGGAAAATGGACATAATAGCCAAAAAATCAGTGTGTTTGAAGCGATACGCAGCCACTCTCTTATCACAAGGAAAGAGCCATTATTGGACTGTCATCAACTGCTGATGCTAACACTAGTAACACTCACATGCAGACAACACCTTCTTTTTCATACACTTGACCTGAAGCTCTCTACAGCAGATGTGGGATTGAATATTTGTAATGAACTGGAATGTCTGGAATCTGATTCCCAAGTGGGAGAGGAACACGGAAAGGTCGGCGTTATTCACGCTCCAAAAGATAACAAGAGTGAGTCATTTTGACCAGGTTGCCATAGTAATGAAGCATGTGTATTAAACTGTACAGTACTGTAGGAGTGTCTCACCGGGTATCTGCAGGCTGTTGGGGTCTGGCTGCACCACGTCAGCCATCTTTACAGGAGCCAGGGTCTGCAGGGAAACACACCAACATGATGCATAACGCTTTATGGCGTCCAGATTAAATGACGTAAAATAAATGTAGTGCACTAGATAGTGAATAGGGAGCAATTTTGGACAGACCAAAGATATTCTTCAGCCAAGGAGGGGAAGGGAAAAAGACACACCCCAATTGTCACAGCACACTTGAACTTCTAGCTCCCAGCTACTAGAACTGCTCAGACGCCAATGACTGGCTGCACTGGGGAAGCATTTGGGTGCAAGTTTATGAATTAGAATGTCTGCCACATACCAAATATATAACTATGATTATGATGTTAGCCAACGTTTTGTCTGGGTTAAACAAACAATAAAACGTGGAAAAGTGAGAGAAACTGTTAAGAGTAACTTGATGAATGTTGTGCACTTATTCACATTTATAACTGACACACTTTATGATCTTGAGCGCAGGTGTGACAGAAAAATGAATAATGGAGGATGAGAGAATGGGACGATGTGTGTGCACGAAATGTGAGAAAGATGTGGAGTGTATCTATATAAATATCTATGTATTTCAATAGTTTTATTCATATAATTCATCAAATAGTATAATTTGTCTCTATCATGACTGTGTGTCCTCCTGCACATGCATTTACTTTGCGTCTTTGTGCACGTGTGTCGTTTTACATTGGCTTGTGTGTGTGTGTGTGTGTGTGTGTGTGTGCGCGCGCTGGGAGTCATTGGATCAGTCTGTGATCTGAGCCAAGAGAAAACCAAAACAGAGGAGCGCAATGAGACAAAGCTGTGTTTGTTTAAATCTCTTTCTGTGTGTGTGTGTGATTTAGAAAGTGTGTGTGAGCGAGAGAGAGACCATGAGTTATTCTGACATCCTTTCTTTGCGTACATGAATGCAACATCTGCGTGCATTTATTCAAGCATGTGCCTGAAACATTTGAATGTGTGCATGTGTGCATCATTGGCTTTCTTTCCCAGCGTCTGTCCTCGCCATCTGATGATAAAACCAGAGGTTGAAACTCGACACATCACTTGCACACACTTTTTTCTTTCCTTCTCTTTCTCTTTCATCCCGTCATCTCTTTGAGATCAATGTGCAGTGGACGATTTACCCCCCTACCCCCCTTTTCCCCTCAACTCTTTTCTTTCTCTCTCTCTTTCTCAGACGCACGACTTGGAGCTAGCAGGGGATCAGCAGAACAAGCAACTCGGACTCCCCTGAGACGGCACATTAGGGACAGATTGTGCAACACACTCCACTTTTATGCACCATTAACAATAGAGCTCTGTCACTTTGAAGTATGGCAGATTTACTGGCAAGACAGGCTTCGTTAGTGCTCATTAACATGCAGCTTTGACAGTTTATAACAGAGCAAAATGATACAAACATGAAAGTTTATAGTTTAGAAACTAAAGGACAACAAAAGACTGCAGATGATGCAAGTTTTGACAGATGCTTTTGTCCAAAACTGCTTATAAAAAATGCATTCAATCTCAGAGCTACATGTAATCAACAATTATAAGTGCATTTCTTTCTTTGAATGTTAACTCACCTCTTTGTATGCTGCTGCAATACTATGTCCTTGTCCTTTATTTGCCTCTTCAAAAGTATCCCCAGTCCAAAGGCTGGTGTCCGTCTCTAGGGAGGGAGATGGAGAGGAGGAGAACAGGAGGAAACTGGGACTGGATACGAGAGGATGCTCTCTAGAAATCCCTTGTTAGAAATGTAAGACTTCCCAGCTGATTTGCAGGCATTTCCCCAAATTCCTTATTCAGAAAAGATCACAATGAGACGTGATGGAAGGAGAAACGAGTTGCAACCTAAAGAAAAAGGACTATTTTCTTGTTCTACTTCTTCGGAGAAAATCCAAACTTTTCCTAATGAAGTTGGATTTGTAGTTCTGTCTCTCTGCAGCCGAGCTCGCCGCCTCTCCGCTCTGCGAGAGAAACTAGTGACACACACACACACACACACAAGTTGGAAGAGTGGGAGGGCTGTGACAGCGCATATGGGGGGAATGCTGGGGGATTTACCTCACTGGGAGATTGTGGTGATTGGATGTGTGTGTTGGAAACTGAGGGTGGAGTATTCCTGAGTATGCGGTGTAACCCAGTTAAGTCATCTCTCTATCCCCTCCCACTCCTCCACTATCTATCCTTCCTCTGTTTAATTATCTCTTCCTGTCCTCCTCTTGCTTCTCTTTTCATCTCTTCACATGCTGTCGCTTTTATTTTAATCTTTTCTTTCTTTGTCTTTATATCTGCTTGTTACTGTAGCTGCTCCCTTGACCTTTTCATAACCTTTATGTACAACTTTATAACAGACAAAAGCAGGAAGCAGCCAGGTATGTTCGGTCAACACAAAACAAATGATAAACTTCATTCTACTGCTCTGTTTTGTTAAAGTAAATGTTTCAGTCTAGTTTAAAGGAACAGTTTGACTTTTTTGGTTTGCTTTCTTGCCGACATTTAGATGAGGTGCTATCAGTGACAAGGGGCTGCACGGTGGTGCAGTGGTTAGCACTGGCGCCTCACAGCTAGAGGGTTGCAGGTTCGAATCCGGCTTGGGACCCTTCTGTGTGGAGTTTGCATGTTCTCCCCGTGTTAGCGTGGGTTTTCTCCGGGTACTCCGGTTTCCTCCCACAGTCCAAAGACATGCAGGTTTAGGACTCTAAATTGCCCGTAGGTGTGAGCGTGAATGGTTGTCTGTCTCTATGTCAGACTGGCGACCTGTCCAGGGTGTACCCTACCTTCACCCAATGTCGGCTGGGATCGGACCGCGACCCCTAACGGGATAAGCGGTTGCAGATGGATGGATGGATGGCTGGCTATCAGTGACAATCCGTTTAAAGGGACTCTAAATTGCTTGTTAACAGCGATACCTGTGACCGTTAAGTCAACGAAAGTCAGCGTCCTGTTGCTCGCGCTTGTGATAAAGTTATCACTAGATATAACTTTGAACAGTGTAGACACACGCCCGTGTAGACACACGACCAGCAATGATTTATACGTGAAAGAAGTTACAAACAGTACCTTTAATAGTAAAACAAAAGCATTTGCTGCACTCTTACCCAATACGTGTAATGCTGTGTGTAGATTTGTATGTGTGGATTCTGAGATCCACGTCGATGCTGTAGGGATCTGATTTCTCCCCACTAGAGCTGTGATTGAAAGCATACATTAACCCCCAGTGCTTGCAAACACACACGCACACGCACACGCACGCACACACACACACACACACACACACACACGCACACACACACACACACACGTATACACACTGAGACTAGCTGGCCCCCCTCCCAATGGGCAGAGGAAGTCAGACCTCTTGAGTATTCGAAAGAAAAGGCCTCTGGTATATATACACACACACACACACACACACACACCACACACACACACACACACACACACACACACACACACACACACACATACACACACACACATACACTCAGTCTCCTTGTCCTGTCAGATTTCCAAATCAAATTAGTGTGTGTGTGTGTGTGTGTCTGGAAGCCATTACCTGGCATGTCTCCCCTTGCTGCCCAAAAACCAAGAGGCCCCATATGGATCCTGCCATCACCTCTTTCTTTCTCCTTCTTTCTTTCACTTTATTGCCTCTTTTCATTGTTCTACATCTGTCCCTTCTCTGTTTTATTAGCCATTCTTCTCTTTTCTCTTGCATCTTTCGTTGTTTAATCCATTTTATTTGATCACTCGCCCGCATTCATTTGCTCCAGTTAATTGTTTAATGACTATAATTAGCGTGTTTAATTATTAGTCGTGTGGCAGCATTTGAACAGCTTTGCTATCAAACCCCAGCTTTTCATAATTTTGATATTTTGCCTCTGACACCTCTGTTTGGCAGCTTCGTTCTAATCTGCATTAGATCTGCTTAAACCCATCAGGGGGGGTCGCGGTCAAGCTCCTCCATCACCCCCAGAGACTCAAAACTGTGAAACAGATCTTGAGTCGTGGTCTAGGTGCAGCCTCACCCTTCTCCCTGGAGGTCCGGACGCAGGAAGCCCAGCGCAGGAAGTGATGGAGTCAGGTGACAGGAAGGAACCCCTGTGCGGCATTCCTCTCATGAATTCCACATTATCTCTGGGACCCTAGAAGTCCTCGAGTGACGGAAACACACCCATAACATACACACACACACACACACACACACACACACACACACACTGTAAGATACTGTTCTTCCTCCAGTGGCTCTAAATAGACTCCTATCTCAACCGCAGCCCGAATGAGAACCGCTTACTTCCCCTCAGGATAGCGTTGATGCAAATAACAATCATTTTTGGAATTTCGCTTTTGTAAAGGCAGTTTAGTTGATTCTATCTTGTTGATAGCTTTACATAATGCCAAACACAACATGCATTTATGTTAGTGCATGTTAAAGCAATAGTTTGACATATCTGGATATACACTTGTTCACTTTCTTTTTTTTTTTTATTTAAGGTTAAAGGAATACATACACATACTTGTAAAAGGACATACAGACAGCAGCAACAACATATATAAAACAAAAAAAAGAAACATAAGAAAAAGAAAAGAAAGAAAACCAACCTCATATATAGATATATATACATACAGTATATACATATGTCTATATCCACACGCGCATTCATATAGATATCCACTTAGACACATTCGCTTACACAATTATTTATTCTATTATACAGACAAAAAAAAAGGAGATTAGTATTAATACTCTCATCTAAGTGAGCTGTTTCAGGTCAAGGATGCACCATCAAGTTTAGCAGTGATAGATGCTCTGCACAATCACGTTCCTTTTGAAAAATTGTATTCTTCCCTTTCCTTTCATCAAGGTGAATAATGGTCATGAATATGAAGATCCACTCGCTCTGTGCTAGTATTGTGGATTATAAAGTGATAATAATTATACAACCTCTCATAAAACAAATCGCCTTGCACAAGTACTGTATGACTTTAGGCACCATTTTTCAAAGCAATCATGTTGAACACACGAGGGGCCCGGAGTGTGAACATGCGAGTGTAAAACACACAGGGGAACCATTAGAGGGGGAGTAGAAATGTCTGCATGGACTTTGTGACTCCTTGTTTTCTTTAACGTTTCTGGAACAAATGTGTTGTGCATGTTCACCGAAGTCCTTACTGTAGGCCTGTTGCTTATTGGAGTTTTAACAGCACCTCAGTGGTGAGTGTTAACAGGACCTCGGACTATAAGCACTTGAATGTGCAGGAATATTGAGTTTGTGCAGAATATAATAAAGGCATTATTGTACCTTGGAGTGCGTGCTAACGGGCCACTTCCTGCTTATGTGCATGTGAGGGTGTGTCGTATGTTCCAGTGCGTGTATGCGTGCATGTGTCCCTGCAAGTGGCATTGGACAAACTCTCCGGTGAAGCCTGGGGTGGGGCCCCAGGGCCACAGGAAAGGCTGTGGTAGAAGATACACACTCACATATTAAACACACATATTAAACATGACTGCCCTCTGACATCAAGTCTGGGCTATTGTGTCATAAAAAGTGAGGGAGAGCAAGGGGGGAGAAAGAAGTAGAGGAAAGGAATTTATTATTTATGATTCAATACAAATATGCAGAGGGGGGGAATTTATAGAGGAGAGAGAGAAGAGGGAGGGGACGTCATCTAACAGCGGTGGGGAGAAGGAAAGGAGTGGAGTAGCTTTTGTCTGCAACTAAATAGTGAATGTATGTGTGCATGCATGATATTGCTGTTCTCCCAAGACAGTATGTGGGTGTGGGCAGTGTATTAAATCTACAATATGAGACGTCTCATAACTGCCTTTATCATCATGTGTGATCAGAGCAGAAACCCAGGTCTTCCTTCTCCTTCTCTGTCTCTATTAGTTGGTGGCCATCTTCATATTCTTTGCCAGAGGAGAGTAGGGGAATGAGCTCACCTTGATCCACAAGACCAATCTCATACTCACCTTCTTCTTCCTCATCAGGAGAGATCGGGAGATTGTTACCTTCACCGTGGTCGATTACTTCAATGAGGCCATCTCCTGCAGAACGTTTGATGAGGTCGTTTACACCACCTGAGGGGGAAAAAAAGTAAAATCACCTGAAAATGTGACTTCACATTACAAGGATTTCTCGTAACATTAACTATTTGGGATTAAATTAGCAACAAACAAAGTTAAAGATAGGAAAATCTTCAGCATACCCATATACTAACTACGACTGCACTGCACATTACAAGGCCACCAACACACAAGAGGCTACTCTTTTAACAGTAGTATTGTTATTGAACAGATGAGGACATGAGAATCAATTTATGCTGCATTATTGTGAGACTTAATCCCAAGCATTATTTACTCTTCTTGGTCACTTAAAAACATTTAACCTAACTGTTAATATGTCAACCTTGAAAATAAAAGCATATTCAAATATGTGGTTGAAGAGTTTGACTCATACAGTATCAATTAATTAATTAATCAACAATTTGGTCTTTGGAAACTAAACATGATGGAAAATATACAGCTGTTTTCTGGTCTATTCTTATTAATAATAGATTGCTTTCCCAGTTTACTCACAGTAATTACAATAAAACAACATCAACAGTGAATATTGTGTGAACTTTTATTTTGAAACACCCCTTTAACCCAGGGATAGCATAGTGATAACATAGGCTGTAATATTAGCACAATGTTTAAATAAATATGTTTGATGTAATGCTTTATTTTAGTCCAGATACGATTGAAAATGACATGCTGTGTCATACAACTATTTATTATTTTTGGAAAATTCCATTTTTATAAGAAAAAATGGGCAGGAACCAAGCCACCTTTCCTGCTCTTTATTAATGAAAATATATAATAAAAACAAAGTCTCTGGCATTATGAAATGTCATTATTTTTCTTTTTTGCTGTTGTCTTTATTGTCTATATCTGTTTAATAAAGAAAGCAAAAGAAAAAGGCTGATATTAACATGCTAGTAGCGATTAGCAGATGCTGGCAGGTGCACACCTGAACTCTTATATACTGTTGGCTTCTTCTTCTCCACTGACGTCAGCTACTGGTGCCCTAATATGACGCATAGAGCGAGAGCGTCACCTGCTGACGACACTGTGCCTAGCAGGTATAAAATAACCACCTACATCCCATTAAATACACAACACTATAATAGAGTGACTAATAATCCTTTAAATAACTTCTTTCTTTCTTAATTGATGTGAACTAAATGAATATGTAACAACTTGGGGATTTTTATTTTTTATTCTTCTACTCATTTTTGTTGGTATTTGTTTATTTATTTTGTTGTGATTTTGTTATCACTATTTACTTTGTTTCACTTTATTTTAATTTAATTTAATTTATTTATTATTATTATATATTTATATTTTTGTTTACCGTATTTAGTTTTCTCTATTTATTTTTTATTTATTTTTGATTATTATTATTCCTATTCTATATTTTTATTCTTTTATTTCTATTTTCTAACTTTATTTTTATTTTATGTTTATTTATTTATTCTTTTTTAATTCATTTTCTATACTTCTCTTCTCTTCTCTCCTAATATAGGTATAAATAAACATTTGTCCTCCCTGTTCATTGTATTCTCTGGGCCTATAGACGAAAAATATTATTCATACCTACTTAATGGAACAATGTATGGACATTGTGGGGATGCCGAAGCTCATGGAAGGCCTCCTAAGGACACTTATGACCCTGTGGTGTCTTATAACATGTGATTGTGCTGTACGACTGTACCTGCTGAAAGAAAAAAAAAAAAGTAAAAAAATAAAAATAATAATCCTTTAAAGCCAGGGTCGTCAACTAGTTTTGAATGCAGCTTGTACGTGCACGCATGCATGCGTAATCACAAGGAAACAAACCATGTCCCCATCACCATCTCAAAATCTGTTACAGTGACGATTTACGGTGACGTGGAGCTTCTCTGAATGTTATAAAGACCAAGCAGTGGTGTCGTGCAAGGTTCACAGAGGAATATACAGTCACTTGTTTTCAATGACCACCAGCACTCACAAGATGTGGCATTTACCTGCCCTGTCATTAGTAGAAAAACTGAGAATAAAATAGACCCTAATTTGGTGATCTTTGTGAGCTAAGGGCTGATAACAGCTACAGGAAAGCAGTTGCAGACATGGTACTGTAGGTCCTTTAATGTTTTATGACAAAGAACTCTTTTCCTTATTTTGGATTGGTCCCAATATCGTGGAGTACTTTAATAACACAATAATAATGTTTGTGCCAGCGGGACACACCGTACTGCCCAACCACCACACTGTGTGTTACAGTCGCCCTCCGCTGTGATTTTAAGGTAATGCACCCTCTTATTTACTGCTGTCCTGGGACATCTCCTCTCTCATAGCTTTCACGAAGACAGCTTAAAGGTGAAAGTTGTAATCACCTCAGTCGATATGAGGTGCGTAGAACAGAGGCTGAATGAGGCTTCTGAAAATGCAGCACAAATGAGCCATATATTCTTTACATAGGTGTGGCAGTTCAGCCAGACAAGTAGTGTTTAAGTGCCAGAAAGCTAATGAGGTATAACCTCAATTAGGACCTCAATTATCTGCAGGTGCTACCAATAAGTTAATGGCCGTTATGAGAACTATTTTTCACAGTTTTCAGCACAGGCTCTAAAATCACACTTTTCCACCAAGGTTATGTTAGATAGAGTGCATCTAGAACAGGAAATATCTCTCTGCATACACCAACATACATGTCACTGTCATTGTGTTATTTATGCCAACAGTGTTTCTGATTCAGAGTTTTTGGCTTTGACCAAAAATAGAGATGCAAATCAGGTGGCAGCTCTGGATGAACAGGAGGGGTAAAACAGGCACGCTTTTTTTGTAGGCTACAGTGGCACAGGATGTCTTACCATGTTCCCTACTAGGTCACTACACATGGATAAAAAATTCAAAATAAAGTCTCTCTTCATCTTGTTTACTTCTCTATGGCTTGTCTTTAGAATAAAGCTGTAACCAATGGGAGGGCAAATTTGTTTTGAAATTATTCAACAAAATCCTCCAATGTGTTTACATTGAAGTACTGGTGTATGCATTGATATTAAGTATATAAATAAATAATATTGCTCTATTAGAGTAGACATAAGGTATATGACTTTAACATTTTATATTTAAGTGGTAAATGTGGACTGTTTTCTGCACAAAAAGTAACAACATAACCTTTCTTAATAAGAAGTCACATCATCACTGCATAAAGTAATATTCAGGTTCCATTATTTAACTTCATCTTAGCCCCAGTTTGTGCTTCTCAAGTATTATTAATACATTTGAGTCACAGAGCTGGATGTTCTTCTGAAATACCGTATAAATACCCAGCGACCAGAGGGTTGTTTATTACTGTATTTCTAAAATGTATTTCTATAAACATCAAAGACTCTTCTAACCATCTGGACAAAACATTATGTACACAGCACAGTTAAAAATACTATTAATAACTGTGTTTTGGAATCATAGATTGATCCCACAAATGTACATTTATGTCATTGCTCAACTTGTATGACAATTTTATCAGTTAGTTGTAGTGCTGACCGATAAACCATATTTTCATCGTCATAGCGATATGGACATGCGCGATAAACACATCGCTTGCAACTGTCTGATACATGATTAAGAAAAATCTTTTTATTTAAGGATGTTTACCGAAACCCGGTATTTAACGGACCGCAGGGCTAAAGACTGCAATGTTAGTATTTATTATCACGCTGTTTCCAGTGAGATATTATAGAGTTTATACGGTGACTTTGCTGTTGTAAACATTACTGTTGCTGCTCTAGAAACATTTATTCTAGTTAAATTTAAAATATTAGTATAGTATAGCTAACATGCACACTTCAATATTTGTTTATATATCGTAAGTCATATCGGCATTGCAATATTGAACGATGATATCGCACATCGCAGATTTTCCACACATCGTGCAGGCCTAGTTAGTTGTCTATATATTGATGTTCCTTTTATTATTTGATTATGTCATACACAATAATGTAAAAGGAATGTCCAGCATACACCAGGAATGTCTAGATCGTCTTAATTTATTAGTTGAACCATACATAATGACTTATCTGTGAGCGAACAGCACAGTTTGCATTGTGATTTCAGGTTCCACATGATCAGCACCAGGTGAGAAGCTCCTTTTGACTTGTGATAGTCAGTGAATAATGATCAAATAAACTCAATAGGTCTTCTGTGTTTGTGTGAAAGTTTCAGACAGATTACAACACATTACTGTGTGAGCGTATTTTAAGAATCGAACAAATAGCCTACTTATTAAATATTCTGAAAAACAGATGTGACTCCAGTGTAATAGATGAGGCACAAAGTGGGGATGTCCTCACCCCTGAAAACCATCTGCACGCCTCTGCTCACACTCACACATTACATTCTTTTATCTGCTGTACTTTTCTCCTCTTGTCTCATCCCAAACAGCATTAACAAACACTAAACTAGAGCATTGTCTGTTAAAGAAAGGTCAGACCTAGTTAAAGCAGCCACGTTGTCAAACATTAACTGGTCATATTGATTACAAAAAAAAGGGCAGCGAGAAAAATGGGTTATATTTTGTTTACTTACGTATATTGAGGTGGGGCGGGGCTTGTAGCCGTGTGAGCCAATAGCATCGCTAGGACGCGTTGAGTGAAGTGGCTGCCAACCAATGAGTGAAGTGTACAGCTGGACAAACGCGACCCACGACAAGCAACGTTTCCCCCCGTCGACGTTTCGGGGCAGAGAAACGGTGGATTAACCCGTTTTTTAGCCAATAACGCGAGCAAAGTGACAAACGAGACGCGTGTTTATTTGGCGTATTGGAAATTAACAGAAGGATTTGTTTACCAGGTGGTTTTCCTGTGACGGACCGGACCGGAAAAGAGCCGTTTTGCCACCGACAGACAGCTGGTTGTCGGATTCCCCCTAGAAGCACTTGAAGTTGTGTGGTGAGTCTGTGTGTTGTTATTGCTGAAGCAGAGGAAGAAAGAAAGACATGCTAACCAGCTAACTATGTCTGTTAAAGAGCAATTACCTCGTGTTATTTCCTGTATGTATAAGAGGCTATCGCATATTAACTTGCATACATTACTTCAGGTGTTACAACCACTTATGTATGTCCTTAAATATCAGTCAGAAAAGAAGAGAAAACTTTTATGAAAATGGTGAAAAGGTGGCAAACTTCTCCTCTATTAGAAATAGTTGTATTGCTGGTAGGCTACACCATTGGAGCACTGTCAAGTTCATGAATATATATATATGCAGTCTTCATATCTTTGCTTTAGATCAGTGTCTTACTATATATGTGATATTACATTATACAGCAGACCTACTGGGTTAATAGTTTGCTATTCATAATAATAAGCGTTTAGTCCTCCACAAAGTCAATTAAAGTGTTGATTGTTTGTTATTAATCGGCAGAAATGCTTTTATTTGCGAGGCCACGCAGGCATTAGTGTGTCTGGAGAGAGCAGAGAGTGTAGTGGTGTGTTGGAGCTGGAGGGATGTTTGTTCACATGGTGCATTCAAGTACACATTGTGAGCCCCGATTTTACGCGACTGTGACGTGTAGTGCTGATTTGGTACATTGGTTCCCAGTCTTTGTGGTTTATAAGTTATGGGCCTTTGGGTTTGTCTTTGAGTTGCAACCAGCTTAAACAAAAAGTGTTTTTTTTTTAGAAGTGTGAAAAGGTAAAACTATCCAATATTTTATAATCAAGATTGGTGGAAACTCTGAAAAATGTAGCCGAATTTGTGTTGCCTTTCATATTTCAAATATTTATCCATATTACATACTCACTACCATGTATGTATTAAGAGAACTGGATACAGCGTTGGAGGCGGGTCCCCGTTCATTCCTATGAAAGTTGCTCAGTGGCACATGAAGACAAAATGGCTCGTCTTCCGTCTGGAAAAGTACCCGGATCGTCCGGTGATCTTCCGCATCCATTGGGCCCATGGAGCAGGCGCAGTAGCGTCCGCTCGGTCACATCGCTCGGTCACATGGGGGGTCACAACGTCACGCTGTAGTCATGGTTTGCTAACTCCGCCTCCCAGCCCCCGCTCCAGCCTCGGTCTGGGTCTCATTCACATGAACGGAGGAAGGGAAATAACTCTGGATTCAGCTATTAGTGCATTTTACAACTTTTAAAACCTCATGATTTAAATAAGGGCTATTAGAGCGTTCATACCGGGAAGTTCATTCACCAAAACAAAAATGATCCGCTGAGATACAGACGACTCTTTCCCAATTTAAGTCTATAGGAAAAAGTATTTTTGGGCCCAATGGCTTCATGTGACGGACACGGAAGTTGTAGTACGACCGTTTGACCTCTATGAAAATTGGCATCAACGACCGCCGCTCTTCCTGGTGGCTTGCTCACTACACGATCAAGACCCCCAGGCTGGGAACTCCTGGATTAGTTGATTGAAAGAAAATGTACCGGCAACAATTTTGAAAATTGTGGCTCCAGTTGTAAAGTAAATGGTAAAAAGACTTGCATTTATATATAGCGTCTTCTGACAACTCAAAGTGCTTTAACTTTCAACATTCATCCAGAGCACCCATTCACACACAGAAGCTGCCATACTAGGTGCCAACCTGCTCATCAGGATATAATCTAAATGCTCATTCGCTCACTCACCGATGACACAGCCTTCGGGAGCAATTTGGGGTTCAGTATCTTGCCCACTTCGACATGTGTGGACTGAAGGAACCAGGGATCGAACCGCCGATCTTCTGATTAGCTCGCTGTATTTCCTGAGCCACAGCCGCCCCCTAAATGTGAGGATATGATATGCTGCTTTTCTCTCTTATATGTCATTGGAAATGGAATAGTTTGGAGCTGTTCGTTTGGACAAAATATGCAACTTGAAGACTTTGAACTTTAGGAAATTGTGACGCATTTTTCACTGTTTTATTTGATTAACTGATAATGAATAAATAACAGTAGTTGCAGCCCTGATAGTGTGTTTGTTTATTAAAACTAACAATACAGAGTCTGTATCAAAGAAATAGTGTTCTACACTCAGTTGTCAGTTTATTAGGTACACCAAGCTAAAACTAAAGTAGTCTAATACAACATCCCTACAATACATCCTTCCTTCATGAAGGTTATATATGTGTTTTAGAGAGATGTTCATTCAACTTTATTGTAATTTTGGTGCTGTTGAAATGTATCATTTGTATGTTGTTTATAATATTTACCTCATTCATATAGACAAAATATTAGAAACCCATCTCAGTATAATGCAGTAACTGTACAATAATTTGTGCAATAACTGTGTAATACTGTCATTAATTATGCATTTATACTGTACATTTCAAGACATTCTTATTTAATTATACCATTCTGGCATTTATATTTAAAACACTTAATAGATCCCACTTCTCAGCATTTTGTTTTTACTTATTTGCACTGTTGCACTTATTTTCTTAATTCTAATTTTAGTACCTATATTTCTTTACATATATTGTGTTTGTATTGTAGCATTGTGTACATAATGTACATGTTACATACTCCTTTTTTTCTATTTACATTTCCTAATGTTTATACTAGAGCAACTGTAACGCATTATAACTCAACAGCACCACAAACTATATTCTCTAAAATGAACTAAAATGTAATCAACACCTTTCTAAAACAGTCTCAACAAAATCTGAACATTATAACCTTCATGAAGGACTTATTGTAGGACTGATGTATTAGGCTTGGTTCATTTTAGCCAGGTGTACCAAATAAATTGGCAGCTATATGTAGTTACTTTAATATGTCATGACTGACTGAGCAGTCTTTGTGGCAATATGAATAAAGCCTTAAGGTATTTACATTTCACAGCAGTTTGTGTTGTGATATTTATTATCGATTGAATAGGATGGAGGGAAAAAACAAACCACGATCCACACATTTTTCCTGAACAGAAAAAAAAAAGCCTGGCTCTTTTTTCACATCACAATGGACAGTAGAGGAGAGAGGGTCAGTGATTTACAGTGTTTTACTGCTCAGAGTGCATCAGAGCCGCTGGAACTTGTTCAATCTTGAAATCCATCATCTAATCACGCACTATTAGCCTCTGGGGAGAACAGGAATGGAAAAAATACCGTGGTGTGGCGGGATACAACCAGATGTTGGGGTGTAGCTGCTTGCATATCCGGGCCACGTCTGTTTTTTTGCATCACTGCAAATATTTTTCTGCACAATAAACAAACATCAATTGTTTCTGACGGCACTTATCAGTTTGTTTTTCATTTGCTCTCCGCATGCACCGTCTACCTGTAGCATACATACTAATATTTGTCAGCGTTAAAGTGGCAGTAGGCAGTATATTTTAGCTAGCAAGTGGGTAACATAATGTATCAAATGCAAAGGTTTAATGACAGAGGAGAAAGATGAGGTCGTTGGAAATATCAACATTTTCCTCAGAACTATTATAAAATTACGAAGAAAAACAATATACGACTAAAATTACAATATATTAACTTATAATGCACCGAAAAATGTACTTCCATGGCCTCCACCATTTCTCACAACGTCTACAAACACGTCACAACTCGTGAACTCTGAGCTCTCAGAAACTTTCCACTTACAATGTTGTGAATACCACATTAGGGGGGTGGCGGCGCTCATATGGACTCTTCTCGTGAACACGGTAAATACGACCCCATTTGAAGGCACCAAAACTCTCTATACTGTATCTGTAAAAAAAAAAAAGCTTCAATGTCTAATTTCAAAAGTTTTTAATTACAGTTTGCACAAAGCTAGAGCTGAAACCAGTAATCAGTTAATTAATGAAATTATGTTAAAGTCATTAATCAAGCAATATAATATAATATAATAATAATAATAATAATTATAGTTAGACAAATTTAGGAAAATTTAATTAGAGTATATGTATGGCTCAATAAGGAAGCTGGTTAATAATTAATAATTGATTTATGGAGAAGGGGTGGGATTAAATAGGTTTATACTTCTTCTCACTCCTTTTCAAATATGTAAATCAAGGCCTCAAGTGTTGACAATTTATTTTTCTTACGCTTTTCATTGTATGTAAAGACTAGTTGTTTCTGACTGTCAACTTGTTGGTATGATCATTCTTTTTCTTTTCTTTTTTTTGTGTTCTACTTGTTCGAAAAATAAATTTTGAAATGATATAAGATAAGATAAGATAAGATAGAACTTTATTAATCCCAAAGGAAATTCTTGTGCCAAAGATTGCTCAAAAATACAACAAAATTACAACAAGTTATAAGATACAAGTGTATAAAATAAAAAAGTACTATTTCTGGCACTAGTGCCTAATAGAATAACAATTAAGTAAGATACATTTAGTAAAATGAGTAAATAAGATAAGATAAGTAAAATAAAAAAGGTAAATTAAGCTAACAAACAGAAAAATAAGTAATATTGCACATGTTGGACATTAATATTGCACACAATGAACAGTGATATTGCACATGAGAATGTAAAAAGTAGTATTGTACATGATATTGATATAATATTTGTACTCAGTGTCCGGTGTTTTCAGCTGTCCTTCCTGCAGAAGGGGCAGGAGTTCTAAAGTCTGATGGCCACTGGTAGGAAAGACCTCCTGTGGTGTTTCTTCAAATGAAATGAAATGAAGCAAAAAACATTTTCATCTTTTCAAATATTCTTATTAAGAAGCATGTGCATGTCAGTGATACAGACTTCTGTGGGGTGTGTATCATGCCTCATTTTTTATATATAAACAACAAAAACAGACAATACTAGGAACTAAGGGCAAACAAAAATGGAGACAAGCAGTACAAAGAACATAAGTAGTGAAAGGAAAAGAAAAGAAAACAAACAAAAACAAAACAAAACAAAAATACATGAATAAATAAATAAACACACACCCTAAGGCAAAAAAATCAGGGAAGATGTGACAATTTTCAGTGTTTTTATTTATTTAATGTCATTGTATACTGAATATATTGTGGGTTAGGACTGTTGGTTGTGAAGATGTTACGTTTGAAGTTGAAGAAAAATTGTTCCCACATTCCTGAAATAGCCTGAATGCAGCACCGGACCACGTGACCGGCCCAGCTTTCTCGTTAGCAAAGGTGGCTAACAGGATTTAGCTAAGTTGAGCTACGTTGCATCGCAGCGCGGAGAGAGAGAGAGTAATCCCCCACTGGAGAAACCACGGACACGCACTCAGTTGCCACAACTTTGCGTAACGTAACACTTCGAGGCGAACACCGAGAGCACAATGCCAGGTAGATATAACTGTATAAGAGCTTAGTGGCTCGTCTAGCGTGAGTGTGGAGCTGTTGGTTGTTGTGTTGACCTGCTGCTCTGATGCTGCCATGCTGTAGCTGTAGCTGCCATGCTAGCTCCATTAGCTTCATAGCAGCTCCACTTTGTTTGGCCTCAAGCATCCGACCGGAGCGCAGTGTGACCTCGGTGTGAGCTTTATGTGTTGAAATAACTCACTACCTCTTCTTCTATCTGCTCGTGTGTTTGCTATCAAGCCGTTTTCACTGTTAAATGAGTTAAAGGAGAATAAACCAGGCGGCTAACGCTCCCCTTTGTTGTTACCGAGATAGCTTTCACCTTACAGGCCCGTCCATTGACAGCACGGCTATGTGTGCACCTATCTGTCTAGCTAACTAGCCACTTAGCATCACCAATCCTTTCACCAACTTCACAGGTAGGCCTGAACACCTGGTTAGCTCCTCGTTAGCTCCCAGGAGGCGTTAGCATCAGCCTGCTATAAGCTACTACGACACAGCTTCCAGTACACTAACTGTTACATTACATAAGCTGTTGTGAAACCGTCTGTTCTGAGTCTCACTGCTCCTATTGGTACATTCAATGCACACATTATGAACAATAGATGGAGTTGCTCAGCTGATAAGATCTCAGTTGGATAGTTTTAAGTTTTTTTCTTCTTCACATGGTACATAAAATATCTTGGGTTGCTCTTGTAAAATGACAAATAATATTAAAAAACAATAGATGGAGTTGCTCCACAGATCTCAGTTGGATAGTTTTAAATGTTTCTTCTCCACATGGTACATCAAATATTTTGGGTTGCTCTTATAACATTACAAATAATATTAAAAAACAGCAATAGATGGAGTTGCTCCTCAGATAATCTCAGTTGGATAGTTTTAAATGTTTCTTCTCCACATGTTACATAAAATATCTTGAGTTCCTCTTATAAAATGACAAATAATATTAAAAAAAGACTTCTCAGCAGACATTTTCACTTGTGGAGTTTAATGTTTGGACCTTTTTTAAACTGTTCTTTTTAGGGCATTAGTACCCAAGTTATTTTGCTGTTTTCCCACTAATTTCAGTTGTTTACCAAAGCAGTTTACAATGGGGATGCATGAGTTTATATTTAAGAAATATCGTTTAATACTTGTATTAACTCGTGTTTTTAGGGCTACTATCAAGAATTGTTTTCACGTTCATTATCTTGAGTAATTGTTTAGTCTTTAAAATGTTAATCTTTGTGAAAAGTGTCCATCACAGTTGTCCAGAGCCCACGGTGACATTGTCAAATTGATTATTTCTTAGTTCAACAGTCCAAAACCCCTAAAAAATAGATTTGCAATAGTGACACACGGCAAATCCTCCTTTTTGACTAGGTGGAACCATTAAATGTTTGGCATTCTTGCTTTATAAATTAGTTGGTTAGTAATCCCTAACCCGTAAAATTGCAGACAATAGTAAAATAAATGTCCATCATAGTTTCCCAGAGCCCAAGGTGTTGCTTCAGATGTTTTTGTCCGATAATATTTTATTTACATTTATGCAAAAGCTGCTGGAACCAGTGAATGTCTGTTGTTTTTGCTTGATAGATTAATTAAAGGATTGGTGTATCATCAAAATAGTTACCAAATAACATATTTTAAGTCACATTTGGGGTTTTCCCTGCTTTTTAACAGAAGTACACCTCAAATTAATTTTAAAATGGAAATTCTCTGTTGTAATGATCTCATTTCTGTGCATAATTCGATGTCATTGCCTAATTTCATTTAAAATATGAAATCCACTCCGACAACAAATACGTAAGTTTTAAGGAGAGACATTAAAAAATTTGATTGGTAAAATAAAGAAAAGTTAAAGATTTGCTGTGAAAAAAATACATAATCTAGGCAGCAAAACTGACATTTATTATTGGCATTCATCAAGATGAAGGCTTAATTTGAGCCTAGAAATACTACATACAATGGAGGAAGTTGGTCATCAGGAACATCCAGTCAGAAAATGTTGACATCATCTGCAACTAGAGTGCAACATGACGTCATTTGACTCTCAACTAGAGCTCATCGTATTGCAATTTTTGTTAATTTTCTCCTGAGTTTTTTTTTTTTAAAATTTTCTGTGTAGACTTACTACAGAGCCACATTTTACCTTTCCACTGTTTATCTTTCACCCTCATCAAATCGGATCGAATCACATTCTGCTCGCTCGCAGGCATGGAGGATGCTAGGCGGCTCCGCCAACTAAATATTACATGGTGACCAACACATGGTTATGCAACATGAACATGTTAAGTGCGACATGCAGTACATAATGGCACAGTGCTCGCTGTCTCCACTTTGCCGTGTTCATGCTGATTCACCCGTCGTGCACTCTTGTGTTGCCTGAGCAGGGGCATGTTTACAGTGACTCTGAATTGATTTATAGGGTTGAGATTCACATGATCATTTTTAGCTTCATGGATTTCACACTTAATTGAAGAAATATCTCTAATAGAGGCAACTACAATTATTTTTCTCATCAATACATAATACTGATTCTTCTTTTCAGTTAAAGAATTTATGGTTTAATCAATAAAATGTCAGAAAATAGTGATAATTGACCGTCACAAGCCCAAGTTGATGCCTTAAAGTTGCTTGTTTTGTTCAACCACCTGTCCAAAACCCAATGATATAAAACTGAGAAAAGCAGCAAATCCCCACAAGTGAGAAGCTGGAATCAGAAATCTGTTTGGCACTTTTGCTTGATAGATAACTTAAACCATAATTTTAGCTCTAACCTCCGTTCATTCAAGGACATTTGGCTATAGATTGAATTAAATGCAGCACATTTTAAGTGTTGTGCATTTGTTTTAACTGTTAACTAAACTTTGGCAATTGATGATAAAAGTCTTTGTTGTTCCGTAACACTTAATGGACTTCAGTAAAAGTGAATTTGAACACGCTGGCACACACTCTGGCTTCAAACACTTTGAACACGCTGGCCTGGCGCCTCGCTCAACTAGTGCAGAATTAAATTTAGGCTTGTCGTATTATTTTACAGAATGTCTTTCTTGCGCTCTCACTCTCTCCTTCTCTGACTATTCATAACTTCATAACTAACATCTTGTGTAAATCTCTGCACTGCATAATTAGACTTCCTTATCGTTGTCCACAGAGATCGAAACACACAGCCTTAAGCAGGCAGACACACCTCCTCTTAGTCTACTAACCTACTTAGATTATACATGTTTATTTGAACTCCTCTGAAGGACAGTATGTCCAAACTGTCACTGTGTACAGTTGGCAGCCGTCTGCCTCAAACTTGGCTCTCATGTGTTGATTTTTAGCAAGACAGAAATAGCAGGAATAGGTGTCTACTTAACATTATGTCCTGAATTTGGAAATCAGGTTCTTCTTAAAAGCTGCTGGGAGTCGGTCCTCGCAATTCAAACATGGTATGTCAGCATCGGACTGACCCTGGGGCTCGGTTGAGATCATCGCTTTTACTTTTTTTTTTTCTCCCCCCTCTACCCGCTGCGAGGCCGCGGTTGAGTCATGACAAGTCTGTTCGAGCTGGCTGGCCGTCTGAGGATTATGTCATTATAGTGGGCATTTCTCATCAGAGCAGTTCTGTGTCACAGAAGAAGGGATGCACAAATAATCATGTCTAATGGCCATTTCTTTGCAATTAAATGTGGTATTTTTTAATTCCTGTTGGAAGGTCCACTTCCTTTTTAAACATAGTCATGTGTGGCAGAAAGTAAAAGGCATTTTAACAGCCGGTGCAAAGGTGGGAGAAGAAGTTCCTTACATAAATATGAACTGGCTCTTTGTACTTGGATAACTGGGTTTGCTTTCATTGAAGTGTCACTCAGCAGATAATCATGTCAATCCATCAGAAAGTGCAAGAAGACATGTGCAGCAAGTACAGATTATCTCTGAATGACATAAGCACTCTTAAATAACCAATTGACACGTCAAGCTCAACATCAAGTACTAATTTAATGCCACTGTAGGAAGAATGTCAGTTAAACATCTGTACTAAACCTAAAAATTGATTCTTAACTGCGATTTACTGTCAATCTAAGTCAACTGAAAGCAGCAGGACAGATGTGTAACACCTGCAGCCTCTACATTGCAACATGCACCATTACGTACTCATGACGCACTGACTTGCTGTCTTAAAAGGAGCTAAATCCGATATCCGGAGCATTAATATAGCAGCAAACAACTATTAGCTACGTAAAGATAAAGAGGAGTAATGTCTACTTGAGCAGAGAATGAAGTCGCTCTCCCTCTGTGTGTGTTGTAATCTGAGTTCTCCCTGCTTTGTTTACCTAGCCGCGCCGGACACGCGTGCTTTTAGTGCATGTAAGCGTGCCCCACTGGCTAGCTCACGGTCGCCGCTCTGTGCTGATCTCATACGGCGGTTACAGCTGATAATGCCGTCCCAACCGCCGTCGTCGTCGTGGAAGCGTAGCGCCCACCAAAAAACATATGTAATAAGACTGAACAACTAATTAGTTTCCTTTTTAAAAAAATCTAAATTTTTTATTGCTGAATACAAAAACATCTGTCAAAACTAAACCCATTTAGTGCATTTTTTTACTGTTCTGTTACATTTCCTGGTTTTGCCATCCGTGACTTGAATTTAAATCTTCCTTGAGTACATTTCTTTGCTCCACACACTGAAGCTAAACACTGTATGGAAATGAGGAAGTTGACATTATGCTATATTATTTATTAATTCATAAGCATAATCCAACTGATTTAACTCTCTGTGTTTGCATGGGAATATCACTGTATGTCTTCATGGTGTCAGTCTGGGCCTGTATGTGTGTTTTCCTTGTTAATAATAACACACTGTGGCCTTTTACCACAGCACTGCAATCCACTAACCTGGGGAAAAAAACCGATTGATTGGAGTCGTAAAATGCCAACAACTCTATTAAGCCCTCAGACTCATTTAGGTGTTTGCGGTAAGAACATTTTTAGATATCACAGAGTGGTTTTGGAGACCAGGATCAGTCCCAGCTGGTGCTGCAGTATTCAGTCTGTGTCTTATTCATATCATGAGATATGGAAAATTGTTCTTTGGCGGTTTTATTGTTTATGAGCAGCGAGACTCGATGAAGACTTTTCTACCCGTGGGAGCAGTTTTACAGCTGTGGCTAAAATGTAATTGAGATGCTGCTAATTTGTTGAATTTGGATCCTGGGCTGAAACGCTGGAACCTTGATTCAGATCAGATATGTTTAACAGCCAGTGTGACCCAGCTGTGCGCTGATGAATAGGAGATGAGTCAAAGTTCTCTGGCCTCAAGAATGGAACAAAATTATGAAGTTTGCATGGTGTTGAACTTGTTTTTGGGAGTCAAAAAGTATTTTGAGCACGCCTTTGGAAGTATACCATACCACGATGACATTTTGGACTGAAGTTTAATAAAGAGTTTTTGTTATTTACCAAGTTTTTTCTAACTGTTATTCTCATGTAACTGTGTTCTCGTGCAGAGCCGGCTGAGATGAGCGGTCCAGAGGTGGCCAAGACACCGGGAGGTGGCGCTCCGGGCAAGGAGGGGAAGGAGCCAGTGGCCAATGGGCACGCAGGAGAGGGTAGCGACGCCAACCCATTCGCCGAGTACATGTGGATGGAGAATGAAGAAGAGTATAACAGACAGGTGCGTGCTCATACTATTTTTTTTTATAGACATAAAGCACATCTTTCTATTTGGTCTCTGTCCCTTTTTGTTTTTCCAAACAAAGCCCCCCCCCCCCCCCACTACCCCCCACCCCCCCCCCCCCCACACACACACACACACACACACACACACACACACATACACACATACACACATACACATACTCACACATACCTTCTCTCATGCCACAATCTTATTCCTTTCAAATTCAGTCATCTTGGAAAATCCATCTGGGGGAAATAATTACTTTAATCAAAGTCAGAGTTGTGGTGGGCTCTGTCTCAATGTCACAACTTTGACTCCATTTTAAAGGTCGTGTTCAGCCCAACATCTGCCCGTGTTGGCTTATCAAGAAATGCCAAGGATATGTTTAAGGTCAATTAGAAACAGTGTCTGCTTTCCAAACTGCATACTTTTTCTTTTTACTTTTAGTACGTACTGCAGCTAACCTTACACAGTACGTACTGTTTCATTCAGTTTGCTTCAATTGGGACATACGACCTCGTCATAACATTGCGCCTTGAACTTTGTCCCTCTTGCTCATGTATCTGCTGAGCAGAGGATTGTGAGTCAGAATAGCAGAGAAGCATGCTGGCTTGTTGTAGGACATTGTAGTATTTCTTACATACTATGTATTGGGACATATACAAATTTTTTTTTTTAGTATGGTAGTAAGGGTATGACGTTGTGTTATCAATCATAAAGTTTCAAATATCTGTGCTGCCTCTAAAATCCAGTATCGGTTGGTTTACTGTGCAGTGTTTTTGTGTCTGATGAGGATTTATTACCTAAATTATAGTTTATTATTTTTAGGGTTACGTATTTTTTGGGCACTGTGTGACTTCAACTCGAGAGTGTACAATCAAGAGATGACGAGAAACAAGGGGGAGGAGAGATGGGGAACAATGCAACAAAGGTGGCCTGGCCAGAGTTGAACTGGGGACGTTGCTGTTCATGATTGGCACCTTAACCCCTCAGGCACCAGGCGCAGGATCAGATTTCACCTTCTCTCCAGTACCTGCAGCAGCATGTCCACACCAACAGCCTCTTGCTTTTTTTATTAGCAGAGCTTGCTAAGTGTTATAATGTCTGTAAATTAGGGCTGTCAATTGATTAGAATATTTAATCGCATGATTGTCCATAGTTTAGTTTATCACGATTAATCTCACATTTTTTTATCTGTTCAAAATGTACCTTAAAGGGAGATTTGTCAAATATTTAATACTCTTATCAACATGGGAGTGGTCATATAAGCTGCTTTATGCAAATATATGTATATATTTATTATTGGAAATCAATTAACAACACAAACAATGACAAATATTGTCCATAAACCCTCACAGGTACTGCATTTAGCATAAAACAATATGCTCAAATCATAACATCGCAAACTGCAGCCCAACAGGCAACAACAGCTGTCAGTGTGTCAGTGTGCTGACTTGACTATGACTTACCCCAAACTGCATGTGATTATCATAAAGTGGGCATGTCTGTAAAGGGGAGACTCGTGGGTACCCATAGAGCCCGTTTACATTCACATACCTTGAGGTCAGAGGTCAAGGGACCCCTTTGACAAAGGCCGTCGCAAAAATTCAGCACAAGTTTGGAGTGTTATTTAACCTCCTTCCCGACCAGCTAGTATGACATGGCTGGTACTGATGGATTCTTCAGGTTTTTTAGTTTCATATGATGCAAGTATCTTCACTCTAGCTTTAAAGTTAGCTAGAACCTAAAAATCACAAGTTGCGTTAAAGAAATTAGTGGCATTAAAACGAATTTGCATTAACACGTTAATGCGCTAACTTTGACAGCCCTAATGATGATGTTAACATCCCTCCCTCCCTCCTGCACCTGCTTTCCTAGATCGTGACCCTACATCAGATTGTGCTCTTTGCTATGTTATAAATTTGCCCCTGAACTACTTCCACTTTAACTCTTCCTTTTGCTGTTCATGTCCTGTTGCTTCTTACCAAACTCAGCCCCCCTCCTCCTTCCTCCTGTCCCACTGAACTCTGAAGCTCTCCGGTAGATTCAGCCCTGCCATTTTATTTTGCTTTCTGGAGTCCCCCACCCTCCATCTTTTCCTCGCAACCCTGACGGAGCTTCTCGGGTCAGCTGATGACTGATATCCACCCACAATTAAATTTTTCTTTTTTCACTTGAGTTACATGGTTTGTGATGTAGAGGTAGAGATGTGCCTGTGACTAGCATACCCCCCCCCCCTCCCCCCCAATCCATCTTCTTCCAGTATTAAGTGCCCTTTTCAGCTTTCTGTATCTCAACCTCTCAAGTCCTTTTCTCTTGCTTGCCTGGATGAGTCATATATTTTTATGCCACCACATTACTGAGAAGATTTCTCTTTGGGGGGAACCTTCCACCTACTTGTCATGCAAATAATGTGTCATATATCCCTCCTCTGTTCATCCATCCCCTTGCTCTTTTTTCCTGCCCGTGCATTTATGTCACTGACCTCTCTCTCTTTATTGTCTCCCAGGTGGAGGAGGAGCTGTTGGAGCAGGAGTTCTTGGAGCGCTGCTTCCAGGAAATGCTGGAGGAGGAGGACCAGGATTGGTTCATCCCTTCACGTGACCTCAACAACCAGGGGGTGGGGCAGCTGCAGCAGCAGCTCAACGGCCTGTCCGTCAGCGATCACCACAACAACCTGGAGGAAGTGGCGGTGAGTCACAGATGCATCCAATTTCACAACAGAGAACAACAAAACTCGAGAGGTCAAAAGGAATATGTTCTTACTCTTTGTCCACGTCTTTTTGTCTGCAGAGGAAGAGCATCTTGAATCCCGAAGCGAAGGAGTTCGTCCCGGGGAAGAAATACTAGGAGTCCCCCTCACCCCCATGGAGCCTCCACGCACGCATCACACACACACCAGTTCTCGCATATTCTCAGAGACTCTGGCGGCCTCGACCGCACACACACTGATTTCACACACACGCGCACACACACACTCCTACACACTTGAAGTCAATGGCGTGCTGGCAGGCCCAGTTGGGGGGTGGGGGGATTTCTTTTTCTTTCTTTATTTTTCTTTTTGTTTCTTTAATCTTTTTATTTCCTGTTTGTTTCTTGTAAACTGAGGGACATTGGGAACAGGGGTGGGGGAGGGGTGTAATAACCAGCACCGCCCTACTGCGGGCGCTAGCTCATCATTGCATTTCAGATGACGCCGTCGATGTCTGCAGAGTGTGCAGATCTCATTGATGTCCCCTTGGAACTGAGGCAGCTACCAAGCAGTGATACCAGGACAAAATGTCATCTAATAAACATGAAAATTGTTAATTTGTGTGCTGTCGGATTTTAAAAACATCGTCAGTAGGTCGAGGGTCTCCATGACAGTGAGGTTAGAGAACGACTAACAATTCAGGGGACTTGATGGGTTTCTGCAGCCGCTCTGTTGCGTCGTCACGGTCAGTCAAACCCGTTAACGTTTGCTCCTATGGCGTCATAAGCTCCTTGTGACATCACCGCTCTCGTGCATCTAGAAATGCGGGTTCTTAATTGTATCCGCGGCGGCTCCGTTCCATACCAAGTACAGACCCCACCCTCCCTGCACGCTTGTTTCGAAGTGATCTTAACAGACATGGACGGGTGTAATCATGGATAAGAAGTTATTTTCCCAATTTATGTGGAAGTCCATGTTTATCTTTTGTCCAGTTTATTAGAGCAGAAGTGTGAGTTTCTCAATCATTCAAGTTGAGTAAGAAAAATTATTATAGAGGAAAGGTCAGAGATTTTTGAACCTTAAAAAAAACTCAGTTCTCAATTTTATTTTATTTTTTTGTTCACGGCTTCATCCTTTAGTTCTCTTTTGGATTTATGGGGTGTAGTGAACAACCTTGTTACAGGGGAGTATTTGGTCTGGAACACAGCCACTGCCTCTTTCTGCCGGAACAACTTGGTTTGTCCAGCATCAGATCAAGTGTCATATTCAAATCAGGTTTTCAAATAGCCTCTCCTCCTCTTTATTTCTTTTTTTTTTTTCTCCATGTTTTTGAGGATGAGGAATTTTGTGTCTCTACTGGGTACAGTAACCTGTGGTGTCCATTCAGTCCTGTTTGCAGGAGGAAACGTGAGGGGGCAATATTGTCACAGCCAATCAGAATAAAGCAGTATGGCAGACAGTATGGCTTCCTTGCTGTTCTTCTCTTTGTAGGTTGACGTCTTTGAGGAAGTTCTTTTAAACCGTAAATCTTTGTTGTGGTCTGGCTTTCCCTCAAGCATTGCCCCTTAGTGCAAGTATAATCTCCGTTAAGTTGTGAGCCAATAGGAAGAAGTTATATATGTGAGGATGCTTTTTAGGAAACCCAGATTCTAATAAATTATTTAGTCCGTTTTTGTAGTTCTCAGCCATCTTGGGTTGAAAATGCAAAGGCAGTATTGTCATCCTGTGATCTGAACATTGTTCTCCATGCCACTGTTCATTTGTGGTATTAACAGGGACAATAATGTCTTGTGTATTTGGCTGTATTAGTGTTAAGTAGACACTTGTGCACTTCATTGAATTTAGGTGAAAGCTCTTCTTTACATCCATGCAGCTTTTTTTCCAATTTTTCAGTCTAACAAGTACTCAAGTGTGTTCTTAAACGGCGCAGTAGAGACCGTGACATCTCGGTTAAAAACTGAACTTCCTCAACACAGTGTTGGACCTCAGCTGTCGAATGGCACCCTGGTGAAGCCAATAGGAATGTCCGCCAGGTGGATTGTACAACATGAAATCATTTTTGGTGATTTTGTTTAGACGCGTTAGCTGACAGAAGCCGTTTAAAAGAGAAAAAAGAGGTCCAGACGACACAAAGAGTATGAATTTCAATACAAATAAAAATAATGAAAAAAGAAGAATAAAGATGTTAAAGACAAAATGCTCTCTGTCAATCTTTTGTCAGTTTGATACACACTGGACAAGAACCCTGATACGGTTTGTATTTCTCTAGTGTTAAAGGGAAAATTCGCCACCTTATATGTTGATGTGTGGAAGCAGTAAATTCCTCAGTGTGCTATATTGACCCAGAAAGCTGAGCCCTCCTGCACACAGAGCCGTCCTGCATGTACCAGGATGCATTGCGCATGAGCTTCTGACGTCCAGGGTCCCCTAACCCTAAATCAGGGAGACCATTTTTGCTGTTAGAAACGTAGCTAGTTTGCAATACAAGCAAAGAAAACAAGGACGTTTCTGAGCGGCATCTCAAAAACACAGGTGGAGACTAGAAATCCAGGCTGAAATAGC
The DNA here is from genome assembly GCF_043250625.1 of Sebastes fasciatus. NCBI lineage: Eukaryota > Metazoa > Chordata > Actinopteri > Perciformes > Sebastidae > Sebastes > Sebastes fasciatus. The sequence goes on along the minus strand of NC_133816.1, from coordinate 3,689,947 downwards.
ATGTAGTTCTTCCTTGCATACAACTACGTCGCTGTCACGTGAAACGACGGCGCTGGATGTAGGAAGAACAGATTTTGCAGCTGCGAACTAAATAGCACACACTGAGGAATGTATCGCTTCAATCTACTACATTTACCATCGACACAGATTGAACATCCACATTAAAAGTGGTGAATTTTCCATTTAATTAATATATATGTTTGAAAGAGTTTTATAATAAATATTGCAAATAACATCTGATATTGTCAACATAACTATAGGGGGAAATTTCCCATATACTAAGCTTTTTTTTTTTTCTTGTATTCTTGAGCACGGCCCTTCTTACTCTAGTTTCCTCATTCAGGAACGTTCTGCTGAGCAATCGCCCCAAATATTCGTGAGTATATAAGTACAGTGAATACAGTATTTACTGGTTTAGTGAGATACCTGTGCCCGTGGCAAACATCCGGACACGTGGAGAATGCCACATACTGTCGTTTGGTTGCAAAACCGGCACAGGTCATCATGATGACCCCTGCAGGCTTTAGGTAAGGCTGCAAGGTAATTCAGTACTACTTGAGAATCATTTGGAGATATTGTGGTCCAGTTTTTCATGTTTAAATAGAAGATTAATTGACATAAATCTGCCACAACATAAGATAAAAAAGATAGTTTGGTTCTAGTAAACCTTGAAAAATAACAGAAAATGTATTTGCCTCAGTTATATATATATATATATATATATAATCCTGCAGTTATAATTGAGGTATTCATTTTGTCCATATGTCTCGCTCCTTTCTCTCTGACTACACAGACAATGGCCACATGATGCTGTCAGTGTTGTGCTACTTCCCCATTGTGGAGGAGGAAGAGCCTCAGAAAAAGACGAAGAGGGAGGAAACCCCGACGGATGAGAGCAGCACTGACCTCTCTAGACGAAGACACCTCAGACTGTGAATACTATGCTGGTGAATAAAAGACGACCTCCAGAGGGTGCACGAGGCATCCTATACCAAACCACCATCAAGAGCTAGTAGATTTAGAGATTTTCATCCTGGTGGCGCTGCAAACCACCCCAGTGTGCACCGAAGGTCACAATCTGATAAAGCGAGCAGAACATCGTCAATCTGGTATGATGACCTTAAGGGCCACTAAGGTCATCATACCAGATTATCTCTGGTCCTTGGCCAACAACATGATTGACTACGTACAACCAGAGAAATGTTTATTTTCTTGAATAATAAATGGTAATAAAGAGAGAAAGGTCCTATTTTCTTCATATTTTCACCACGGCAGCACCCTGTTCAGTGTGTTGACATGTGCATTTAGACTGCAACTTAATATCTGGCAACAGTCATGTACCAGAGCTTTCACAACACAGATTTAATCATCATTAATTTGATAAAATATCCGAATACAATTAAGGTGGAAAGCCAAGCACCAACTGTAGCCACAGCCACTGGCATCGTCCACAGCATGAGTGGACGTTTCCTTTGCTGTGGCTGGCTGTATTTATTACTGGCTTCGGCCGTGATTTGTGGCACAACAGTTAAAATGAACTCAATTTTAGCAACAATGCTAAAATACTGCTTGCACATTAATGCATGAACACTAATAATTTAATAAATATAAGATGATAAAACATCTAGAAAGGGACAACTCTGCCTAATGAATACTTTTGCTTTTGATGCTTTAAATCCGTTTTGCTGATAATACTTCCATACTTTTACTTGATTTGTTTTTGAATGCAGAACTTTTACTTCTAACAAAGTATTTTTACATTGTGGTATTTTAATTTTTTTAGTACTTCTTCCACCACTGCACTGCAGCGTGCACATTTAAATCTCTTCCCAACAGGATGACAAGAAGCACATTTTACTGTCTCCTTTAAGTGCCTGCCAGCAGATGGCTTACTGCTGTGTTGTGACTCATCCTCAGCTTCTGTATCCTGAGGCAAGAAGATACCTTGACCACCGCTAGGAAGGAGTTTTCATATGTGGCAACCTTTTATGCCTGAAAAGTGCAGGTGATTGGACGAAGACGTAACACTTTTTAACATTTAGCTTTGAACTGGTTCATCATGTTTGACACAGAACACAAACAATGTTTTTTTTTGTTAATCTGCTTTGTATTGATAAATTGACATTCAGAGTGGCTCGGCGATGGTGAATGTCACTGCTGCCTTGTCGGCCAGGCCCACTAGGAGGAGACACACATGGTAATAAAGGACAAATACAGAACATAAAGGGCTAAAGTTTGCCACGCACACACTCAGTCAACTTCTCTTACCTCAGTACAGTACGACGCTTGGTACTCTGTCAACTGTGGCTTCCTGCTGGGCTGTGTGCAGTTGAGAGTTGGCTGTGGGTAGTTGAGAGTTGGCTGTGTGCAGTTGAGAGTTGGCTGTGGGTAGTTGAGAGTTGGCTGTGCGTGGTTCAGAGGTGGTGTCACGCAACGACGGAGGCCGCATTTAGGGCACCAACTACATTGGCTGAGAGTAGGCTGAAGGAAGGTGCTGTTTTTCACTCCAATACCTGGTTCCAAGCCCCTCAAGTAGGCGCTGTTATCCCAACTTTCAGCATCTAATCAGATGTAAAAGTACAAATGTTCACTCATATGTTCATTCAGTTACTCAAACATACTTAAAGGTCCCATATCGTGCTCATTTTCAGGTTCATACTTGTATTTTGGGTTTCTAATAGAACATATTTACATGCTTTAATGTTTTAAAAAAAACTTTATTTTCCTCATACTGACTGCTTGAATATACCTGTATTTACCCTCTGTCTGAAACGCTCAGTTTTAGTGCATTTCAATGGAATTGCAACAGAATTGCGTTTCTAGGAAACAGTTTGGGTCCATGTGTACTTCCTGTCAGCTGATGTCATTCCCATACACTGCAACAGGAAATAAATTGGGACCCATTTAGAATGTTTACGTTTAAAACTGTGAAATGGTCTAAATATTGTAGATTTGTGACATCACAAATGGAAAGAAATCCTGACGGCTTGTTTCAAAAGCTCAGTTTGTGAATACGGGCTGTGTGTATTTCTCTGTGGATTAAGCGTTTCGATACTTTCCCAGTATTTATATAGAACTTAAACCTGCTTTATAATATAAACGCCATGAAAATGTCACATTTTACAATATGGGACCTTTAAAGCAATAGTTCAACATTTTGGGAAATGCATGTAAACATACCTGCTTACCGCTGATGTTAGCGTTCAGCTCTAAATACTAATGTGCTAAGTGCAGCCTCTGAGCTGCTAGCATGGCTGTAGACATTCTTGTTTCTTTATAATTGCAATCATCTGTTAGCATGTTTTGTCATTAGTTCAAGATGTTCTCTGGCAGGGCTGACAGTTTTTGATATGAACGCAGAAGAAAATCTGTGATCAGTCTTAAAATGACTGGTACAGTGTGTAAGATTTGGCAACATCTAGTGGCGTGGTTGCAGATTGCAACCAACTGAGTACCTCTCTGCTCTTCATCCCTTTCCAAGACTGAGGTAACATGAGCAACAAGGTGCAAGACGATGGTAACGCCACGTTACTGCATTTCACAAGTGTGTCGGAGAACTACGGTGGCCTTCAGGTAACGTAAAAACAGAGGACCTGCTCCCTATGTAGATACAAACAGCTCATTCTAAGCTAACCAAAAACACATTGATTATACACTAAAGAAAACATAGTAATGAATATTACATTCCATTTCTGCTACTAGATCCCCCAAAATGTTACACACTGTTCCTTTAATTCATCTTTGTAAACTTAATGCTAGTTTGTGCTTGGCTGACCTCTTAACCTAAAGGTTATGTCTCATGGGACAAGTGTGTTTCTCTGTGTGTGTGACAGAGTTGTTTTACCTTTGGCCACAGGAAGGTGGAGCAGGGGCTCTCTGGAGACGGGTCCATGGAAATCTTCACAGCAGGCCGGACCGACATGAGATGACAACTCAATCACACCTAAAAGTGCACAAATATAGAGCGGGTTTATGGAAATGATGTGTCGTTCTGTACTCCAAGAGCCACTTAACCTACAGTTTGAAGGCCCTTAAAACAATATCAGGCTACAAAACAAAAGGCAGATTAAACAGCGGAATCATCTGGTGAATTTCAGAGACCCACAAGCCAAAAGTACTTCAAAAGGTTTCCTTATTGAAAAATGACAAGATGAATCCAAAAGTAAAAAGAGACATTTTACCTTCCTCGTAGAGAACATCAATCTTCTGCTGCGGCTCATCTTTTGCCCCCTGCTGCTCCAACGCATTCGCTGTCAAAAGAAAATGGACTGAGTACTGATGCGGCTGCCAGCTTAGATGTATGTGTGTATGTGTGTATGTGTGTGTGTGTGTGTGTTTCAGAGAGAACTCCTTACCCTTTCCACCAACAACATAGTGCAGCTGTCTGTTTGCCTCCTTACAAAGTACAGGCCCAGTCTCCGTTGTAGCTCCCACTTCCTGTGTCCTGGCCTCTGTCAGGGACGGGCCAACGACCCCAGACGCCTCGCACATGGAAGGAACGAGGATGCCAAATGGACGCCAGGAGCGAGGGAAGATGGAAAAAGGGGGAGGCTGAGAGAGTACAAGAAGGGTGAGGGTGGTGACCTCACTGGTAACAGTTAGAAAATAAAGGACATCATTGTGAACTTGCTGCATGTGTGTTGTCGAGGTTCACCTGTGACCAGCCACCGTAGGTGCCGTTAGTGGTCTCGCGGAAGTATTGATGCATAGGACAGGTTTTACGATGAGTCTAAAACACCACAACCAACATGTCAGTGAGTCAGTCTATCCATCAATCAATCTATCATCTGTCTGTCTATATCCATCCAACCTGATGTGGGCTGATGAATGCAGGAGTAGCTTTAGCTTCAGTTCTAGGCCTCAGGTACTCACTGTAGGGTCTATAGTCACGACTATAAGTGGTGACATACGGGCATAGTGCCACAGTCTGGAAGTGAAATACATGCATTATGACAATGGGTCATATACGGTAGAAGAAGAAGAAGAAAGGCACTTTATTAATCCCTGAGGGGAAATTTTTTCACTCTGTTATTTACACAGTACACACAGGCCCGAAATACACACACTTGCACAAACAGGACCTAAATGCATTAATGAAGAGAAGTCAGAGCGAGGGCCCCTGACAGGCGCCCCGAGCAGTTGGGGGTTTGGTGCCTTGCTCAAGGGCACCTCGGCAGTGCCCAAGAGGCAAACTGGCATCTCTTCAGCTACTAGTTCACACTCAGTACTTGGTCCATGCGGACACTTGAACTGGCCAAGTCCCTATGGACTGAGCTACTAATATAATATATTATTAGCTTATTACTGTTTTTTGTAATTGCTAAAATACATTTTCTGAAACTAGGGCCCTCCTTGTCGAAACTCTACACACAAAAAGCAAAAAAATATGCACATATCTTACATCTCTTGCAAAAGCAAACACAAAAGTATATTATAAACTCTTCTTAAAATGGTATTTTTGCATCACAACTTCACAACTTTTTGAATCACAACTTTACACATAAATGCCAACTACACACTGATGTGCTAAGTATAAAACACTATTATATTATAGACTATGAACACAAATGCAATTGGGAAACAAACACATTTGTTTATTCTCAATACTCGTATACTCATAACAGTGTCAGACACAATTACATAAAGTGCTGTATTGCACTGTAAACTAAAGACAGTATATTGCAATTACAGTCCTCTAACTCTCTCTCCAAAGTTGGCCTCCATTGTTGTGCACACTAAAGAACAAACCTGATTGCTATTTATAGCATTCAAGTGATCTAATTGGTTCCAGGTGTTTGTCACAGGTGTGTCCTGTGTGCAGGTAATTGATAGTTGAGCGTGGTATTTCAATGACAGTGTTAAGCAAACAGCACACGCAACTCTTTTAGTTATGAATGATGTGTCTGATGTAGATACCTGTGTAGTTCAGATTATGGTTTAGCATACTTGGTCAGTAGGTAGGCTACATGAGTTAACATTATGGTTTCAATAAGTGTGCCACAAGTACTAGTTTTTGTGTTTTGGCAATTGCAAACAACTGTATTACTGTTGCATTAATGTCTGAGTAGCATATTCTGTTGTTGTATTTGTAAAGTAACAACAGCTGTCAAATCAAAGGTAGCTATAGCTAGCTAGTAGCATTAGCAAATGAGCTAGCTATCTAGCTGGTGAAGTGCACATAGCATTGGAGCACTTAGCATATTAAGGTATGTCAGGTATTTGCTTCAGGTGTTAGTGGAGACAGTAAACAGAGCCAAAAGGAGAGTGGATATTGGATTTACATTCACCAGGTGTTCAGAAACACGACTCCATATGAATGATATCCTAATGTTGTTCCATACCTGTTGTGTATGTGTAAACATATCAACTCAAACATGTCAGGTGTGTGTTTACAGCATGTTTCCAGCATGTTTCCGCTGCCCCCAAGTGGCCAAACACCAGATCACATTATATGCAGGTTTAAAGATAATGTGTAATTGAATGCATCATTAGAGGAAAAGTGCATCCTCAGTTATTAATCTAATTAAATTCTTAATTCTAATTAAAAGAATATCTTTATCTCTTATCTTATCTTAAACTAAAATAATTCAAGAGAGGAAAGTTGGTATGCATGAGCTGAGATTTGAGCTTTATAACCTGGTTATAAGAGAGAAAAAGGCTCAGCAGCTGTGTGGAGCTCCCAATTTCAATTAAAAACAGACCAGGAGCAACATAAAAACAAGGCACACTATTACATAATTCAACTCAAACATGAGAAAAGTACCCGAAGACAAAATCAAGTTGCTTAAATCTGAGAGTATTTACCTTCAGTGGGTTGGAGGAAATCATCTGAAGGTTTTTTTGACTGTTCTTTGGTAGATAATGTCAGTGGAGCATCACAGCCAGCAGTGATGCTGAGCTGACAGTGGGAGAGCCAGTGGAATGTTACTGCTACTGTTTTTAATTAAATTATATCTATTCTGTTGGCAACACACACTGCTACTAATACTTCTTGTTCCATTACTGCTATAGTTCATGTACAAGCCAGGTACTGTATATTCCTACAGGGATATTGTGATTCAGTGGACAATCTGTGGAGAAATAAGAGTCAGTAGAAACAGAGCATGACAACAGTAAACTGCCAGCCAGCCAGCCATCAGTCTCTAATGGGAGTGATGTTGCACACTGTCGAGTTCAAGTTCATTTTATTGTCAAGCCACAATTACTCATGGCAGATCCGCTGTTTAAAGTTTGTGCAACCAGCATCAGACTGTCGTAAAAATAACCACAAAAACCTCCGCGCTTATGTGCACATAAAACTTGTCATTTTGATGAATTATTCTAGTTTCTACTGTGAATCAACAGGCGTGCTGGAGATGGACGCATTGGAGACAGTACACACAGTTCAATGAAAACTTGTAGATAAAATAAAATAAAATAAAATAAAATAAAATAAAATAAAATGTATGTGTATCTGTGTGGATCATTGTGGTAAAATTACAATTACGCACGGAAAACATGATGACCGCAGGATCGTCAACATGTCCAAAAATGTGAATCCAACTTTAAAAGAGCCACCATCTGATCTTGGCAGTATATTTGAGCTGCTGTTTATGAATATATATTCATGTTGAAGCTCTGCAGACAACAAGAAGCTTCTTCTGAGAAAAAAAGATGGATGTCCAAACTCAGTGCTTCCTGACGGGGAGGGCCATGTGTTTTAAACATGAAAGTAGCGATTGTGATTGGCCATGGTTGTCACAGCCTGTATGATAATGTATTCTTTCTGATACCACCCGTATCCAAATGGGCCACAGGTGCGCCCTTCCACGAAATTGGTACGCCCCTGACGCACTGGGCAGGACGCACTTGATGCCCTCCCAAAATTACAAAATGTCTTAAATATAATTGATAACAGGAAAATTGTTGTGTTGCAAATAAAGATTGTCTTCTAGATGGATTAAGTAATATCTCAGTACATGTGTATCCATGTTAGTTATTACTTTACCATTGAAGAAACGTCACAAGAAAGGTGGTGCAATAGCACAATCTGCAAGTAAAAAACAAAAATGCAGAAAGCCTGCAGATGAATCAAGTGTTGCTTTTTGTTAAATTTCTCTGTCTATAATAACTATAACACATACAAACAGTGAGCAACCTACACTTATATTAGGGTATTCAAAAAAATGGAAAGTTAATATACAGTAACCGTTTGTTTTGGATCAGTTTCAATGGACCTTCAATTATCTTGGGGATCAGAGATTATTCGCAAACCAGAATGAGTTTTCTGTCAAGTTGGCATTATTTTTTATTATAAATGTAAACAAGTGTTGTAAAGGTGCAAAGATTTACAATTACAGTACAATGAAAGTAATATCAATTCAGTTGTCAAAACAGCTGTAAAAGCAAAGATTTTGAATATATTCACCCACTTTTTTAGTATCTTGTGGTGAGATCAAATCAAGTGATACACCATTATTACAGAATCATTATTATCAGCATCATCGTTATTAGCTGGATACTAATAATTATATAATGGCCAATACAATTCCCTTTAGCTAGATCTATGGGATGTGCAGTTGCTCCCTCATTGGATGCTGGTAAAAGTATGTTGGTAGAACACTTTGGCGTTAGCTTTGTAATCCATAGTTAAGGTTGCACCCATACTCTGAGCCCCCAGACTGGCGCCGCCGAGTGCTGAGGACTGCCGTAGAATCAGGAGGCTGTAGCCATGGAAACGGCCCTTGAACTTGTCAGATGATGCCACTTTATCCAAGACCTCGGTGAACCCTGGTCAGAGACAGAGAAATACAGAAACAAAGAGAGATGTGGTGGAATTTCCTACTGCTTCACCTCATTTTCTTTCAGTGTCAGAGTGATGGGGAAATAGGTTGAGGTCTCATTGTGTTAATTTGAGGGACACTGACCTGGCTTCATTAGCTCCCAGCTCTTCCACACTGAGCCCACACACAGGATGGGCGGGCCGAGGTCACTACTCAGTAGTGGCTGTCATCACAGAGATATAACGATTACAAAAAAATTATGTTTGAATGTTTATAACAAATGAGGGAGATAGTTTACATAGTTTACACATATGTGTGTACGTTACCTGTTGTGCTGCAGGTAAGACTGCTTCTACATGTTTTGCCAGGACTCTCCCAGCCTGAGTGAACACATACTGACAGAGAGCATCCCCTTCTTCTGCACCTGAAACACACGGACACAAATACTTCATATTTGACCTTACATTCAAAACTTTTTTTCCGAACCAAGCAGGAAGTGATGTGCTGCCAACCTTCAGCCAGCTTCTTGCAAAAGCCAGCAAAGTGGGACTTCTGGAAGTTTCTGTAGAGATGCGGCAGCATGCCCATCAGATTTGACACCTGGGATAAATTGTACAGGTTTTTCATATAGGCATTTTTTTCACAACAAAGTACATCAGAAGAGAGAAACTTGATTTCTCTAAATCAGATGACACTCAGCTCTACTTTGACTTCTGATGTGTTTTTGTTCCAAGCCCTTGTTAATTTTTTACCTTGACTGGCTCTTCAAATACCCAGAATCCCCCTACTCAAACCTGAGCTGATATTCTTGTATAAATGAACACATTTCTCCTTGTCGTTGCAATCTGACCTGGAAGTATTCCTCCATGGCCTTCCTGACATGCGTAATGTCATGAGGAGGAGCGACCAGGTTGTCTTTGGCATCAAAAACCATCTTCACTGCCAAATGAGCGATCCAGAATGCTGAGAGATAGAAAAGATGCTTAAAGAGTTTGATCCAATCAGTAAAGCTGTAAATGATTCATATACATATTACCATGGTTACCTCCTCCTTCATCACCCATCAGGTGACCCCAGCCTCCGCAGCCGATCTGTGAGCCATCGGGATTGACTAACTTGCAGTTCGAGCCGGTCCCTGATATCAACACTACACCTCCTATAGAGAAAACAGAGACAATCTGAGCTTACTGGCACTTTATGACAATAATTGGTCTCATTAAGCCATAAAGACACACTATAAATGATTTCACTTTGATACAGACACACCTAAGGGGGTAAAGTATGAAGCCTTGCCCTGTTATGACACTTTAAGGTCATGACTTCAACTGATCTGTAACTGTGGGTAAGATTTGTGCTGAGGATTGACTGCACTACAACGAAACAATGGCAAAAAGACTAGTTACCACAATCGCTGGCGGTCGCCATGGCGCCAATTGCATCTGTGGTGATGTAGTAGTGCTGGCTGAGAGCGGGGAACCGTTGCTTCATGTCAGCGATCAGTTTGTCGATGGCGGCCTTCTGCTCCCCACCGCTCAGAGACATGCCCTGCACACACACACACACAGTGAAATCAGTGTTGCACTACATCAAATACTTTCATTAGAGGTCAACAACAACAAGTTTATTGGCATCTGACAAACAGTTTAACTGACCAAGGAGCATAGTGGCGTGTTTGGATCCAGCCCTGCCTCCATCTTGGCTCTCTGGACCATGTCGTTGATGGTTTCAATACATTTGTCCACCCCGACCAACTGTATACACATATGGACACACACAAAATCTTTATGCAATCAGCTTTCGTGGTCTTATGCATTCAGTAAACATAAACGCCAAGCACAAACCCCAAATTCCCCTTAATCATCCATTTTGCACTACCTCCATCCCTACTTGTGCTCACCCAGTGGTTGGTGGACGGTCCATCTGTCTCTGCCAGGATCTTCCCATCTGCTGCCACCAGCACCGCTTTGGAGTGTGTCCCTCCACTAGAGACAGACAGAAAGAGGACAGAGGGATGAGAGAAACACATGCATCATAGATTACATACCACCGAGGCAACATCAGGGAAAAGACAGATATATATTTGCTGTGATATAAGATAAGATAAGATAAAGCAGCAACATCAGCAAACAGAGTGAAACACAGGAGAGGTACAGGTATACAAAAATTATAAAAACAATAATAGAGATATAAAAGATACAGAGTGAATGGGTGAACATAGTGTGTGCAGTCCGTCAATAAATAAATAAATGTAGTATGTACAATAAATAAATGTAATATGTACATGTGCAGTCTATAAAGTGGTATATAGTATGTAGGCTATAGTGTAAAGTTAGTGTAAAGGGCGCCAGTGGTTAGAGTCGAAGTTGGTTGCAGATAGTGCATGTTTAAAGTTCTTAAAGTCATATATAATATATAAATATATAAACTTACAGGTGATGCAGCAAGGACACAAATACTTTGTTTTAAAGTGCAAAAAAGCTTTAAATGATCCCATATGTCCATGTATATATACACATAATGTCATCTAACCAGTGACCTGACAGTACCCCACCAGATGTGAGTAAGGGGAAGTGATCACGAGACACGCACACTACAGAACCCCCCCAGTCAGAGGACTAGTCTGTGGTCAGAATGAAGCTCTTTCAGTATCCTATAGGCTAGTAACGTACATTTCTCAGTGGCAACCGCGAAAATGCGAGTAAAAGCCAGAAATAAACACCAGCATTAACTGATAATTCATGAAAATAAAATTGTTGATATTTAGTTGTATATTTAAACTAATTCTCACCCCTCTACTCCGCCGAAAACTGATGCCATGTCTATCTTCCTGTTTTGGTCCAGTCTGTCAGGTCAAAGTGCGCAAATATCGCGAGAGTTGCAGCTGCTGATATCCAACCTGCAATGCTGATAAATGACCAATAGATGGCAGCCGTGTTTTCCTATGTGTTCTAATTGCAGTATTACAGAAAAAGTCATTGATATAGTGATCCCATATATATAGATCCAATTTTCTATCTATATATTTTAAATAATTTATTTATATAAGATAGTAGATAATATTAAACATCAGTTTGAATCACACACGTTTTTTTATGTTTTTATGCAATGATAAATTATGGGAACACCAAAATTAGGGAAAACTTGCAGTTAACATCATGATATGGTGATGATTTTTGAGAGAAAAACATGCATTAGCATACGGCAGAAAATGTTGGTCTATGCAAGGTATTAAGGCTTTTCACTGCTATGTGACAAAATCTGAATCACTGGCAAATTATGGCCTAGAAAAACATGCTCAGTGTCAAGTATAATATTGACAGATTTGGCACCATTTGGTTATGGGCTGAAAACAGGGACAACAACTTTGAGTTACACTGTGAGCCAGCAGGAGGCATCTGCAACACATTAACTCTGCTTCTCTTTGCCAATATAGGCTCCTTAAAATACATATCATTCATTGGCTACTCAAAATTCCTAGTATATCTGTAGTTAAAGTATATATAAGTACTAATAGTTACTTTAAAATAATTGTTCGTATAAGCAGGCCTAATTATATCAGTTTTCGATGAGGTGTATAGTCATGCTGTGATGTCCTGCAGTTTATTTGCCAAAATAAACATCATGTGTTGTTACATGCAGTTTACAGTATAATTCATATTATGCATACAGTTTATATGTGCGTTAGAAAGTGTGCGTGTGTCAGAGAAAGCAACAGAGAAGTTACACAAGAGTGAGGAGGTGGGAGGAGGAGGAGAGGAAGAAGAGGAGCGGCTCGAGCGCTCACCACGCGCTGCACACTCCCACTGCTGCGTCAAGCGACACAGAGTTACTACAATACCGGATGTTGACTAATCAGATTTCAAAATAAAAACACATACTGGGGCAGAATTATATCAACTTTTTCATAAACAACGAATTCATCTTTAATTTCACATGATTTGTTTTGACTTTAGAACTTTGTAAAGTCCATAAACAATGTGAACGTATTAATAAGTATTTCTCAAAGGCTCCTGGGTTACTACTGAACTCTTTTATGAATTATAATTTAATAAACAACACTGATAAGCTACTTACCATGGTCATGATAATTATTTGCATGATAGGCCTACAAAGCAGTATTGCTGTATGATACCTCCTTAAAGAAATAGTTAACATTTCTTTCAGTTTTCATCTTCATCTGTGCCACCATGCACCCAAAGCTGTTCATTAATTAGACTTTTATTCTGAAAGGTGCAACAGGAAGCGTCACGTTATCTATTAAGTGTGGCTTTGCAGTGGTCCAGCCCTACAGGAGGAGTGAGAGGCGACAGACAGGCGACATTTGGACACTATTTAACTTCCTCTGGACCACCCGGAGACAGTTTGGACCTTTTTATCATTTCCACCATGACACCTTTAACTGTGCGCGAGCTGTACGGTACATGCGTTCTAACGGTTCTAACGGTTTTAACGGCTGTGGAGCGGAAGTGAGGGCAGGGGAAGTTGTTGTTAGGGGCTAAAGGGAAAAATAAACCCCTAAAAAGTGACTTTCTTTGAGTCAAGTTCAAGTGAAATCTCGTCTGTCCAGAGGAAGGGTGGCCCTGGAGTGTCTGGGGGGCATGGACACCCACGTGAAGGAGGGACAACTTTATGTACAGCATCAAAAGTTTGGAAAGGTAAGTCAAGAATAACACAGTTATGGTTGCTAGGACGGTCAACTGTAGCTAGTGAGGATGCTATATGATGTCAACATGATAAGCAGAGATAGAAATGTAATAAGAATACAATAAACCAGTAATATATGAGGACATTAACTATTCCATGAAGCTCTTTAATGACACTAAAACTAACTAAAGTCTGTGATACAGCACTGCTGTCCATCATAAACAGTCTAAAAGTCCTTATAGAAATGAAATAGTGATGTTATTGAGTATCTTCAGGATCACTATAGGAGTGATAAAGTAGTACCATATGTTTATGAGACAAATAAAGCATGTTAATGTCGGTTTAGGTAAATATAGAGACAAATCATCACAGCAGAAGTATGTTGGTATTTTCTGAAATTGGCATTGTCCCTTAAATATGTTTTTAATTCAAACATAAGTGTGCTATCCCCAGTTGTAAACCACAAAGGAGCATTTCTTTACGTCATGACAAATAAATAGAGCACATATTGGTGCAATTACAGAGCAGTCATTGTGCCCAGAGCCTTCAAAGAGCAACTTACTGGAGATGCAGAGAGAGAGAGAGAGAGAGAGAGGAAGTGTTTATAGCAGTGTTTCACTGATCCGGCCTTGTTTTGATGTGGTGGTTTGGAGTAAACCTGCTGCTGTGCATCTCTGTGTGTGAGCCAGTGTGCATGGAAATGTGTTAATGGGCTGGTAAAAAAACCTGTGCAGTGTAGTAACAATCAGTTAAATACATGAAACCAAAGTGGACTAAAGCACTTTTTATAAGTAAATGAAGATAGAAGGGATAGGTTGGAGAGTTGTAGCTGGTTTTAGTGTGTGAGCTGGGGACACCTCACTTCATTAGAGAAGCTAAATCATGATGCAATATGACTTTCCACAATAAGCACATCACCCACAAAGGTGGCAGACATATTTCCACTTCACCTTAGCTGTTCACACCATTGCAAACACTGTCAACAAGCCACAGTTGTGCTGCTTCTGCCTCTCTGTGATTTTAGTTTAGGAGATCACACAGAAGGACTGGAGTTCAATGTTAAAGTGATGGCACCTGTTGGTGTGTCTGTGTGTCTGTATCAGTCCTTGGCCTCCATGCAACCTTGCCTTTGGTCACAACTGGTTAAGAACTCATTTATCAGATTTGTAAGAAGGTCTTTGTGTCTCTGTCTCTCTCTCTCTGGTCATATGACATGGATCAACAAAACGTTGTGGCCCTGCTTCCTGCCCTGAAATCACCAGTCCACAATAGATATTCATACTCCCAAAACACAACTTTCAATGCCTCTTATAAACAGTAGAAAATACAATAGAAAATGAACAAACATTTTCATAAATAACACGTTATCTTTGCAGAGTAGAGCAGAAGAGAACAGTAGTGGATAAAAAAGCACCAGAGTAGAAAAGAATAGCACAGGAAGCTGAACGTCGTCGGCTGATTTGAAAGTGTTGAAACTGGTTTGAGGTTTGCTGGGTGAATTATGCAATTGTCAGAGCTGTCAGTGGACATACATACACACTCATATAGGCTCGTCCATGGTCGGAAAATGTGACTTAAGCGTGTAGCGGCAACGGCTGACCAAGGTTTCTGTTTCTGAAGTCTCCCATTATAGAGTTTATACAGCAGTTAGGATGTAAACCACCAAGATGCATCTAGGTTTCTACAGTTTTTACATTGTGTCTTAGATTTTAGTATCCACGGTCTATATCTGATCCAGTTAACAGTACTGGAGAGACTAGTAACAAAAGGTTGAATTTTATTGAAATAATATTATCAAGAGCCCAAGTTGTTTCCTTTTTGGAATTAAATAAATAAATCAAGTTAAATTTTGCCCAAACCACCAGAGTTGTTACACATAAAAGACACAAGGCACTCCAGCTATATTGACCTTAAACTAGAGAAATGATAGGCTTCTGTCAAAAATCTGTTGATTTTGTTATACTTTGCACGTGGCTTTCTGACTAAACCTTTTTAACTTGATAGTCTTGCCAGCGTTAGAGTCCTCATGTTTGTTTAATATTCCCAAATTAATCAAATTAATTTAATTTTGGTTCAGCTCCGTGTGCCCACAGTCATGCGCGTCCCCACTGCACTGGCTCGACCCCTAATTTGGGAACCATTAGATTAGTTGATGGACAAAAAGTATTGCCTTAAAGAATATATAGAATTTGTATTTTATTTTTATTATTATTATTATTATTATTTATTAAATTTTTGGGGTGAGTTGATATGGGAGGGATGTACAGTGGCTATTGTGAAGTAGTTTGATACTTTTTCTTTCTTTTCTGAGAAGAACTACTGAGGTGATCACAATTTAACAAATAAAGAGTATAAAAAATATATATTTTAATCTTTTACAATGACTTAAAATGCGTAATATTTATAGGTTCCAGCTTCTACACTCTGCATATTGGCAGCTATCTCTCAGCTATGTTTTCAAGTAGAACTCCTCGTGACGAATACACTGAACTTCAAGTGCCCCTTTAATAAAACACTGGAGAAATTTGAAAAATGAAAAGTGTTTTAACAACACACCACTGCAGGACACTGAGAAAAAAATATATCTGCTCGCTCCTCTGAAGTTTGACGCACACTGTGTTACAAAGGTATTCATAGCATCCAAAGCATGTCACAGTCTCAGCCAATCACAATCACATCTGAACAATGCCGATGTGTAAAGCATGCCAAATATTTGTGATGATATGGAGCTGCTGTCTGAACTGCAGTTGAGACTTTTATATATACAGTAAATATGCCCAGTGCTTGATGAAAGAGTCTTTCACTTTCAGCTGTTGTAATTACAGTTTTTACACTTGTAGAGCTGTCATTTCTTTTTATTTTGTGGCTAAAACATGTGATTGTGTGCATGATTTAGTGGGAAGTTAGCTGTCCATACGTGCATCTGCTTGTCTGTTTGCCACACACATATTTACATCCAAGATGCTTGGATCTGCATGCAGTTTGTCGTTCTGCAGCACCCTGGAGCTACAAAAAGCTTTTGGTTTGATGTTGATGTTAGCAGCTGTTGCCAGCTACCAGTAAAGGCTACAGATGTGGGGAGATGGTAAATGATGAAGACAGCTCTAGCCAGGAGCTAGCCGCCACTTGAACAGACTGGGTGTGTCAGAGTACAGTAGTATTGCACACCCTGAGGCTACGACCAGGAATCATGTCTGAAGTAATAACTGGATTAATGGGATTTGTCTGATATTCTCTTCTCTTCATTTGTTCATCACAGGTAGCATCTCAGATGCTGAATCATATTTCTTGGAATAGAAACACAAAATCATTTGTAGAATGAAGAACTAACCTGACAGGAAAGTGTGTAATTCTCCATCTATACTCTGCAGTGGGTGTATTTTCAGGAACAACGGCATAATTCAGTGAAGCGAAGTGGAACTCTCACAAAGATCGTTATAGTTTGTGTGAATCAGATAAAAGTTCATTTCAGTCACATCGACCAACGTTCATTTTCAATCTTTCCATAGTCAAATTTCATTCTTTCCGTCATGCAAATCATTATGAATTAACATAACTTTGCATATTGCTTTCTTCGCAATAACGGTCATCTCCTCCTAATTATATAAATGAGTGATTTGTTCAGACAAAATTGTAGCTGCAGTGGCCTAAATGTATGAGTATAAGTTCTGTAATGCAAGTTTACTGTCGAATGGAAACTAGGGCTGCAAATAACGATTATTTTCATTGTTGATTAATCTGTTGATTATTTTGTCGATTAATTGATTAGTTGTTTGGTCTATAAAATGTCAGAAATTGACGGCATTAATTCTTTAAACCCAAGATGACGTCCTCAAATGTCTTGTTTTGTCCACGACTCAAAGATATTCAGTTTACTGTCATAGAGGAGTAAAGAAACCAGAAAATATTCACATTTAAGAAGCTGGAATCAGAGAATTTTGACTTTTTTTTTTTTTTTTAAATGACTCAAACTGATTTAATAGATTATCAAAAAAGTTGGCAATTTGCAGCTCCAATGGAAACTGTAACTGAGGCTGTCTTTCAGTAACATTGGTGGTCACGGAAAACAATCAACCCTTATCCTATCATGCTGAACGGATAATGTACCATTTTATTTTTTCAGTTCAGGGTTGGTTGGTTATCATTTCCTGTTCTTATTGAATCCAGGTTCCCATTTTTGGCATAGTGTTCGAGCAAGAAAAGAAACAAAACCCACTTTTTTTTCAGCAGATTGAAGCTGAATTTATGATGAATGACGGCATACTTTGTGATTCAGATTTGTCAGAAAAGTAATGGTCTCTGTTTGGACATGCCAGAATCAATCGGCTGTTTCTATGGTATTATGATTATGCCTGGGGACATCAGAGACGCTGCATTCATCTTATATACCACGCTGGACATGCTTTGTCACGCTAGATAGACTTCCTCCATTACATGAAATTATTTTCCGACGGTCTACATTTTGCTGTATCACTGTGTTTGGTGGGTACTGGCTCTGGTCAACCATGTGGTTAATGCTATACATGTATGTATATGTGAAACTGAAGATAAATAAGAAAATCTGTTTTTTGTGAAATGAGTGAACTAACACTTTAAATTAAAAGCCCATTTCTTCTCCACAGTTGACAGTGAACACTTGTTCTGATGAAGTTGGAGTACAGTGACTATATTTAAGATAAAGGACAGTGGATGTGTTGTTTTTACTGTTTTATTGCCTAAAGAAGATCTTTTAAAGTTGCCTTTAGTTCAGTTAGAACAACTTTCATTAATTTGAGGTAGTTCCTGGATTATGTTTGTAGCATCACTGCTTGCTGTGATCGACAGCGACCGCCCTTCTCTCTAGCCTTTACTGCCTGGTAGAGCTGAAATCATTAGTCTATCAATTAGAGCTGCAACAACTAATCAATTAATCGATTTGTTGTCAACTATTACATTAATCGGCAACTATTTTGATAATCTATTAATCAGTTTGAGTACGTTTTTAAGAAAAAAAGTATAAATCCTCTGATTGCAGCTTCTTAAATGTGAATATTTTCTGGTTTCTTTACTCCTCTGTGAACTGAATATCTTTGAGTTGTGGACAAAACAAGACATTTGAGGACGTCATCTTCGGCTTTGGGAAACACTGATTGACATTTTTTACAATTTTCTGACATTTATAGACCAAACGACTCATTGATTAATCAAGAAAATAATCGACAGATTAATTGACAATGAAAATAATAATCGTTAGTTGCAGCCCTACAGAAAATGTATTAGTTTTTTTAATCTTTTTAAATGATAAACTGAATAGACCTGGGTTTTGACCTGTTGGTAGCACAGACCTTCTGTTGTTGTATGCATGCTGTTACTTGTGTCACCCAGTTTGACCTACTTATGGACATCATTATCTCCCTGGAAATATTTGTCTGCTCCCAAAATAGCCATTTATGAGGCAGACGAGGACGCACAACAATAGTACTTTGATTATGATTATGTTGCAGTGACACAAAGCTCTGATGTCATTTGGAGAGGTTGATTAAAAGTGAGTGAGAGTGAAAGAGACTAAAGACTCATTACTGTAATTTGCTGTAATCTCATTTTTACAACATAGTTTCATTTAAATTTGTGCTCAGTGTGTCTCAGTTTTGGTTAACCAGTTTCAGGTGTCTGATAAACAACCTAAAAGCTTGTCAGTGTGCTGTTTACTTTACTCCACTCATGCTGTCCTCGGTTCTGTCCTGACATGTTTGAGTTTTATTTTGTAGACCAAGTGGAGGACTGAGGTTAGGGCAGCACATCTGTGGTCAAACCAGAGGTCTTGCTCTCTCTCTAACACACACACTTCTCCTCACTCAATTCTCTCCTCCTCTTAAATACACATTACACTCACAGTCACACAGCTTTCCTTTTGTTTTCCTCTTCTCCCTCCCTTTAACACACATTACAGAACAGACACGCTCCGATACACTAACAGACTTTTACTCTCTCAGATAACCACACATACACACACACACACACACACACTGCTCCTGCATGTGTCATTGAGGTCTGTCTGTGGCCAGTGGGAACATGGTCGAGTGGTTTAGTTAAATAACATCATGACGGATAGAGAGGATCCTATGTTTAAGCAGTGACAGTTGTGGATAAATGTACCCACCCGTCGGACAGTACAGCAGTCTGTGTGCAAACACACACACGCACACACACACACACATATTGTAATAATATTCGAATAATTAGAATAACAGCTACTGGAGTCACGGCAGCTTTTGAAGGGTGACTTTCCACTCAACCACACAGATCTCACGTATCTCAAAATAATACAATGGCATATGCGTGTGAAGTGAAAGTGTGATGTGAATTCATAAACAAATGAATGCAGTGACAGTTTTGAAGACGTGACAGAAGTAGACTTGTTTTTGTGTTTTATGCAAAATGATCTTTAGGATAAAACAAAACCGCCTTTAGTGTTGAATATCAGGAAGAACCCAGACCTGTTATTGATGCAGAAATAACAACAGAGAATATTAGACATCTGTTGGCATCATGAGAGAATGGTTTTATTCTCCCTTTGTTTCAACAGACAGCTAATCTATCCAGGTGTTAATGTACTGACCGATGTGCTAAATTGGAATATAAAAATTAAAATAAGATTTCAAAATAGCAAATAAAGTAGTAATAGTAGTAATAAAGTCCAATGGAATTGGATTTCATTTCTTACACTTGCTTGATGCAGCTGATACTGTAAGTAACTCACAAAGAGAATATGTTAAAAAGGAAAAAGTGAACGCTGAATCTAAAGCAGCGTTGGTCATTTTTTTAGCTTTACTATCAAAGCGTTGCCTTTCTTAGCACTGTCAATATTTAAATGTGACCGCTAACACATTGGTCGATTTGACAGTAAAGGCCGTGTATTGTTTGGTTAGTGAAAGGAAGAAACACACACGCACTATTGTAGTTAATTCTGTTCTCATGAACAGGCAGGACAGCAGTGAGGAAGTATCTCTCCCTCGCTCTGTCATGATCTCTTTTGCATAATTTCCACTCAGTGTATTAGTGGCTGATAACGGTCTGTTGCCTTATATGGAGCAGCTGTTTCACACGCACTCACACACACACATCTAAAGACCGTTTTGCAACAGGGGTTAATGTTTCACACCCTGTTCATGTTCACATACAGACCTCTGACAATCACACGTTTGTCAGAGGCTGTGTACAGTATGTGTGTGTGTGTGTGCTTGCGAAACAGATGGTCCACAATGCACCAAGGGAATAATAACAACAATAAAAACAGATGTGCATACACATTATGTACATGCACACATACACTGAGACACACCTGGATGCAGAAGAAGGAAGTGAAGAGAATCCTGGGTAATGACAATCCCACACATTTCCTGTCCTTTCTGGCAGTTAGTTAATCGGGGCGGAGTGCGAGCATGCACATGTGCATGTGTTGACTTATGAAACCTGGTACTTAGAAAATTGATGAAGTGTGCTTTCATATATGCGTGCATCTCTGTTCTTGTCATTTCTGTCATTGCAATAATTGTGATGTTTACAATTTATGACAGCAGTATTGCAGCTGAGTCCCATCTGGTTTGTGCTTATTATTAAACTGCAAAGAGGGTTCAATATTTGATTGTGCGGCATAAATCAATCATATAGTATACTATAATTCCACTTGAATGAATGATAGTGAACAAGCTGACATGTTGTTAGACTTCATCCTGTAACCCGATGGTTGAAAGTAAATACGTACATCTACTTAAGTACTCATTGAGGTACTTTAACTTTACCATTTCCATTGCATGCTACTTTATACTTCTACTTCACTCCTGAAATATTCTGCTTTTACTCCTTTAGTTATAGGCACTAGGTAAGATTAAGGGTAAGATTAAGATTTTACATACAAAACAGAGGTAACACTTCATTTTACAGCTCCACAAATTTCACGATAATTAGGTGATAATTAGCAAGTAACCTATTTGAAATTTCTTTGGAATTACTGCCAAATTACCCCAATATTTACCTCAACATGTATCAAAAATGACTTTATTATAAACATAATTTAATAATTATATGCTAAAATAGCATATAATGGTTAAAATAGCGCCCTTAGGCTTGAGAAGTGGCTGCTCTTCATCGGAGGTGGAAAACTAATAGAAGACACTTCTAATCAGGCACAAATCTCACCATTGTGTGACTTATTGTCTACACCAATGTAACCTGCTAGCTAAAGTCATGATTCAAGGAGTTTTTAAAGAAATTTCAAATAAGTTATTTGCTAATTATCATCTATTTATCAGCAGACATGGAAATAAAGCATATCAATTAACTTTGTATTTTTTCTCCTGGAAATGTATTAAATAAATTACCAGCTATTGGGAAATAGTGGAATATAATTATTAAATAATTTTTATAATAAAGTAATTTCTGATAAATTTCGAAGTAAATGTTGGAGTAATTTGGCAGTAATTCCAAAGAGGTTACTTGCTAATTATCACCTTATTACCATGAAATTTGCGGACCTGTAAAATGAAGTGTTACCAAAACAGACAGTATTGTGCATGCTGGCTCATTGTCACACTGTCATGTCTTACTGGGACACTTGTGCTTCTCCTACAATGACAAGTCAAAATGTCTATTGTTATATTGCAAATATTTTACTTAAGACACAAATTTGAGCAATAATTTCCCAAAAATGTTTGTTTGTTTTTGTACAAAAAGAAAGAAAGAAAGTGATGTTAGCTGATATGCAGTCATCAAATTTTTTTTTCACCCTCAACTATTGATATCAGTTTCCAAAGTCACATATCAGGCTTGTAGCTGTTGTTAACACTGTGAGCTGAATAAAGGTCATGTTCATTTCCAGATGCACTCGCTACTAATGTTTTGTTAAATATTATCTGGCCAGTGAAGAAGAAAATCTCTGATTAGGGAGCATTTCTAGAGTTCTTTTATTGATTGATTTGATTGTTTTTACTGTTTATAGTTTTTAATTATTTTGTATTCTTTCTTTCTTTCTTTGTAAATTGTGTTCTATAAAAGGTGCTATACTAAATAAACTTAATTTTATTATTTTTTAAATTAAAAACAATAATAATAATAATAATAATAATTTGATATTGTAATGTTAGTAGTGTTGTGTGTGGAAAAGTTGCCATTCTCCCTTTTCACTAGGCCCTGTTCCACAACATTAACAGTGTTTTTGTGTCTGCTTTATGATTAATTTCAGTCCAATGTTTTAGTTTATTTGATGTATAATCGGTTAGGCTGTATACATGACACAAGCTTGTTTAGTTTGTTGCTTTCATGGGTTCATTCACTGGATTGTTTTCTTGTAGTTCCGCTCAGCAGCTCAATCGACGGGATGTGCAAACAGGTTTGCCTCATTATGTCCTCGTAGCAGGGAGGGGCTGTTAACATGTACGAAGATAGGTCAGGTTGTTCTACAGTAAATGACACCCTGTTCTATATGGTGTGCTCCTTGGTATGTAATGATTGCTTATAGATAAGATTGAGATGTCAGCAGTAACTTAGACAACTTGTATTAATAGTATGTCCATTATTCTGTGTGACTTGGAGGCTTGCTTGGTTATCCTATACTTACCTAGGCAGTTTTCATTTGCTTGGTCGGTTTAATTAAATTTTATTGAAATTCCGGCGTTTATATTTTCACCCTTTGTTTTAGTAAACCTTTTTGTTACTAAATGCCACATGTTTTGCACTGCTCCTGCTATCTACCTGGTTCTTCAACATCCCCTTTTTTAAAGTTTTCCGCTGCCAAACCACCTCATCTGCCCTTTCATACGGGTTTGTGGCACTACAGTGTGTCTCATTCTTCGCCTTTAGCAGGATTTTCCCCCGCTGGTCGAAGGATTTTCATGCCGCTGACCTTCCTGTCACAAGCTCGGCTTTCTGACTGGGGGAAAACACACGCTCAAGGGGGAGAAATGTAGCTGAGATGAGGCATAGCGCGACGTGGGACAGCCACACACAAACGTCCAGAGGGTACAGGGGACGACAGGGACTTCCCAAACAAGTGTTGACTTCTGGTATCTCATACTGTTTTACCATAATCACATGTATGCTAGTTTCTGTAGTGACTGCACATATTCTCCCATGCAGTGTGTCACCATCATCATGTCCATTGTTAGCACTGAACATCTGGAGTCACACTCGCTGTGCGTCTTATTGTTCAGTATTGCGTGTCATGATGTCCCTGTGGAGGAAGAGATCATTGTTAGCCGTTGCTTCCTCACTGCTGATGCACCTGTCACCTACTTTTGGACGAGGTCATATTTTTAACTTGTTGGGATCCACAGCACACGTCCTTGGGATTTGCTCACAGTGTTTATTTTGCACATCTTGTCCTTGTTTGGGTCTCAGTTCTAGTTGTGACACTAAACTTTTACTCACTTTGCCAAAGCATTGGTGACTTATCCTGTAACTGTGGTCCGCTGCTGGTGATTGATTGATTGTAGAGGAAACACTGGTGTGTGAGTCAAACTGCTCTAGATTTATCACCGCAGGCCTCCTACATTAAGCCTCAGTCAGTGGAGTAGAAGTAAGAGAAAGACCTGGAAATATTACTTTGACTCACATCTTTCTTCTTTCACCAGTTTTGGATTATTTGTAGCAAACTCTGCATTTTGCTTTTCCCCCATCGCTGTCTGAACAAACCACATGCAGATTGTTCTTCCCTCCCCAGACAGATGTGAACAGGACAGATGTGTGTTGCCCAAAAATAGAGTCTTCTTCCTGTCATCCCCTTCCAACCTTCACAAATAGCCTTCTGGCATTAAATGCTGGTTTTGCTAGAGGAAGCAAAACATTCATTATGTCGCTTATTGTTGTAGATAATATATATAAATAAATGCATACAAATAACAAAAGATTTAGAAAAATTCAAATGACACCAGAATGGGAAAACATTACAGATTATGTACTTGAAATATGAAAAAAAAATCGAAACCAAAAATTGAATAAGAACAAGCAAACAAAATGAAAACTTAAAGAAAGCGAAATTGGCTAAATACAAATTTTAATAATCCAGTATGTATGTTGTAGGAGTGGAATCAAAGGGAAACTACTGGGTCCAGTGATCATTATCTGTGGGTCGTCCCTACAAGCGATAACTTTCATATCACACATAGTCATTTGCTCCATTGATAATATAAAAGTAGGACTGTCAGTCGATTCGAATATTTAATCGCGATTAATCCCATAATTGTCCATATTTAATCGTGATTAATCGCACATTTTTTATCTTTTCAAAATGTACCTTAAAGGGAGATTTATCAATTATTTAATACTCTTATCAACATGGGAATGGGCAAATATGCTTCGTTATGCAAATGTATGTATCTTCACTCTTGCTTTTAATGCTTTAAAGAAATTAGTGGCGTTAAAACAAATATGCGTAAATGCGTTTTTATCGCGTTAACTTTGTCAGCCCTAACAAAAATATTGATCGATAACTTCCCCTCCTCTCCCACTCATCAGAAATGGAAGAAGAACTGGTTCGTCCTCTACCCCGCCAGCCAAAACGGCATCGCCCGCCTCGAGTTCTACGACTCGCCATCGGGCGGAGGGGGCGGGGCCGGCGGAGGTTCGGGAAGCGGGTCCAATGAGAAAACCAGGAAGCTCGACAAGAAGATCATCCGCCTGTCCGAGTGCATCTCCATCCTGCCGGCGCTGACGGAGAGCTGCCCCAAAGAAAACATGTCAGCTTTCTGCGTGGAGACCAACGACAAGACGCACGTGTTCTCTGCGGAGAAGAACGTCGCCAAGGACTGGATGGATACCATGTGTGACATCGCATTTCAGGTACACTTCTTCTCCTCCTCATGTGTGAGTCTTTAAGGTTCTTTATGTGAGCACTTTGAGCCTGAATGTGACCAAAAATATTTAGATGAAGGAACAAAAATCTCCTTAGTTTGGTGGAAAAACGGCTGAAGAACTGCTGTTTTAAATTTTGCTTTTTAAACAATTCTTTTTGTTTGTGTGTGTCTTCCAAAATTTCCCACATGCCCCTGGAGTGTCTATACAGACCACAGCTTCTATCGTGCACACTCACACACGCAGACACACACACACACATTTGCAGAGAGGAAGCTGGAGGGAGTTTCCAGGAGGACGACTTCATCCGCTTCGTTCTCTGTTGCACACTCAGCCTCTCTAACTCTTCACTCTTTTTTTTCTTTCCCTTCTCTCACTCTGTGCCTACTCTATCCTTCCAGTGGTTATACTGGAACGTTTCCCACACATAAACCCAAAAGCAAACTCCTGATTAACACACTATGAAAAATCCTAATTTGGCGTGTTTCTCAGCTGGTTGACTCAGTGCGTCTGTGTGTCTGCAGGGAGGAGGCGGCAGCGGCAGCAGCAGCAGTACTGCTGCAGACTCTAATGGAGGAGCTCAGGACCTGCAGATGTCTGAAAACCTCATCTACTACTCCAGAGAGGAGGGTACGGACACCAAACACTCTAGTCTCACATAGATCTTAAGGAAATATTGCATCATTTGTTGGCAATCAATTGATTCAAATATTTAAGCGCGATTAATCGCAGGATTGTCCATAGTTAATCGGGATTAATCGCACATTTTTTATCTGTTCAAAATGTTCCTTAAAGGGAGGTTTGTCAAGTATTTAATCCTCTTATCAACATGGGAGTGGACAAATATGCTGCTTTATGCAAATGTATGTATATATTTATTATTGGAAATCAAATAACAACACAAAACAATGACAGATATTGTCTAGAAACCCTCACAGGTACTGCATTTAACATAAAACGATATGCTCAAATTATAACATGGCAAACTGCAGCCCAACAGGCAACAACAGCTGTCAGTGTGTCAGTGTGCTGACTTGACTATGATTTGCCCCAAACTGCATGTGATTATCATAAAGTGGGCATGTCTGTAAAGGGGAGACTCATGGGTACCCATAGAACCCATTTACATTCACATATCTGGAGGTCAGAGGTCAAGGGACCCCTTTGAAAATGGACATGACGGTTTTTAACAACTTTAAACAACTTTTTTAGCGTAAGTTTGGAGCGTTATTTAGCCTTCTTCGTGACAAGCTAGTATGACATGGTTGGTACCGATGGATTCCTTAGGTTTTCTGTTTTCATATGATGCCAGTATCTTCACTCTCACTGAGCCCGCTACAACCTAAAAATCACAAGTTAATGCTTTAAAGAAATGAGTGCCGTTAAAAGGATTTTGCGTTAATGCGTTATTATCTGGTTAACTTTGACAGCCCTATTTGAAATGAAAACAATTGAAGTAAACCTGAGCAAAAACACCCCCTCCTATCTCCTCCTTGCAGTGAACGAGTTCTGGGTGAGCGTTCAGCGTACCGAGGCGTCAGATCGCTGCGGGCTGACGGGCAGCTACTGGCTGAAAGCGGAAAACGACATCTTGATCTTGAAGGACCCGAAGACCAAGAGGAAGATTCTGGTGTGGCCCTACAAGCTGCTGAGGAGATACGGGCGAGACCGGGTGGGTGACGAGTACAGACAGAGGAAGTTTGTTGAGTTCAATTTAAGCCCAGACTGCAACGATTGGTCGTAGTTAGGAAGTGCAAACGATACTTTTAGCAGCAGTGTGTGTCCTTGCGGTCTGAGCCTTGCTGTCACAGAGGATATTTAACTTTAGAGTCTGTGGTTGTTTTTGTAACACTTCGAGACAAAGGTTTTAAAATGACTGATGACCTAGCAAGATGTTATGCACATACAAGAAGATGTACGACATTGATCTGAATGTGTAGGTCTGAAAAAGAAAGCAAGGGAAGAAAGTCTGTGTATTAATAAATAGATATTCTGAGAAAAGTGAAAAGTACAATTCAGTGGAAAAAGGAAGCAGATGTTCTTGTAGTGCCAAGAAAATGATAAATGAGTGATGACTGGAAAAGAGTGCTGGGACGAACTGTGACTAGCTTCCATTACTTCAGTTCCATTTTGGCCTTTATTCAGACACCTCTGTATATATATATATATATTTAGTCACGCACACTTTCACATGTAAATACATTCAAACATTTCTCCTTCTCTTTCTTGCTCCAGGTGATGTTTTCGTTCGAGGCGGGCCGACGCTGCGACTCGGGCCCCGGCAACTTCACCTTCGAGACCAAGCAAGGCAACGAGATCTTCACGCTGGTGGACCAGGCCATCCAGTCGCAGAAGGTGCAGGCCGAGGAGCGCCACCTCAGCTGCCCCGTCAACTTTGACCCGGACTGCCCCGCGTCGCTGCAGCACATACGCGGCACCGTTCCCAGTATCGTAACGACAGGAAGCGGAGACAGCAGCAGCTGCAGCAGTCGGGAGGCGGACGGTGATTCCGGCGGCAGCAAGCCGGGCTCTGCTGACGGCGTGCTCGGGAAGAGAGAGGGTGGAGATGGAGGAGGAGGAGGAGGAGGAGGAAGGGGGCAAGGCACAGCAGGAGGACTCAAGGGGAGGAGTTTACCAGAACCACCAGCCATGTTGGGGGTTTTGGGAGGTGGCGTGGTCCCTCAAAAGGCTCCCAGGGGGCAGGCGGCAGCAAAAGGTCTCTCATCAGCTGATGAACATGCAGGTCTTTATTCTGAGCCAGCAGATTCAGTCCGCCTGCCTCTGCACAGCACCGACGCCCTCTACTCCGACCCAGTGGACAGCATCAAAGGTCAAAGCAACCCATCCACCCCTCCGGTGCCCAACCCACGCGTCCGACCAGTAGGAGACGAGTCTTTGGGAGGCCAAGGGGATCATCTCCTCGGAGGCAGCAACCACAGGAAGCCACCGGACCTGTACTCGCACGTGTACGACCGGATCAGCCTGGAGCTGAACCAGAAAACGACCGCGATGAGTCTAAACGGGGCGGGAGGGGGAGGAAGAGGGGTGAACAGTCACAGGCGACTCCCAGGAGGTCAAGCAGAAGGGGCCTCATCACCTCCCGCTCTTCATCCGGAGCACATATACGACGAACCCGAGGGCTGCGCCAAAGGAGGCGCTAACATTCCCGTTAGTTTAGGGATGAGTATTTATGACGAAGCCCGTTTGGAGCCCCCCAGCCAGAGGAGACAGGAAGAGGTGGCGGCCCCGTCGGGACCGGAGGGAACTTACAGCACCCCCTCCCACGGCAAGCTGTCGGAGTCCCACAGACACTCGCCTCCGCAGCTGGGCCCCAACCGCGGCATGCCGCAACCTCCGGCTCCGAGGTGGCCCAAACCCGTCACCGCCCCCAAGCCGGGGAGGGCTCGGAAGGAGCCGATGCCGCTGCCCCCCGGGAAACACGCAGGTCCTGGAAGTAATGTGAACAACAACAACAATATTTGGGGAGGAGGAGACGGGGGGAGGGAGCTTTACAGTCAAGTGTCAAAGAAGAAATCTCCTAATTCGTGGAACAGCCAGCACCACCAGGCGCCGCTGAGATCACCTGATATCATCTATGACAATTTAGGAGATATTTGACATCCTTCTTTCGCTACAGAGACTGAAACGAATGTTTATCCCCTTCGTGAGAAGAGGAGAAAAGCTAATGCAGAAAACTTGGTGGATGCCTTTCTTCCTTTAGGGGCTGTAAGACATTTCTTCCATCTGTGGACTGGCATAATTATTTGAGACAGTCGATTCATTCGGAGTAGATTAGCTCACAGCTAAGAGAAAACCACATAACGGCTGCATTTTCAGACATGGAGCGCAACTGTTGTAGGGCCACCCTCTGTGTGTGTGTGTGTGTGTGTGTGTGTGTGTGTGTTTGGGAAAGAGAGAGTGAGTGTTTGCATGGTCAAACCCATAACCGGAGTACCAAGCCACAGTGTGGTTGGAACCAGCCACTTCACTTGAACACACACACACACAGAAAGCGTTTGGATTGTGCCAAAAGGAGCCCGGCCTACAGGCTTCACTTTAACGAGCTGAGAGAGCGGCTTGGCTCTTCTTTTGCAAAATGTCTGCCGCGCTTATGAAGTAACTGGGAAACATGTTTTTGCACTGCTTAGGTTTGGAGTATCTTTTTTCTCTTTGTGTTTTCTGGACTGATTTATCATCATAAAACCCAATATGACTCTCAACATAATCAGCCCAGGACACTAATGTGCGACGTAGTGGCATATTAGTGTCCACTAAAATGGGTAAAGACATTGATGCTACCATTGGAGGAAGCATGAAGAATGGGACTTTAAGACTGGATCTTGGAAACAGACATAAATGCGTCATAAAGAGGTCATGAGGTCACGTGTGGCTTTTGAATTACAGAGGTGACTTCCTGCACAAGATAATATTATTGAATCCTTTATGTTTCTATGTACAGACTAAATATGAAACTAATCAATCCCCTGCAATGTGTCACATGTGTGAGAAACAGCTGTGCTGTCTGTAAATATAACTATTAATAAAAAAATGGCTCCAGAAACTTAAACTATCTCTCCCCAGTGGATGTGTAAACAATAGATGTGCCCTTATTATTGCTGCATCACGACTTCCCCTCAGTGTGTGGGTGTCCCATCAGGAGCCAATCAGACGCTGTGTTTTTAGTGTTTCAGAGACTTTCTGGTCTGGACCGAACGGGACAGTAAAACAGTCTGACCTCATCCTCCACTTCCCTCCCACTGCCACGCTCTGTTTTTGTTGTTTCAGTCGGTTTCCAACCACTTAATCGCACCGTTGAAGTTCGAAAAAAAAAAGAAGCAAAAGACTTTCTTTCTTTCTTCCTTCCTTTCTCCCTCTCTGCATTAATTCTGTTGTTCGGTTGCTCCGGTGACAGTTAATGGCGGCTGGTTTGTGTCGGACACGCTGTGCATTTTAACTGCAGAGAGAGAGATACCGAAAGGAATACGAGGTAGAGAGGAAGAAAAACAGCTAATCGATGTGTTACAGAATGCTGCAGAGAAAAGGGGATGTTTGTCCCGAGCTGAGGATGATGAAAGAGTGAGAAGAAAACGACTCCGAGATGGAGAGAAAAGAGATGAAAAAGATGCTGACATGATGAATGCTGGCAGGATGGACCTGTCTGTGTCTGGTTGGCTTGCATAACAGGTACAGACTGTTCCCGTCACTGCTGCTCTTTTATCCCCATCATCCTTCTTTATCCCTGTGTTTTTTTCTCCGTTTCTTTATTTACCCACCTGCTGCCGGAGTACTTTCTGCACAGGAAAGTCCTCCAAAAGTAACTTGATTACACGTTGAGGCTATATTTCCGAGCTCGTCTCCCCCCTCCCTCCTCTGTTCTTTCAGACAGAGTGGGGGAAGAAAAACAGAAAGAGAGAGCGACGACAAACTTCTGTCTTTCTCATTAAACTCTGGGTGAACTTAATGGAAAAAAAGGAGCATGGTACACGGAGAGCACACAGTACATGGTAGTGTTTTCATGCTGTCAACATTTGCTTCTTTCACATGGCTCAACACTTCCTCTTTGGAAGATCCAAAACAAGCTGTTTACACATTTACAGTAAGTGTGTGGAAGACTTTGCCCAATTCCTGGTCATAAAGTGAACTGGAAACAGCCGAGTGTTTGTAGAGGACAGTGGAATCTTGATCCTGGCTGCTTTTTCAATAGATGTTATTGTGCTTGATCTCAAATAACCTCTTTGGTTCAGCTCTTAGAAAGGATCTGTCAAACATTTACTATTTTCTTTTTTGTAAATAAGTAAATGAAATGTGCACCATATAGTTAATATCAAATCACTGTGCTAACTGTGGATGACAGTTAGATGAGAATATTAATACCACTCCATAAATATGACGCCAGCCGCCGATTAGCTTATCTTAGCTTAGCATAAAGCCTGGAAACAGAGGGAAACAGCTGGCCTGGCTGTTGCCTGGAGTCCTGTCGTCACCGTGAGGTTGCCGAGCAACCAGCAGACACTCCGGGAAGTCACTGCACCCGACCAAGAAATAGTCCCGCACATCATCAACCTGTGAAACCAATGTACATTTTTACACTTAATGAACAAACAAGAGGGAATCTGCTCAATAATGAGCTTTACAGCTGCTTGTAGGCATATTTCTTTACCTTTCCACAGAGATAAGCTCGCTGTTCCACACTTTCCAGTCATTATGCTAAGCTAAGCTAACCTTCTGCTGGATTCAGCTTCATATTTAATGGTCAGACACGACGGTGGTAACGATCATCTCATCTAACTCTTGGCTAGAAAGCATATAAACCAGTAGTGTTGCCAGAACAAAAACACTTTGGGCGTGCCGTGGACTTTGAGATGAAGAGCCTCGTTATGTGAGCAGCCGGAGGGCGCCAGCGGAAATTAGTTTGGCAGTTTTAACACTAATTCAGCCACCCCAGTGGAACCACAGCATATATATTGATGAAAGGTTTTCACAAGAGCGAAACTCCGATGTCTAAGTGCGAGCGAATG
The DNA here is from genome assembly GCF_043250625.1 of Sebastes fasciatus. Taxonomy (NCBI): domain Eukaryota; kingdom Metazoa; phylum Chordata; class Actinopteri; order Perciformes; family Sebastidae; genus Sebastes; species Sebastes fasciatus. Next base: position 3,658,197 of record NC_133816.1, on the reverse strand, counting down.
CAGCAGGAGATGACGCTGCCAGCTGCCGCTCACTTTTCTACCGGCCCCGGCAGCTTTCTGTGCAGCCTCTCCCGGTCCCGGCTGCACGTAACGTCTGCTCAGGACTTTGTTTTCCTGCTAAATGTGTTTGTAGGGTTGCCGACTTCCACTAGTAGAAATATAGAACGGCTGCAGATGGATAGTGACGGGTTGTTTTGTTTAGTAATAGTAACTTGTGTTGCTAAGGTTATAACTTAAAATGAATTCTGCATCTGAGTTTTGGGTGTGGCAGCTGTCTCTTTGGGTGACACCTTCGTGGCTACGCTATTGATTTAAACGTATTTCCAAAATGTCAAACTGTTCCTTTAAAGGGAAACTCCAGTGATTTAGTATTGAACCTACAACAAGTTGGGGGATTCCAGACGACAGAACTGATTCAGCAGAGGCTGAGATATCCTGACTTTTAGTGCTCCAAAATCACTGGATCCTACATTTCCCATAATGCAACCAATAGCATATTTTTGTTAATCCCTCTCTGCGTGATAAGTCTTTCAAAACTGTTTGTAAAGCAGGCTTTCTATCATAAATGTGTATGAGATAACTTTGTTGACATCATTATCCACAAGACATTTTTGCCGGAGTCCCCTTTAAATAGCACCTGGTTGGTTGACACAACACAACACTGACACAGTTTATCTTGGTTTCAATGAAGAGTTTCAGTGTCTCATAATGGTTTAATGCAGTTTCTAAATATCCTGAATACCAGAAGAGTAGTAGCATCTTAACATATCGACTTTGTAAAAGCACATTTGGTATCTGACCTTCAGAAGTGGTTCACATCTTGTTCCTGTGTTATAAAAAGCTCTTCTGTGCTTTCTGTCACCTCCTCTCTCCTTCCTTACCTTCACATTTCTCTCATCATCTGCTTTGACCTTTCACACATCTGCAGAACAGCTCAACCGACTTGCCTGATCGCCGGTGAACGCGCGCGTGTGTGTGTGTGACAGCTACAGGCGAGTGAGAAATCCGCAAACAGGCCTGCTGCTGTCAAAGTTAGTTCAGTTTACGCTTTGTCAGGGTGGGACTATGTGTCTGCATGCTGCCATATCTCCATGTGTGCATTCCTCTGTGATTATGTGTGCTCAAGGTTGGTGGCTTCATAGTGAAAGCACATCAGAGTCCTCACGTCATAGTTTCAGATCTGTGAGTTTTCTCAGTTTTTGGACAAGTTTGATGTTTTTGCTGCAGGACACTTTGCACAAAAAAAAAAAAAAACTGGACGCAAAAAAAGTGGTGATTTATTGATAAATGTTGAAATAGGAGCCAGTTCAGTACAGATAGACACTTAATATGACACACACAGCTGGACTAGCATGTGTAGGCGTGTGTGTGTATGTGTGCGTGCCGTTTCTAGCCACATGGCGCTATCTTTGGCCAGACAGTTCTATCTGCAGGTTTGAGGTCTCTGCATTTCTGTATGTCTGCAACTAGACATCACACATACGCACAATCTTCGACTATTATCACGTCAGTCACAGTCTTCCTGTCCTCTTCACGGCCTGTCCTCAGCATTGTGTGACCGTCTTCTTCCCGTCAAGGTCTCTCTTTTTGTTTTTAAGGTCATGTCAGACTTTCTGAAAGAGAACAGGATCAGTCCAACAACAAGAGGCACTGAAACCAGCCTTTAGGCTAACAGGTGGAGGCTGTCTGTCTTTACAATGCTGGGGAACCAATCTATAGAACTTTTTAAAAGATTGAATACAAAAGTTTGCACTCGTGAAGACGAAGCGACTTCAGAATGTTTCAATTTGTAAACATACAGAGGAAACGTACAGTTGGTACGTTGGCTGTTTGGGGCAAATAAACACAAACGGTCCAGTCAAATTTGTGTACTTGACGCAAAGCAAATATTTGCTTCGCTTTTAGACCTACATTACTTAATATTTTAAGCTACTTAGGGGCAACGAAACAAGCTGTACACACTGATATATATTACCTTATACAAATATTGATTGGTGCAGCTTTAAAGAGGAAATATTATACTCATTTTCAGCTGCATACTTGTATTTTGGGTTTCTACTAGAACATGTTTACATGCTTTTATGTTCAAAAATGCTTAATTCTCTCATAGCGGCTGTGCTGCAGCACCTCTTTTCACCCTCTGTCTGAAATGCACAGGTATTATGCAAATGTATTACTTGGTGACATCACCTTGTTACGGAAGAAAAAGGCGAGACTTCAAGCGAGGTGTCTCAGGCAGTTCAGGAGCAGTGTTTCTGTGGGGGAGAGGAACTCCCGTGGACTTTGTAACTTTGCAGAGCTTTTACATGCACAAAAAACTAAATAACACACTAAAGGAAAGGGAAAAAGCACAAAAGCATAACAGGTCCTCTTTAATGTAAATCCAGTGTGGGTAACTATGGAAACCTCATCTAACAAACTGATCAGTCTAAGATTCATAATAACTTCTTAATAATTAAGTTACCATAGTGACATCTGCCCCTTTTTGTTGTCTGCTAAGTTTGTTAATGCAACACTTTTTAAATGAATTAGAATTATCTTTAAGAGCTGCAACACTGAAAGAAATTAGTTTTTTCTTAACAGCAAATATAAAAAAATCAAGACTAAACTCGTCTTTTTGAATGGCGGCTACGTGTCGAGACCCCGCTTGTTTCTAATCTTGTGGAAATTTCACACCTGCCAGCTGCACTTCTGAATTTAAAACACCCGTCGAGCTGAAACTGCATTTCCTCATTCTGTTTTAAGACTGAGGTACACCCGTAAATATAAAAATAATCTTTCTCTTGCGCACATCTGACGAAGATCGCCGTGTTCTGCCTTCAGACGCACCTGAAACTGTCCGGTTTCCTCTTTGACACTGCAGACCACCGGTTTTTATTTTTAGCTGAGTGCGTGGGCAAAACCCATTCAGTCACGCAAGAGTTTCATTCACTCTCTCTCGGCTCTCAGCGCTACCTGAAGGAAATGACAGTTTCTCATTCAGGTTGTCGCTCCATTGCCTCCAAAATAAAAGAGAAAACTCTGCTGGATATTTGTATCAAGGTGAAGTTTGACGATAACGTGATTTTTACTCTTTTTCAGCATGTTTCAGTGACCTTGTGACCTTGCTAAACCAACTAACTGTGCTCTGCAAAATGTGCAAAAACACAAAGTTTTCTGAGACTAAACTAAGTTCATATTTTCATACTTTTTCAGAGCTTCTTTTCTTGACCAGATTTGGTGATTTATGTTGATGATTTTGTCTCATGCTAATCAGCAAATCACATTTTCAGACTTTTCTAGACCTGCGTAGGAGTCCAGGACTTACAGATATCTGTCAGCAGGATTATAATTCAGGTCCTGTCGCCTCCTGACTTCACCTCCTCACTTCCTCACAAAGATGCACTTCCTCTTTCTGTTCTCACTCAGCTCGGCTTGTGATTATTCTCTGCCTGTAACCCACATATGAATTGTGACTCTTATGTGTGTGTGTTCCCGCTGTGTTCATGTATATTAGAGTCCTGTGCCGCCGTTGTTGGACAATGACAGGAAAGAGACAGTGTCTTAGAGGTTGGGAGACAGTCTGGCAGAGTTTTCTTGTGTTCTGCAGATTTCCAGCAAATAAGGAAATGGTTCTCTGAGAATAAAGCAGGAAGTCACAGCACTAATATTATCCTGACTCAGATATAGAAACTGATGAGAAGAAACGTTATTGCACTTTTAGTCAGACTGCAAATGTTTTTTTTTTTTTTAGATCAGAATGGACAAAAAAAAAAATTATATTATTACTAAAATATCGTGCACCAAATGTGAGACATCTCAAGAAACAGGAAGTCAATAAATCTATCGACAAAAATACTCAGAGCTCATCAGTGTCCCGTCCACGCTGACTGAGATACATAAATATGTGTTCACTGTCTGCAAAATGAGACAAAATGGTGCAGCGAAAGGTCACCTCTCCACCCTCAGGAAATGATGAATCAAAACTTTAAAAGTGCAGACAAAATCAGCAAGTCTTGTCTGGTGAATGCACGCCAAACACCCAGCAAAGGTCACGGCAATGGCAACTTACCTTGAGATGCAATTTCTGCCGTTTTGCACACTTTCTAGATATCACTAGCCAGTGTATAAAGATACAGTTTCACTGTGAAATAGCTGCAATGCAGGACGGGACTATTAACAGGAGGGACCCAACAGAAAAACTGGCACAAACTCAATCTAGTTGCCACATATGCAACCTGCAAGAGGCCACCGACAGGCCGCCCTTCCACAAAGAGACTCATATCCTTTTTCATAGTACTAGCAGTCAGAGAACGTTTTTTATAGTGCTAGCATGCTGCAGGTGGAACAATCATATATCTTTGTGTCATATATCTTTATACAGTGAATATCTTTGTGTCATATATCTTTATACAGTGAATATCTTTGTGTCATATATCTTTATACAGTGAACATCTTTGTGTCCTATATATGACAAAGATATTCACTGTACAAACATATATTCACATTTGTGTCATCTATCGTTGTACAGTGAATATCTTTGAGTCATATATCTTTTTACAGTGGGAAGGGGGGAGCGGCATATTTACAAAGATATATGACACAAAGATATTCACTGTACAAAGATATATGACACAGATATATTCACTTTACAAAGATATATAACACAAAGATGTTCACTGTACAAAGATAGATGACACAAAGATATTCACTTTAGAAAGATATATTCATATTTGTGTCATATATCTTTGTACAGTGAACATCTTTGTGTCATATATCTTTTTACAGTGTGGGAGGGAAGCGGCATATTTGCAAAGATTTGACACAAAGATTTTCACTGTAAGATGAAATATATCTAAAATCTTAAATTCCTTCATTTAGCGCATAGATTTCAAAAGTGGCAGATCAAATTTCTGAGTGGCAGACAAAAAAAAAGACTTACCTGCCACAGTGGCAGGCAGTGAAAAAAGTGAATTCCAGACCCTGAGTAGGTGGTAAAAGGTTAAAGGTGGTTAGATAGTTCAGTTGCAGTTTCTTGACATCACCTCAGAGGAGTTTAAAGGGTTAGAAGTTCAATATGGTTTCTTTAAAGGTGCTATTGACAACATTGACAACATTCAGCCACTAGATATCACATTGTCCCCCCCCCCCCCCCCGTTCAATTGCATTCACTTCAAAACAAGTGGTTGCCAGGCACTTACCGTCAAATGGTGCCTTCAATTGGGTTGGTGTTGACCGTGTCCACGAGATGAGTCCATATGAACGCCCTCCTCTTGTGGTATTCACGACCTCGTAAGTGGAAAGTTTCTAAAAAAGCTCAGAGTTCACGAGTTGTGACGTGTTTGTTGACGTTGTCAGAAATGGCGGAGGCCATGGAAGTTCATTTTTCGGTGCATAATGCATAAAATGGCTTCTAGACGCCAACAGCGACGTTAATATTGCCGTTGCTTAGCGGCGGTGTTCTCATGACTTAACCACTTGAACGCCAAGCATAGCGTGGACACGACTCCCCAACACAAGTTTCATTTGAAGGCACCAATACTCAGCCGGTTTTATTCCACCCTAACTGGCCACTTGATCGCTGATGACAGAGATACCACCTGATACCAACGTTGTTTTACTATTGGCTCACAAGCCCTGTTAGATGTGGGAACCAAACGTCAGATATCGTCCACAGAGACAAACAAAACATTCATTTTGGACCCGCCAAAATGTTTTTAATTCACAGTCAAAATATTTTCTATATTTCTATATTTTTGGTCAGATCTCTGAGATGAATTTGGGCATAAAGTTTTCAAAGATTTACTCCTTATTTTCAAGCTTGCAACTGTAGACTCAAGCATTGTGCTTGGATTATTTTTAACTACAGGGTGTTATTTCCCACAATGACTGCAAAGATGAGAGTCTAATCTATCCATAGATATATAACATGTTCATATTCTCTGTCTGTGGAAGCTCTGCACAGGGCTGGCGCTCTGCAGCTGGTGGGTGTTAAAGGTTAAAAGTGGTTAGAAGCAAAGCAAAGGCAATCCTCCCACCGAGATGTTAGTTAAGAACAGTTTATTAACCCACAGTTCATACACAGTGTTAAAATACAAATCTGAGAAGAAGGTCAATAAATATATATATATATATATAAATATGGAGAACTTACAACAACTGATATGAATTTACAGAGTGAACAAATGACATCAATCCAGGTCGAATTCTTTAACAGCTCAGACATTAAATTCGATTGAAAACAGTCAAAACACACAACGTGAAAGCTGAACAGGAACATGAGCGAGTCAACACAATAAAGAAAACAACAACGAACAAAGACCTTTGTTGGAAAAGAACAGCCGCTATGGGTCCAAAACTTCCCAAAACCTGTTCAATTCAATGAATTTGCAAACACAAATAGGGACACTTTTGTTAACTGCCGCTCACGCCCCGTTAATACTAATCTGGTGACATTTAATGAGGAGTGTGGCTGATGTCGTCCGGGTTAAAAGGAGGAACTTCTGGAGGACAGAGAGGCTGCTGTTGTTCCATTCGAACACATTTATGAAATTCACACACGTTGACTCAATGTCTCTGAGCTTGTGGTGATTAAATAGAAAGTAGTGAGCGAGAGAGAAAAGGGAAAGAACGGAGAGAGAGAGAAGTGGGTAAAATGTCAGCGGGCAGTTTTGGAGGTCCGGTCAAATTCTCTCCAGAGACAAAAGGATCGTTGTGGGTGTAATCTGTGAATGCGGAAGTCCTGTGACATCACAGAAGTAATTTGCCACTGGCTAGTCCGTAAAGCTATAAGGTTCAACAAGGGGGTGGAATGGCGGGAGACTGATTAAGCCTCTGAGTGTGTGGATGACAAAGCTCCTTGACGCGGGATAAATTAATAAATGTGATGACGGATGTGTCAAAACTGACCTATATGTGCGTATGAATATGACTCAGTGTGTGTGAATGTAATCAGCCGGTGATGTCACGAAATCTCAAACACACGACGGAAATTTTTCTTCGCTTCAGTGTAGAAACGTATCGTCATATTCTCTAATTTAAAGAACACGCTGCAGTTAAATCAGTTTTCTCTCGTCTCTGCTCTCCTTCCATCCTTCCATCCACCCCCCCCTCGCGCTGCCTTTCAACCCCCAGAGAGAGGGCTCGCTGCGGGGGTGAAGGAGAGCAGAGAGGCCCCTCTGTCTGCCCGCTTTATTCTCCGTCTCATTAAAACAGTGAAGCTGTGTTCGGGCCGGGGCTTAAGGGCAAAAAGGAAATGGAATGTGCATATGTGTGTGTTTGTCTATAAGTCAGTATATTATAGCTGCGGTATGGCTGCTTTATTATGCCTGAATCATAATTTTGGGACCGGTTTATGCCTGTTTTTCATCTTGCCGTCTCCCTCTGATCTCCCACACCACCCACCTTGTGTCCTTTTTACGTCGTTCCTTACAACTTTCTGTCCCTTGCCTCCGTTTTTTGGCTCTTCCAGGCTTCCATTGTCCTGCTGTTTCCCCTTCTTTTCATCTTTTCTCCTGCCTTTTTCATTGTTCACGGTGTGTACAATTTGCATGTTCTGCTGCCTCAGCAATCTAAAGATGGCAGCGAGTGGAAACTTTCCTTTCTCACACTCTCACACTCACTCACACACACACACACAGAGGTTCTAGCTAATACTGTTGGTGTGGTGAGAATAAATAGAGATGAATTGACGTATCAAAAGAACCAGAGTGCAGTACAGTGTGTTGTGTGTGTCTTCCCCTCCTTTACAAAGTCTTTAAAGCCTTTATGAGCTGCCTGATTACTCACACTTTACAATGGGGGACCGATTAGCCAAATGTGTGTGAGTGTGTGCTGACTAAGCTATACTGTAGTTCACTGGAGGGCCCTTTGAAGTGGCAGGTCAGGATGCTGAGGGATTTCAGAGTGTGTGTGTTAAATGACTTGTTGCTCTCTCTCTCTTTGTCACTGTATCGCTCTCTCGGCCCACTTTCTTCCGCTCGACCCCCCTCAGTCTTCTTACTGTATCACAATGGAGTCATCGTTGTCTTCCTCCTGGCGAGCAGGGGCCGGGGCCGGGGCCCGACGGCTTCCACCGCTGCTGCTGAGGAGCGTCAGAGCCGGACGAGAGGCCTTAGCAGGAGGAGGACCCAGGGAGGAGGAGGAGGAGGAGTGGGATGAAGGCAGGGGAGCCACAGTGGCCCTGACCTTGGTGTTCATTCCCAGGTGGCGACCCTGGTGTTGTGGCTGAGCGGAGACAACAAAACACTTATTTAATGACATTTAAACAACTAAATATGTTGGTATATTATCTTGAATAATACAGTCTGAGCTGTCACTTCTTGGGTTGATAAGACATGAAACGAAAGAGTGAGATAAAAAAAAGAGGAAGAGGAGGAGGCTCTGAAGGAGGTGGAACAATAGAGATAAAGAATTAGAGAGGAAGAAGACATTAACAGGCTTGTGGTAAGAGTTAGGTTAAAAAGACAGCGTGCCAAAGAACAGAACAAAACGAAAGCAGAGTGGACGAACATTTTCTCCGTGTTCTGTGCCGCCGTAGTGACTATTTGCATGTCAGCAGCCTCATCAACCCCCCCGATGAGTCACACTGCCAACGGCTGCACACGCTCAGGTCACAGGGGGTCAAGTGTGACCACGTTACACTGAAGAATGAAAGTTTTTTGTTTGTTTTTTTCCACAAAAAATGTGAGTCCGGTTGGCACATATTGTGTCATTTTTGTTTATGTGTGAAAACCTAATAAAAAGTAAATAACAAAACCCCCCCAAAAATGGTTATACATAAACTATTATCTTTAGAAATAGTGTAGAAGATCAGAAAGTAGCACAGTGCTGGCATGTCAGATTAGTCTTTATAACTCACAATGAAAAACTAAACTAAAGAATGATTTACAGCATTATATGTCTAATCTTTATTTCTTGTTTGACTCGATGAGATGATCTAATCTCTTCCTGTATTTACATTTTTAGTTTTGAGTCCACATGAAACCAAGTTCTACCCCAGTTTTTACATTTACTCCAGTACTGTGCTTAACTCCATTTTTTGAGGTACTTGTACTTTACTTACAGTATTGCCATTTTACGCTACTTGATACTTCTACTGCACCGCAATTCAGAGTGAGACGTTGAACTTTTTACTCCACTACATTGATTTTACAGCTTTAGTCACGTTTCAGATTAAACTTAAACTTCATGGAATACCAACGTCTGAGTTGTTAGTAGTTCCACCAAAGAGACATTTCCCCTCTAAACTTCTCACATGGTTTCATTTAAATACAATAATACAATACAATACAAAAAACAGAGATCTGATAATAGCAAAAAAAAGAAAAAAAAGAATATATATTTGTGTATCAGAACTTTGTCGTTACTTCTCTCCTCTCTCATTAATCATCTCACGACCCCTGACATTTATCTTGTGACCATTTTGGAGGGGCCTGACCCCTAGGTTGGGAACTGCTGGACTAAACTACCAAACTGTATATAAAGTAGTTCAAACTGGCTCCACCTCTGCTGCTTAAACATCGCTGCATCTATATTAATAACATAAATGTATTATAATAGAACAGTCACAGGAGATATTTATGCAAAAGGAATACTTTTACTTTTAATACTTGAAGTAAATGTAGCTGTTAGCTGACTGTTAGTTGAGTTAAAAAAAGTATTTTTTGTAACTTTGACTTCAGTAAAGAATCGGAGTACTTCTTCTAAAAGGGCCTGATTATAAAATGAATAAATCTGAAAGTGTAAATGAATGTGATAAATGAAACCTCTTACATAAAGGGCTGGTTTATGCTGGTGTCTGTGTATTTAAGTGCTGCCATCTACTGAGTAAATACAGAGATGAGCCGTGAGGAGGAAGTTGCATTAGTAAAGCACACACTCCCTGCACGCAACCTAAATGAGGTTTATAAACATATTGTTCCCTTATCAACTTCATTCATGTCATAATACTCATTGTGTTCGTTTATATGAGCAGCACATCTTCGTGACCTTTACTCTGTCATAAAGCTGTTGTGTTTACCTGCCGCAGCGGCCTGCTGGCTGTGGCTTTATGGCCCTCTAGTGGTTGAGACTGGTCTCTGTGGGCGGCTGCTGGCTGCAGCCTGGAATCAACATCATGTCATCATTCACCTCTACATCTGTTACATCCAGATAATTATCACAAGGGCTGCACATCCCCTCCCCTCTGACCTGTACGGGTATCGTGGCTGTGACAGCAGGCCTCTGCTCCTGAGGTGCTGGTACAGGTTACTGCTCAGAGAGAGAGGGTTGAACACACACTCCTCGTCCAGCTGAGTGAGACAGCCCTGATAGAGGAAACAAACATCATTTGAATGTCTCAACTTCTGTTTGTGGGCTTTGGAAATGTGTGCACGCTATTTCCACTTTGGCAACATGCAAATAGACCCATTGAACTCAGTGACAAAGAGGTACAGCATGTACACACGAGGATGTAATATCCTGTCCAAAACATACACGATACACAACAATCTTGACAAACGTTTCATTCTAAAATCAAATTAAATCTCTTTAGACAAAAAAATCATTAATTTGATCATAAAAAGTCTAGTTTCATTACAACATATGGGATGAAGTTAATAAAGCGTTGTGTCCATTTCTGCATCTCTGCTTTGAAGTGAGTGGCTGAGAATCAGAGATGTTTATAGTCATGGGATTAATATACAATAAAAGTAAACAATAATACTACTACTATAAAAAATATACTGTTTTATTGGTTATTCTCACACACAGTACATATTAGTGTACTTTGTGATGTTTTATCACACCGAGGGTCAACTAACAACAGGAGATGGAGCCAGAGTAAGAGACAACGACCCTGTAGGAACCGACGCCAGCTGGGGATGGTGATCGGTAGTCAGTAGCTCCCCCGCCATCACATGCTTCAGTCATGGAGCGAACCGGCTGTAGCTGATCTCCAATCAGTCCAGCACGGTCAAAACCTACCTTCTGCAGGCCTCTCTCTCAGTCCAGTGGAAGACAACTTAAAGCAGTGATTCTCAAAGTCAGAGGGTCTGAGAATATATTAGCTATAACTTATCAAATTGTGCTGTATCATTTAAAAAGTGCTTATCTACATGTGGGGACCTTTTGCGCCAATAAAACAGGCATATTGTGTCCATTACTCCCACCCACGTTAGCTTTGAGCCAATAGAAACTTTATTTTTCTTTCTAGGATTTTGAAGTTGAAGCACTTCCTGAAAGTCAGCTTTAGACTAGTAAGTTTAAATATCTGGATTTATCAGGACTATGATGGTCTTGCTGTTCATTTTACGAAAGCTTTTAAGATTAATTACTTGAAATTTAGGCTATACATGCTGTCAAGTTGAGTCTAAATGCAATTTGAATAAAATCACCTTCTGTTTAAAAGGAAGAGGTATTAACATTCAATAACATTGCAAATGTCCACGCTGTGGGACTAATAAAGGATGTTCTCATCTTATCTTAACATGATTCAAATTGAAATGTGTTTCTGTTTATCACTATGAAACCGGTCTGAAGTATTTAATTCTTTAGAATACAAATAGTTCCAATGGCATCTAAGAGTACAGTCGTAAACTTAATCTGTGTTACGATTAAGAGGGGGTCCTTGGAAAGATTCCCCCTGTAAGGGGTCACTGGCCACATAAAGTTTAAGAACCCCTTAAAGAACCAAGCAACCTGTTAGGAAGACGGAGAAGTCCAGACTACAGAGACTGAACTACCTCGGACTGGGAAGGATTTCTGTTCGTTTTTTTTTGCTCCATTTCCCCACTTTTCAAAAATATAGAAATCTTTTGGTTGAAACCTTGATTGATGTGTATTCATCCCTATTTTCCACCAAGCCCCTGCTAACAGCATCCCACAACTTGTATCTGAATTTGTCATCATAACTGTATATATCTATAAATGATTTTCTGTAAGTGGTTCCAACTTGATCAGACCAGATGCTACTTCAGAGAAACAGTTATTCATCAGCCACACATTCATTTCCTGGTATCAGTGTTCACACATTGGTGATAAAATCTGTTTCTGCTTTTGAGTTCTGGATACGTCTGTCTACTTCTGTAATTAGTGTACAATGAACAAAGGTCACCTGACCGACCTGTATGGTGTGCGTGGCATCAGGTGCGGGTTCCTGAGTGGAGACGGGCAGAGAGCAGGGCAGCAGCAGCTCTCTGGAGACCACCGGCTTCAGGAGGAGGGACAGAGACGGGGACGGCTGGAGGACGTAGTGGGAGTACACACCTGTGTTGCACATAAGCACACACACACACACACACACACACACACACACACACACACAGGGCATATGAGTGCACTCACAAAGACTGATTCCCAACATTACTCTCTCTCTTTCTCACACACACACACACGCGCGCGCACGCACGCACGCACGCACGCACGCACGCACACACACACACACACACACACACACACACACACACACACACACACACACACACACACACACACACACACACACACACACACATATGGACCTGAGCCTCCAGCTGCAGCCCTCTGTGGCTCCACCTGCAGCAGCAGGAACAAGTCACGACTCTGAGAGAGGGGAAACAACTAACATCACACACTTCCTTTCATTTGTATTGAGCTTAAGACTAGGTACAAAAAGAAACATGACTAATCCTAGTAGCTATTTTGTTGAAAGGTAACAGGAACCTGGTTTCTGTTGATAAAATCTAAAATGTCTAAAGATCACAAGATGAACAAACGGTGAACACACACCCTGAGTGTGTGGCAGAGAGCGTGGAACAAGTTGTGGTTGGACTCCATTTCATCCCAGTCCAGCTGCCAGCAGGTGGTGGGGCGGATCACCAGCGGCAGGCCGTACAGCACACTCTCACACACTCCGTCTGCACGCAGAGTCCTAAAACACACACACACACACAACCTTGGTTAGCATGAAATGAAGGACACAAATTTATTTTTACCCACGGCAACTGTCTCCTATCAAAGACAAACACTCTCATTTTATGTCAAAGAAGACGTCATCCCTATGCTCTAAACTCCTGGAATATTTTTCCAGCAGAACGCCGTCTGTATGCAAACACACGACAAATCATCACGGGCAGAGAGACGGAGAATGACATCATCCTCGCCAAGATGGATTAGTTAGCAGAGTGACCGTCTGTCCTCTGGCCTCATTTACATGTCCCTGCTGTAAATCATGACTCATCAGTATGTAAAGCACACGCACAGAGCACAATACCTTTCGGACCGACCGGTATGCAAAACACACACACACACATACACACACACACGCACACACACACACACACGCATACGCACACACACGCACACACACACAATTACTCTCACAAAACATTAAATTAATGCAAATTAGAGAAGAGGAAGAAGCTGCTGACCCAGGTTGGGCCTGTGTACATACATTACAAGCAGCGCTCGCCTGTATATGTGATGTTGTGCGTATTTTAGAAGGAGTGATTTCAGCTTGGGCTGCACGGTGGTTAGCATTGCTGCCTCCCAGCAAGATGGTTGCAGGTTTGCATGTTCTCCCCGTGTTAGCGTGGGTTTTCTCCGGGTGCTCAGGTTTCCTCCCACAGTCCAAAGACATGCAGGTTAATTGTTGACTCTAAATGTCCCGTAGGTGTGAATGTGAGCGTGAATGGTTGTCTGTCTCTGTGTGTCAGCCCTGTGATAGTCTGGTGACCTGTCCAAGGTGTACCCCGCCTTCGCCCAATGTCAGCTGGGATCGTCTCCAGCCCCCCCCCCCCCCCCCGTCTCTGAATAGAATGAGCGGTTACAGATAACAGCTGGATATAATGCATGATGGAATACATAGCAATACATGTAAATGATGCAAATTAGTGTACTGAATTTGTTTATATGTATATGTTGCCTCTTTTATATGTTTTGTTTTATTTTTTCAAAATAGATAAAAAGGGAAAAGTGGGAATGAAAATCTTTGTATTCATGTGAAAATACTGAAACAATATCATTTACAATTTCTGAGCCATTTAAAATGAGTGCACCATTGGAATAATTTTTAATATATAATATAAGCTAAGGACACTATATACTGTAACTTACACAACTTGTAAGTCAGCCCAACATCACCTGTGTTACTGCAGATGATGTATAAAGACAAATTCAGATGTATAAAATGACTTAATTCTTTGTTTAGTGTTCGTTGGTGACCGATAAAACATTGACAGTTATTGTTTGTTATTTATTGCCTGTCCTTTCCTTGTTTACCTCTGTGACCATCATGTCCCATGAGTTTCTACTATATGAGAATAAAAACATTTCCTCACAAACATGTTAAGGAAACTTCTCGACTGGCTTTTAAGCATGGAGAGAGTTTTTCTGCTGGATGTTCGGAGTGTTTTCCAGCATCGCAGCAGAACAAAGCCGACTCTGATGTGATGGGAGAATTTCATCTGAGAAATATTCCACTACTCCCTGCTGTCAGAATGGAGCCATTCATAGACTCAACATTACAAACAATTCAATGTTCATCTTCTCTTCTATCGCTGATTTAGTTTGTTGCTTCTGTCACTCCTTTGGGTTATATTTTAAAACAAATGCATGACTATTAAACAATAATGTCAAATGATCATCAGCGTGGTTAGATTTACACAAAAGGTGATAAAAAAGTCTCAACATTTGTTTCATGTCTTTAATTTTTCATGTTACTTACTATGCAACACATTGCCTGGCCTCTTATCAGCCTGCGGCTTTGAATCAAATCACTTTTAACTGCTTGTGTAGTTGTGTGAAGAAGGAAATGCATATTTCAGCACTACTATTTTGTTATTCCTTTTAAGTGACGCTCAAAAAGCATGTGGATAGATCTGAGCTGAAAGCAACAGAAAGTGACTATTTAATGCACCATTATCTCTTACTTGATTGCTTTCAGCCTCCGTGGCGGTTGGCTCTGATTGGCTGATCCCTTAGCGAGAGGCAGGAAGTCCCGCACGCTCTCGGTCTTCACTCCCAGGTCGGGGCTCAGGGGGATGAGAGCGGGGCTTATCAGGCGCTCCTGCATGTCACACTTCACGCACACTACGCACACCATAAATTTCATAATAAGTGTGAAAAGATATGACTGTAACATGACATCTGTTATCTCTATGATACATCTGTGTGCACCTGGGATGGGTGTGTCCAGGGCGCTGGGCAGCAGGAGGTGGAGGTGCTCTCTGTCTCCTCCTTGCTCCTGAAGCCACGCCTTCAACACCGTCTCCATGGTGAACACGCTGTTTTCCACCCGCTGCAGGTCGACCTCCGTTCCCAACATCAGAGAGTCTGAAGACGGACACACAGACGCTGTTTTATCAGCTGATTAGGTTGTCAGGCTATTAAATAGGCGTTATCAGTGGCTATAAGCCCCATAGCTGTGGGTCAGTAGGGCCCTGCTACACCCAATAGTAGGTTTTGTCATCCATTCACATGGTCAATCAGCGAAAGAAGGTATAAAAGAAGTCAACAGTAATCAGCAAAAGACACTGGACAAGCAAAAAAAACACAGGACTTTCACCCATGAGACCGGGGTTCACGTTCTGTTTGAAACCAACAATGTTAATTTAAGCCAAAACATTTGGTTAAGTTTTCCCCTAAAGTTAACCAAGTGTTTTTTGTTGCCTAAACCTAAAGTAGAAGTTGTTTTCTTTGTGTTCAAAACGTAACGTTTCATTCAGTTTTACAACGTGTTGCTTTTAAGTTTCACTTTCACTTTTACAATGTAGTCGGGCCCTAATGAGCCACGACAATGGTGAACATTGTCTCTCTGATATAAATGGGTGACAACAGCCTGGTGAAACTACTTTTAATTTATTAGGCCCCTACTGGCCTACACACTTGGGACAGATGTGTGTTGATAACGTCTATTCAAAAGCCTGATAACAGTCAGATCGGGTGGTTTTATTCTAATTTTTTTTTATTTTTCAATTTTTCAACATCACCTAAACATGTTGTTTTCCAAATCTATGTTTAACACAGACATGAGTTGCTAAAGTACCCGTTAGTTCCTGGACAAATCAACCATTTTCATCTATGACCACTAGGTGGAGGCAAACTCCAATAAATTAAATTTGACAGTGACTCGATAGACGCTTCAGACTCTTTGAACTTGGTGTCATCTGAGGGCTCCAGTGTCTCTGGATCATCCAGAAACCTTCTTAAGCTTGACTGGATGAGGAGGCCTGCCACTGATTTCCTGAGGGGAAGAAGCAGGGCTGCATTTTGGATGTGAACTGAGAAAAAAACTCAGCCTATATTGTGGTCTAAAATCTGTTGCTTTTCTGGCTATTTTAGAGATGTTAATGTAAATCTCTCTGTATGTGCAGCCCACTTTATCCCATAGGAAAGCAGAAAGCAGCTGCACCGCTCTCCTCTCTTTGCCACTTCTCATTACCGAAAAGAAAAGACACCCTATGGACCTGCCGCACCCTCCTCTCCCTCCACTGTCATCCCACATTGTCCATTTATTATCGCAAACTAGACACAAACCTCACAGAAGGCCCCTCTTCTCCTCTCCCCTTCTATCTGGTGTTTAATAGTTAATGACCCATCAGGAGATAACTAATGGAACTAGAGGGAGAGGAGAGGATCAGGAGGAGGCACTGCGAGAGCGAGGGAGGGTACTGACGGAGGAGGAGAGGAGGGGGGGGGGATAAGACCGAGAAGATGGATGAAGAATAGACAAAGTATTTAAACTCTCCCTGCCAGGAACTTTTAGAAACTTTAAATTCCTAGAATAAAATATGTCTGTGCTTCTTTCATCTGTCATCTACAGTACGGAAGCTATTTTTGGTTCTGGGCCAAAGTTTCCACATCCAGAAATAAGTACTTCATCTGAGGGGAGAGAATTGAGTTTGCTAGGGTTTTTGAACTGATGGACGTTCGTAGTCAGATCCCTGCTGAGTGAAGGCGACAAGGATGAAGAAGGGAGAAAGAGAGGAGATTAACAAAGCATGTACTAATGGCACTTCTGCTTTACGAGTTCTCCTTTTATGTGTCAAACAATCTCGTAAAGTCAAGATACTTTGCTTTAAGTCCTGACACATGCCTCGTGGCCTCTTGCTCTTATAGTAATATGGATTAAAGAACTGGTGGGAATTCTCTGATACTTGGGATCAGCGGTGATATAAGAGCTGCAGACTGCAGAGAAAAAAGCATAAAGGGAAGAACAGGATCAATTCACATTAACCCTAAATACTTAGAAAGATAGAGACATGAATGCAGGGCTCTCAACTAGCTGTTTTCACCATCCTCCCAAAATCCAACCTATACTACCCATAATTAATCAGGACCAGTTCCTCAACCATAAGGCTTATATGCATATATCTGGTCCCATTTCAAAGGTTAGAAGCTAAGGAATATTATTGTAAGTTGTAAGTAAACTAAACTTTATTACCATGGAGATTACAGTGGAGAAGCAACACAAAAGAAAATAAGATTTATTATCATCGTCTAGTATAAAAACTTAAAGGTCCCATATTGTAAAAAGTGAGATTTTCATATCTTTTATATTATAAAGCAGGTTTAAGTGCTACATAAATACTGTTAAACTATCAAAACGCTCAATATACAGAGAAATACACACAGCCCGTATTCAGAAATTGTGCGTTTGAAACAAGCGGTTGGGATTTCTGTCCATTTGTGATGTCACAAATATGCAATATGTAGACCATTACACGGTTTTAAACATTAACATTCTAAATGTGTCCCAGTTTATTCCTGGTTGCAGTGTATGTTAATGACATCAGCTGACAGGAAGTAAACATGGACCCAAACTGTTGCCAGGCAACGTAGTTCCGATGCAATTCCGTTGCAATTTTGTTGAAATGCACTAAAACGGAGCATTTCAGACAGAGGGTAAATACAGGTATATTCAAGCAGACAGTATTGGAAAATAAAGTAGTGTTCTAGTAGAAAAACAAAATACAAGTATGAACCTGAAAATGAGCACGATATGGGACCTTTCATTTCAAAGGCAATATCACCATTAAAACCAACATCCTGGCTAGCTTAGTCGGTAGAGCGGGCGCCCATGTGTGGCCAAGGCTCAGTCCTGGCAGCGGTGGACTGCATGTCATCTCTCTCTCTCCCCCTTTCCAAGACTCTATCCACTGTCCTATCAATAAACGCTTAAAAAATGCCCCCAAAATAATAATTAAAAAAAACAAAAAAACAACATCCTACAGATAATGATGCAACTGAATGTATTCTACTACAATCTGACTACAACTTTAATGATACATTTGATGAAAATACAATAAAATACAACATTTATGATGCATTTTAAAAAGATATACTCTCCATGGTTTGGTTTATTGTTTACATATTGACTGTTTACTGGGGGTTTTACTTCAAAAGACTTTGCCTCTCATTCTAATAAATCAACATTCTAATATGATGAGAATTTTCTTTCAACTCTCGTCCCAAATTCGTCCCTAAAGTAGTTTCCATCCTCCCCAATCCTATTTTTTTCCGGCCCCAGGATGACAGAATGTCCTTAAGCTCGTGCCCTGCATGAATGTAGGAACTGAAGTACATGTACAGTCAAAGGAAGAGGAGGCCAGCAAAGAGAAAGAAGTGAATGCCTTTACGGAAATTGTAATGCAGAGATAAGAGAAAAAAATCCTTTAGAGAACAACAGAGATGGAAGAAAGCGTGTTGAAGCAAATCAATCGCCATTCCCTCCGGTAATGTCTGTCTGGGGAATAGAAACGGAGAGAGGAGGAGACAGAGTAAGTGTGAGAGAGAGAGAGAGAGAGAGAGAGAGAGAGGGGTAGTAGAGAGAAAGAAATATGGAAGTTGGTGTAGAGAAAAGAACTGAAGAAAGTATAAATTACACAGAGAGAGAAAGAGCAGGAAGGACTAGATGAGATAGGGAGGAGATGGATGGGTATGGTGGGTGAGGGATGACGCCGGAAATGCTTGTAAATAGACCGCAGAGTGTGTATCTGTGTGTTTGAGAGAGGAAGAGAGAAAATGAGCTTCTCACAGCAGCATAAATAACTGGAGACAGTCTCATCTTGTGTGTACATTACTGACAGAGGAGGATAGGTGAGAGGAGTTAACCTCCATGTGTGCGTTCAGTAGCTGAAGTGATGCGACGCTGTCTGCGTCTCTCTCTCCAGCAGGCTTATCTGACTCTGTGAGGAATGTGTTTACACCGTAAATCCTCCCGCAGATGTCTCTCCTTCTCAGTCTTTGCTGAGTTCATTAAGTGTGTGTTTACTGAAGGTATGCAAGATTAAAAAAGAAATAACACTGATGTGTTATCGATCGTCCCTCCCAACACTATCTCTCCATGCCTCCTTGCATTCCCTGTCCCTCGTTCTCGTTCTTTCTGCTGTGGTATAATAAGAGATTAAGAATCTATTAGACTATGAGCCAGACCAAGTGACCCATCCCTCTGACCTACAAGTCTAATGGGCTCCTGCATCTCATTAGCATCTCCTCAGTGTGTCTGTATAAAGTGTGACACACATGCTGAGGTGAGGGTGCAGGGTGTCAGCCGGATCTCATTAAGTGTGTGTGGCTGCAACCCCGTCTCCTACAAAAATGATGTTCCCGTATAACTAAACTGCATTCTCAGTTACGTTTGTCAGTCACATTTTCTTATGGTTACAGTTTTATTTTATTTTATTTTTTCCCATAATAATTTATTGGAAGTAACATCAGGTGTACAGAAACATACAGATAAAGCACAAATGTAAATGATTGTCCCTCCACATTTTGGTATTTTTCCCTCAACCCTCACCCATTGCCGATGCAAAAAGGATAAATAACAAAAAACAAATTGAAATTGAAAACAGAAGAAAAAGAAAGATAGAAAAGAAATAAGATAAAAAAAATAATAAATAATAATAAATAAAGTACACACTGACATCAATAATAATTATAGGATAAATCCAAAACTACAGCTAAAATAGGCTGATAAACTTTCCATCAAATATTCAAAGCTTCAAACAAGATGCATTCTCATAAGTACCAAGCCCAGTGACATCAAGTACAAATGGACAAATTAACTGTTAGTGGTCATTTCTGTTTACATAATTCATATTTAGGATCTCATACATGTTAGCTGATGAAGAGAAATACATCTCATATGCCAAAAGTCTATTAGTCTGCCCAAATACACTACGTCCAATTAAAATTAAAACAAAGACTACAAAAAATACAAGTGCACTTAATCATACAACAGTTGTAAACACGTGGTTAACGTTGTAAATTGAAGCAAAACAAAACAAAAAATTCTACAAAACTACTTGGTGAGGTTTAGTAAAAAACCATCATGGTTTAGTTTAAAATGACTACGGTTGTTACGTTATTGAGTTACAGACGTAAATTCAAATAAGTGAAGGTTGACTTTTAGTCTCACACGGGGCACCAACAGTGGTCACCTGGGTGAGAGTCCTGTGTTTGTTTGACCCTTCCACCATCCCGACCTTCTCCCTACGTGGACTTCTGGGAACTATAATTCTTATTATTTATGATACGTCAAAAACAAACGTAATCTGCTACAAAATACGTTCCCTTGAAACGTAATTCACAACGCAGTTTAGTTGTAAAGGAAGGTCATTTTTAGGAGACAGGGCTGGTGTGATCGGTGAGTACGGTGTGTGTGTGTGTGTGTGTGTGTTGTAAATTTATAAGTACTCATGACTCATGTTTGAGTCAAACATGAGTGCTTTAAAAAATGAATGGAGGTGTGGGTGGGGGGGGGGGACCTGTGCCTTTTCAGTTATATCCACTTTAACCACAAGGCCACCAAGCTGCCTGGAAGCCTGTTGCAACAGTTTGGATCTTAATGACAGGAACTGCTGACTCATCCCATCCCTGGAAACACACGTCCTTTAAAAGGACGACTGCTAATCTAATGCCTCGCCTGCTTACTGGTACATCAGCATCTCTCCTCTGTCTCCACCTGTCTAATGAGCTGAGAGCCTTTCCTGTCCAGATGACTCATTTATGACTCCAGATGTTGAGTGATGTTGATGCACACCTAAGGCACAACAACAAAAAACATTTGAATATTTGTGCTTCACTTGACACCGTAGTGCATCTCTGCTTGTTGGAATACAACTTGAACAGGGCAAATATAATTGTGATTCACCTCCACGCACGCACACAAATAACCTTAAAAACACAATCCGATTACATGAAAATGTACTGACTTCAATTTTGCTGTAATTTCCCCTGAGACGTTCAGTTTTTGTGTGTTAAATGAATGACTGATTATCATTTTCAGTGAAGGTTAGGTTATTTTTCTCACCTCTGCCAACGGGGTAGGGCTGTCACTTTTAATTTGAAAATCGCCTCTGGGGAAAACATGTAAATATTCGATCTGTAATGATCTTTCTGAATTCAAAATTGGGTTCAGACTAATTTGATCAATGTACTTGTTAGTTGTCATTTGTGAAAGAAATGCAGCTAACTGGCTGTGGCCATCCACATCTCTTAAAACCCATCGGTGTGAAACTGTTTGTTTCTGTCTGCACGACCTGATAGGCACTTACTTTTGCTTGGTAATAATGTAATAATATAATAACATATAACCCACTCTGGAGAGATAACTACATTCCTTGCTTTCTGTAATTGCCATCTCTCTCTGTCCCACCCTGGCCCACGCCCAGTAATGCTTCCTTTCCCTCCGTGCATTAGGAAGAGTGCATCGTCCTCATCACCATCGACCAATGTAACATTAGCTCGTGTGGGGGAATTAGTGACGAAGCAGTGAGCTAATGCAGTATCAGAGGAGGAAGCGGAGCACTTCTCTACAACCCTGTTTTCACTAATTCATTTAGATATGGATCAGCTTTACCAGGTACAGATAATGGACACGCTAGGCTGTGTGATGGTGGAGATCTTCATGGAAGCTTTTAAACCATCACGTTGTCTGATTCCAGAAAGATGATGGTAATGGAGAACTACTTTGAAGTTCGCTACGTTACTGAAAGGTGAATTAAAACATCAACAGTTTGTCAAAATTTGGCATTAAAAGTTAAAGTGATGAGTTAACATTAAGTGTGTGTCCCTCAATATATATAGAATATGAGCTGAATCACAAGTGAAACAATGTAAGGTGGTAACACACATCCAAAGCCGTAGTAGACAGGTGCCAGACCGCTAGAAGACGGCAATGACAAATGTAAAAAAAGGTCCGCACACTGTAGATCCCTGAAGTCGAGCAGATGCTCTTCTTCAGACTTAATCTTAAGTCTGGAGAAGAGCATCTGCTCGAAACGTCACTACGTTAAGATGTGCCAATAAATTGCACTTAAGGGATCTACAGTGTGGAGACGTTTCTTTTTACATATTTCATTAAATCACGAGTGATGAATCAACATTACTTGCTCCAATTTAAGGAGTTTGCATGTTCTCCCCGTGTTAACGTGGGTTTTCTCCAGGTTCTCAGGTTTCCTCCCACAGTCCAAAGATATGCAGGTTCATTGTTGACTCTAAATGTCCCGTAGGTGTGAATATGAGTGTGAATGGTTGTTTGTCTCTATTTATCAGCCCTGTGATAGTCTAGTGACCCCTCCAGGGTGTACCCCACCTTCACCCAGTGTCGGCTCCAGACCCCCCGCGACCCTGAATTGGATAAGGGGTTACGGATAATGGATGGATGAACACAACTGTTTCTGTTTCCCCTCCAATGAGGTCAGAGGACAGATACAAAACAACTGAGCTGGGAGGAAATGAGTTTCTTTCCTAGTGATTCTTCAATACAGTGAATACTTACAATTGCTCATTTAAGGATAACTTCAGTTTATTACAACTTGGATTGTCACACTTTGTCTCTCTGCTCCTCTTCTCCAGACACATTTCTTGCTCTCCAAATCAAACCATTGCCATATTCCATCTGTCCACCATCACCTGTCTGCCACACCCATCTACACACCTGTCGCCATTCCCCTAATCAGCTCACCCTGGCATTCCCGACCTCCTCACCTGCATCTGACAAAAGTTCAGCTCAAAACGGCGTGCCACGTCGCGCTGCGTCGCTCAAGACCAGAACATGGTTCATAAAGCAGTGTTTTTAATGACTTTGCGTAGCATAAGACCTGTAGGATAAACTTCTAATGGGTGAGTACTGGGTTCTTATTGTTATTATGGTGTGGGATCAGGGATTTAAATCTATGGTGCTGTAATTGTTACGTCTCATATGTTGGAAAATGTACTGAAATCTTTCTCTGTGAGAACATTTGACCGCTGAGTTCAGAGCAGGCTGTTGAATTCATGTTGATAAATTGGTTGCAGGTTGCTGGTTAGCAGGATGGGAGTTGCATGGTGAGCTGAGGTCTGGAGTGGTTGTGCGTGTATGTGCATGTGTGCGCTATCAATTATGTTACGCTGCTGATTGTAAACGTGAGTTTATGGTCTCAATCGCTTCCAAGTCTTTTTCAATACAGCATGATGTTCATTTAGTAAATTATGCTCCCATTTAGAGTCAAACAGACCATAAAGCAGGGGATGCTTTAGGGCGGGGCTACCTTGTGATTGACAGGTCGCTACCACGGCGTTGTCCGGTCTGGGAGTTGTCCGTGTTTTCGTCTTACAACTTTAACACTTTCACAGCGTGTTTTCAGTTCATGAAAGTTAATTGTAACATTTTGGTCGCCTGAAAATGTATTATTCAGCGTTCGGTTGTACTTAGCTCCACCCTCTCGTGTTACTTCTGGTTCCAAAAAACCAAGATGGCGACGGCCAAAATGACGAACTCGAGGCTTCAAAACCAATGTGTGACGCCATGGTGACTACATCCACTTATATAGTCTATGGCTTATGATGGCATTGTACTCACCAAGTTATCGCTTTCAGTTATTGACAGATCTCAGCAATTAACATGTTGCTACAGCAACAGCACCCCAGATGAAATTAACCAGAATGATCTCTTCAGGTTAAATAACACAAATATGTCAGCTTTCCATAATGATATAATATTTATATCTTACAAAAAGTATTATCCTGTTAGGAAATCAATCTCAATTAACCCGGGTAACACTTAATTATGTAATCTAAATAAAAACATCCCTACTTAGCACCGATCCATCAACTTGATATGGAGGTGAGGCAATACTGTGACGCGTCATACATAAACACAAAGGAAGTGCTGATGAATTGTCTGTCTGTGGAGTTTCCCTCTGACATCCAGAGCGACATTGACAGCACACGCTCTGTCCTTGTCTCTGTCAGTGTGTGTCTGTGTGCGAGCATTAATGATGAATAGCTCACTGATGTAGTTTGCGACCGCAACAAATAGGACATTGATCATCTGGTCTGGGCACTCCACACACCAGCGGCTGTGTGACCTAATTGCCTCACGGTCACTTCTGATAAAGCCATGCAGTCACGGGGACAATTAAAGCAGACGGACACTCGAAGGGGACAAGAGGACTGGGGGGGGGGGGACAACAGCGCTGTTATCTGTCCGTCATCACTGAAGGAAAAAAAGAAGAGATATGGTGACAGATACTTGATGAGCAGTCACAGAGAAGTAAAGGGATGGCAGGAGATCAACTGCCTGGTCTCAAGCAGAATCTGGAAATAGGAGAGATGGAAGAGAAGGACACTACGGAGGCTCAGAGAGGATGGCAGCTGGACGACTTCTTTGAAGAGAAAGACAGGAGGACAGAGGATGAGAGGAGCTCTGGAGACAGCATTCATGGAGGCACATAAGAGAGGAGAGAAGGAAACCAGGAGGGATGATGTGAAATTGACAGATGTGTACTTTTTTAGGACCTGACAACGACAACAGTTTATTACAGTTGTCCTGAATAAAACAATTATGGCTGAAAAAAATCCACTTTCCAGGAATCAACAAAAGCTCACTCCCATAGTGACTCCCTCGCACTTCTGAGAGAAAACAGAAAAAAAAGGAAAGGAAGAAAGATGCTGGTGACAGAGCAGACCTATAAAAGAGGACGCAGAGAGGAGATGGGAGCGGGGTAGAGAGATTGGAGGGGTGATAGCAAATAACAAACCTCTCAAAGGAGAAGGGAAGAATGACCTTGTTTTCCTTAAGTGGCTTGAAAGCCAAGATGAGAGAGACACACAGTCTATCTGTGTATGCTCACATACAGATAAAGAGGACAGGAAGAGGGACCGAGATACGCACAAAGAGCACTGATTTGGTCCTCTTATAATCAGTAGTTAGAGAAATACTGTAGTCAATGGGGCTTTACATCCCATAAGTTAACCAGTTCTGTAGACATACAGCCAGTTCCACTATAAAGCAACAATATAGGAAGGACAGTGTGTGGTTTCTGAAATACTCAAACCAGCCTTTCTGGCACCAACAACCATGACATGTTCAAAGTCACTTAAATAACCTTTCCTCCCCATTCTAATTATCTCTGGTTATATTACGCTGTTAACCCATTCAGAGTGACGATAAATGTGTCACTATGTCAGTCGGAAAGCAGTGGAAGAGACTGCCCAGCTCTAGCAACACTAGAAGTACGGGGGCCAAGGGGAACCCCCCACTTTAGGGCCCTATCCCACTTTCTTTTTAAGGTCGATCATGAGTTTTACAGCACCCCTCGCACTTTTTGCTGGCGCTATAACCAAATTCTCCTGCTTGTATATCACTGTTTCATCTCATTTCATATTACATATCACGTTCTCGCTTTGTGATACAGGCCCCAGGGTGAGGACCATTAACTCTGGTTGGATTACGCCGTTGACCCATTCAGAGTGATGTCAGTGAGAAAGCAATGGAAGAGACCGCCCAGATGACAGTAAAAGGCTGTTAGCAGAGAATGGTTTCTATCCATCGACTTCTGGGTTATGGGCCCAAAGACTGGGTCGAGATCCACAGGTGGTTCTCTGGAGATTTTATTAGGGTCGCCAAATAAATTTTGCAGAATTTCTTCCATACATTAGTCTTTAATTTAACATTTATATCTGCAGTACACCTTTGAGCCACATGAAGGAGCCTGAATGTTCGTATTGTTCTGATAATTGTAGCCTACTTATAACACTTAATCTAATATGAAAGGATATTGTATATTCTGTTTGTTTTACTGATAAGAGGAA
The DNA here is from genome assembly GCF_043250625.1 of Sebastes fasciatus. Lineage (NCBI taxonomy): Eukaryota > Metazoa > Chordata > Actinopteri > Perciformes > Sebastidae > Sebastes > Sebastes fasciatus. Next base: position 3,632,181 of record NC_133816.1, on the reverse strand, counting down.
AAAAACAAGAGCCTGTTAACTCCGCCTAAATGCATTTATTTGGTGTTATTTAGAAAGCATTTAACGTGTGTATATGTTTTCAAAAACAAGTTGTGATTTATCAAACATATATCGCTTCAAAATGGCTGGTTTACCTATTCAAGATAACATGAGATGATGCGGAAATGGCAGTAAAATTTGCGTTCATTTACGCACAAATTCGCTCTCCTTAAGATTTATAGATAAGACCTGTTGCGAATTGGGTCACGATGGTTTGTCATTTTTAAAAAGTGGGTCCCCAGAAAAAAAAGTTTGTGAAACACTGCTGTAGAGAGAAGGTTCTGTAGAAGAGAGGAAATGAGATGGAAATAGAGGTGGAAAAATTTGTGAGAAACGAGCAAAAGATGAAGAAGATGAAGAGAGACAGTGCGTCACTACAGGAGAGATGAGAGAGGGATATTTGGAAGGCAGAGACTGCACGGGAGATTAACTGATGTTATATAGATAGCCAATTCAACAGTTTAGACTCATTTCGGTGATTGTAACTGAAGACATAAACCAACCTCAGGCAAATTAAACAGAAATTAGAAATTGAGAGTTTAATTGCTGTTTTGTGATGATAAGACAATCCCAGCAGGTTGGATTTTTATGCCGTAAAAGCACAGAAATTAAAAGTTTTAGTATATTTTTAGTGGTTCTATGAATGGCAATATCAGACTTTCGATTGGTTGGTCAGCCCCCCTATTTCGGTCCAGACTGAAGACTAGGGAGAGGTGATGGAGACGGAGGAATGATATGATTGACAGAACAAGATAGTGGTGGACAGATGCAGGTAGTCAGAGAATGGAGAAAAGGAAGTGTAACAGCACTCTCTGGGTGTTTAATAGCCAGTCTGAGGAGCCTTTTCCTTATTTTGATTCTATGCTTCTTTCTTTGCTCACTCTCTTGCTCTTTTTTTCTTCAACGAACCATCTGTTGCTCTGAAAGAAAGAGCAAGAGAGACTGAAATTGCTCTCTTGGGCTGCAAAATATGTATTTGAAAAACCGCAAACCACAGGAAGACTCCACCCTTGAATGTATCAGCTGGTTGATATCAACTTTTTAGTTATGAATATGTCAGTCGGGCTGTTCTGTAGATCTACAATGATCTGTTTTAATCTCTATGAGATTTGTTTTCTCGTGACCTTCTGACAGACCGGGATGAAAATGGTTAGAGATTTAAAAAGTTTTATATGGAGATAGACTGATTTTAGGAGGGGTTAGATTAAGAATACAGTGTGGTCGTGATGTGGAGCAAGCAGCCGTCTCTCAGTGTGGGACTAATAGGTTCCATATCCTGGCGTGAAGAGTGATGCCGGTCTCCATCTGTACGACCACCTGCTGCTCTGCCAACGTCACACAGAGGTGTGAACAGCCTGACCTTGGCAACATGTGTGTGCGTGTATGTGTGTGTGTGTGTGTGTGTGTGTGTGGCAAAATGAAAAACATGCTCTCCTATAATTCATGCATCTTCGTATCAATCAGGTGAAACCATATTGACGTATGATTTAATAAGAGAAAATACAGTTTTCATCCACATTCCTGCTACATTCTTGCTGTTTAATCTATGGCCAAATAATGTGTGTGTGTGTGTGTGTGTGTGTGTGTGTGTGCAGTGTGCTTCCTGTCTGTTTGAACGTACTGCAGTAGCTGTGTTTGGGCGTGTGCATGTACAGTTTGTCAGCAGGTCTGGGTGGGGTTTCCTCCTGCGCACCTCTGTGCACTTTTACTCACCACACACTAAACTGAACTAGCTGACTGTGATGGAAAACACACTGAATGAGAGAGAAAGAGCCTGAGAGGGAGTGAACGACTGCAGGTGTGTGGTTGTAATCGTAGCTGAGAAAGAAAAGTCGGGTGGAAAGCTGTTTTTACGCAGAACCAATTACACAAAAATGTAGGAATGGTGTTTATTAACATCCCACAGGAGTTGGGTTTACGCTGGAGTTTGCTGCACAAGATTGATGTACTGAGCAGGTCACAAATACCACCAATAATATCCTCGAGTTACTCCCAGGGTAACACACAATCATGATGAAATTACAAACTTATTAAACTAATTAAAATCTTTAGGTTTCCTGAAGGGGGGAAACAAAATATCTGTTTGCCCGTTGAGCTGAGGTGGAAGGAAAGTCACCAAAAGACATCATTTTAGACTAAAAAGACTTTAACTTTGCAAAATATCCACTTGATTTGTTCAACTCTGACGACTGAAGCCTCATATCTACTTCAGCTAAACTTTTGAATACATTAGTGCTCGGAAGGAGGACCCTCATCACTTCAATGTATCATCATAAAACTGTTCGTATGATATCTTTCGAAAAGTAATTCCTAATTTTTCGTGTGTTTTCCTACGAATTTACAGCAAAACGTGTCCATTTCCATTCATTACATATCGTTTCTCAAAATAAACTTCCGTCTTCACAGGAAACTACTTAGGTTTAGGCAATAAAACGACTTATGTTTAAGAGTAAGATGGTGGTTTGGGTTGTAATAACTGCGAGTTAGTGGCGTAACTTAAGTACGGAAGTTACGTGACAAATAAATCAACGTTAACTTGGTCTCCTTGGTGAAAGTCTGGTGTTTTTTTTACCCCATTTTTGTCGCTCTACATACTTCCTGGTTCACAATTATGTGGTTTACATAAAAATTGATTTTGTGGGATATATACGAATTAGATACAAAGTGCATTACTTTTTGTAGGTATAGCTACAAACGAGTATGAGACCAGCCTGATCACTTACATTTGAAGCCAGTGGGGCACGCTCACATGCACTAACATGCACTAACATGCACTAAAAGCACACACAGCCGGCCCGGCAATGTCAACAAAGTACGAAGCAGCTCTGATTACAACACCCACAGAGTTACTTTATTCTCTGCTCAGGTAGACATTACTCCTCTATATCTTTACATAGCTAATAGTTGTCTACTGCTATATTAATGCTCTGGGTATCATATAGAGCTTCTTTAAGGCTGAGCCGATTAAGTCTTTAGTCTCATATGGGGTCAGGAAGCTGTCCTTCACTGTCCTGATGACCACAGCTAATGCATCACAGTTGCAAGCATTTGCTCTGCAAAAAGGATCTGTGAAAAAGCTCCAGGGTTGTTGCTCTGCAGGTCTTAACTCCCTGCGGAGTGAAGGGAAACTGAGTGGAGAAGTTGCCATTCACATTATTATTGTAATGTAATACAAGAAATAAGGCTCATTGTGAGCCCTCAGGATGAAGACTCGTCTTACCCCTTTTATAAATCTTTGGCTGTGGGCCAGTGGATTATAATCCTCCTCTCAGGGGACACAAATTTTCAGAGTCATTATTCTTGCGACTCAAAATGGATTTGCGGGATGTATGCTGATCCAAGTGCAACTGTGTGGGGTGTGGAAATGGCTTAAGTGATCCGCAGGAGGCAAATAAGGAGATGGAAAGCACTTCTAAACAAAAAGAGCGTAGCGTCTTCAAGGTGGCAGTCACAAAAGATAATAAAGAAGCACAGTACTGCAGGCAGTGTAACAGTTAACATGATTACACAAAGCAGAACACCCACAATATTTCCCACAGTCAATTGTGATCTGATGTAGCGTGTATAGACTGAGAACAGGCTCCCCTTAGTGTATTGTTTCATTACAGTAACAAGCTGATTCTATTTGAGACTGCTATACATAATTTCGTACCTTACAAAGATCTTGGTATCCTAAACACTAGGTTTCACAGCTGCAGACTGGTGTGAAAGCAGCATTTTATTGAATGGAGTTTAGTTCTAATCTAAATCTCAAGTGGTTTAGGCAGCGGAGTACAATAAATCTAGGTTAATACATCATAAATCTATGGTAATACAAGAGAGATAAAGTGAGAACAAGATAAAAGCAGAAAGGAAATGGGATACTTCACAGAAAGTAGGAGGGAGGATGAGAGTTGGAGACAAAAAACATAGCCGAGAATTTCTCCTCCTAAAGAGAGACATATAGAGGAAAAAGAGGAAAAGGGAGGCGCAGGCGGAGGAGGAGAAAGTAATTAAGTAGCTGGAGAGAGAAGAGAAGGGAAGAGGAAAAAAGTCCTCTCATCTCCCTGTTACGCTTTGATGAAGCAAGGCAGATCCTGTGGAGCAGAGAAAGATTCAAAGAAAAGTGAAAATTATATGGGGAAATTATATTGGCGAGGACCACACACACATACACACACAAACATGGAGAGGAAAGGTGCAAAGACACTCAGGAGTCACTCATTTAAGCACATATAAGACACAATCGGTCAAAAAACAGACACATGCACGCTCAGTTACATAAACACACATGCTCTCTCTCTCTAACACACACACACACACACACACACACACACACACACACACACACACACACACACACACCCTCTATTCTTTTAACCACAACAACTGTCATCTGTCTCTTGTAAAAGCTACTTATCTCTCGTACAAACTGGACAGACCGATAGGAAAAGAAAAGACAAATCTGGAGGGGGAAACACTGAGCAGCAAGCGCTGTGGGCAGTTTGAGAGAGAGAGAAGAAAAGGAGGAGAGATTGCGAGGAGAGGGAGAGGATTAGGGGAGATATAATGGGCTATAATCCTTCTCTATTGAGAGACGGATCCAAGAATGGCTGATGGGTTGTCAGTTTGAAAGAGCTATCTGTCCAAGATATGAGTCTGCTTTTAGACTCTCTTTTACCTTTAAGCCCAAATGTCTCCAGCAAAACACAAAATAACACTCGAGATTAGCTCTTTTTCTTTTTACAGTAATGTGGTTTTATGAACAGTTGTTTTCATTTCATTTCAAACACATATTCTTATTTGTGCTTTTAAATATGAATGTACAGTAATTTTGAACAACTATAATTACCTCAAATCTATTTTCCTCATAATCAGTCGCCCTCCCACACTACACTATAGATGTAAATATAATAGAAAAGTCTCCTAGTTCTCAAGGTGAAACCATTCATACACGCTTGATTTTTGTCAAATTGTAATAATTAGGAATACTCTGATGATTATATTAAAATTAACATTGATTTGGATGACAGACAACACTGATGCAGCATTTACATTTCATTGACCTCTCCATAAATCTAAGCAAATCCTATTTGAATCATGAATAACGATTGTTTATTCCATATCTAATATCACATTTAATTCAGGATCCTGTAGCCTTAATAAGACCACTGGAAATCAGAGCTTTTTAAAGGAAAATGCAGTCATCAATTTGTCAATTTAAGTACTAAAGAGTAGTGTGATTACTGCTCCCAGGTAGTATAGCTGAAAGTGATATAAGGTCCAACAATGTTGTGAGGATATTTCACCAGTACATGAGAAAGATATATAAGTTTTAGTTTTGTGTTTAAATTAACAACCTCCTATATAGACCTCCTATATTTTAAATGGATTGAAGTTGAATGTAATTTGATGATTTGCATGTGCACAATTACAAATTACTTTTACATCAGAAACCACACATAAATAATAAGAATAACGGGATGCCGGTAGGATGACCAGATGAGAATGGTTGAAATTCATGACAAGGGAGTTGGGTGTGGGCGTGGTCACAGTGGGCGGGGCCTCCAGTACATTACATTCAGTGTCAACGAAGTAATAATAATAGTAGTATTCTTTCTTGTAGACTTTGCTCTTTGGATCTTTCCCACCCCACTCCTACTAGTACCTGCAGTAATGTTTTTTGTTCACCAGGTTCCAGGACACCAGGCTACATATCAGTGATGGATGGTTTCATTTCCCTCCGTAAATGTTTTACTTCAACAACGCCAACGCTATGCGTAGTTGTTTATCAATTCGCAGCACTTCTACACGGCTAAAAAAACTACAACAGCCATAATTCATGTAGGCTACGGACAGAAGAGTGCCCTGTGTTTGGCAACACCAAAATAATGTTTCACAACATTCAGTATTTAATGTTTTATTGGGTTAAAACTTGGGTTTAGTCTAATTTTTGGGACAAATAGGACAGGATACGGGACAACTGCTCGTGATTCGGGACTGAGTTTTTCAGGACATCTCGTCGCCCTAGACACCTTCTTTTCAAAAGAAATTAAAGAGATACATATTGTTTCAATTATTGGAAATCAGAATGAATTATTAAACATTTTGAAAAGGACACTTCTGTAATGCTGTTGCACATTTTAAAAGAAACTTTTATCACAGAGGTGAGAGCCATCTTCCAGTTAAAACTTGAAACATGTAACAGGTAGATTGAGGGGATGTAGCTCAGTGGTAGAGTGCATGCTTTGCATGTATGAGGTCCTAGGATCAATCCCCACTATCTCCATCTTTATTGATAATGTAATGCTTCTTCAGCATTTAGTAATTTGCGTGAAAGATGCACAAAGATATGTGACTGTGGGTTCAGTTTATTCCCATGCTGGCTGTAGCAGCGCTGTGAACCTCCTGGAGGAGCACACCTGGCTGTGTTTGTGTTGGTGTGTGTGGATGAGAAAATAATGTTTACCTCAAAGCTCAGAGCAAAAGCAGAGAGGCAATAAAGGAGGTTATTGATGTGAGACAGACGGGTGGATGGATGGAGGACAGATCAATGAGGGGATAATACGCAACCTCCGCAGGCTGCTGCTGTGTTTGAATAGAATAACGGCTGTCACTTGAAACCTGGATTTTGGGATTAAATATACGTGGATGGAATGACTGCGTTGTCACTTTGAGACGCATTTTGCAAACTAAGGTGTTGGAATGAAATAAAGGCTTTGACAAAGCTGAGAAGTGACGTGAAAAAAAAGACTAAAACTGTTTGAATGAATATTTGTCAAAATATGATGATGAGGAAACAGATTTTGGCAGCAGTTTGAAAGGGATTTACAGGGAGTTTTTAGAAGCAAGCGTCACATGGATTTTCATAACACTGCACCTTATTATAAGGAAAGACACAAAAGGGTTCAAAACACACAAATACACAAGCACACTTATTTGCATAGAGATAGAAATACTACGTAGAAAAGCAATGAAAATAAACAAATATAGACACAAAATGTGTCACTGAACATTACTTGTATTCGGTGAGTGGAACAGGTCTGTAAAGGTGCAAACACACTCATCCAGAACAAGGCCACCGTGTCAAAATGAACATAGTGAGGAGGGGAACAAAGGCGATAGTTAAAGCTACGAGAGATCAATGAACGGGATGCAGGAAATAAAATATTGCTTTTCCAGGTAACACATAGCCACATCCCCCTGGTGCGTGGAAAAATCCAACTGTGACGGTTCAATTAAAAAATGTGGAGTCAAAGGGAGAGTCCAGCTACCAGAGCATGTCTGTAGTTATTTTAGCCCCACACCTCCTCTCTCTTGTCTGAAAGCACATGACCTCACAGAGGTGATTGGTGTAATTGAGCAGTGAACACAGGCAGGTGTCCAAAAAGGCCCATCTGGCCAGTCGCTGCAGAAGTGTGTATGGCTGTCTGATTGATTGTTTTGGAAAATTACAAAAATGAAGAGGATGTAATTCTACCTCATAGTTAGCCTGTTCATTGCTTACCATTTGCTCTCTTTTTTTAATAACTTTCAGTCCAGCTAATAGCACATCTGCTTTAAGTTATTTTCAAAATCTACTTGATCAGGATAAATTATTAAAAGTTTTGGTGAAGAACGGTTTTGTCACGCTGCTGTTGTCTAAAAGAAACAGTATTTCAGCATGTTTATCGTTAAGAGGTGAGAGAGCCATCTGCCAATTTAAACTTGAAACATATATGAAGGGGATGTAGCTCAGTGGTAGAGCGCATGCTTCGCATGTATGAGGTCCTGGGTTCAATCCCCAGCATCTCCACTTCTTGTGGGTTGGACATGCTGGGATGCAAAAAGATGTTGTGCAACAATTGCCCAATAGCAAACTGTCTTCACAGCGCTGATGATGAGGCGGCAGAGAGCCGGGAAGTCCAAAACTGAAGAAGCTGTTGTAGCTTATTTGCTCTGTCTATCCATTGTTACTTTACCTCCTCTGTCAGAATAAGAAATATTTCACAAAGGATTTGTTGCTACAAATACATATTGTGTAAACTTATTGTCCCGTTTGTGACCGAGCTAAGCTAACGAGCTGACCTTGAGTAAGGTCATTTGCTCAGACTGCTATCTGCCAATTTAAATTTGAAACGTATAGACTGGTGTATGAAGGGGATGTAGCTCAGTGGTAGAGCGCATGCTTCGCATGTATGAGGTCCTGGGTTCAATCCCCAGCATCTCCACTTCTTGGTTAAAAAAAATCATTTGCAGACTAGACCCAGTGGGATTTAAAACAACTGTGGTGAGGGGGTTCACTTGAGAAAGCAAAAAGATGTTGTGTGACAGTTGCCCAAAAGCAAGCTGTCTTTACAGCACTGATGATGAGGGGGCAGAGGGCTGGACAGTCCAAAACTGAAATAGCTGTTGCAGCTTGTTAGCTCTGTCTATCCATTCTTACTTTACCTCCTCTGTCAGAATAAGTTGATGCTACAAATGCATATTGTGTGAACTTATTGTCCTGCTTGCGACCGAGCTAAGCTAACGAGCTGACTTTGAACAAACTCATTATCTCAGACGCCCATCTGTCAATTTAAATGTGAAGCTTATTATGGAGGGGATGTAGCTCAGTGGTAGAGCGCATGCTTTGCATGTATGAGGTCCTGGGTTCAATCCCCAGCATCTCCACTTTTTGTGGATTTGACATGCTGGGATGCAAAAAGATGTTGTGCGACATTTGCCCAATAGCAAACTGTCTTCACAGCGCTGACAATGAGGGGCTGTTGTAGCTTATTTGCTCTGACTCTCCATTGTTACTTTACCTCCTCTGTCAGAATAAGAAATATTTCACAAAGGACTTTTTTCTACAAATACATATTGTGTGAACTTATTGTCCCGTTTGTGACCGAGCTAAGCTAACGAGCTGACCTTGAGTAAGGTCATTTGCTCAGACAGCTATCTTTGAAACATATAGACTGGCACACGAAGGGGATGTAGCTCAGTGGTAGAGCGCATGCTTCGCATGTATGAGGTCCTGGGTTCAATCCCCAGCATCTCCACATCTTGGTAAAAGGAATCACTTGCAGACTAGACCCAGTGGGATTTAAAACAACTGTAGTGAGGGGGTTCACTTGAGGAAGCAAAAAGATGTTGTGTGATAGTTGCCCAAAAGCAAGCTGTCTTTACAGCGCTGATGATGAGGGGGCAGAGGGCTGGACAGTCCAAAACTGAAGAAGTTGTTGCAGCTTGTTAACTCTGTCTATCCATTGTTACTTTATCTCCTCTGTCAGAATAAGTTGATGCTACAAATGCTTATTGTCCTGCTTGCCGCTAAGCTAACGAGCTGACTTTGAACAAACTCATTATCTCAGACACCCATCTGTAAATTTAAATGTGAAGCTTGTTATGGAGGGGATGTAGCTCAGTGGTAGAGCGCATGCTTCGCATGTATGAGGTCCTGGGTTCAATCCCCAGCATCTCCAGATGTTTTTACAATAATTGTCCTTTATTGGATGAGGAAATAAGAGTTTGGATAAAAGATACACAGGAAAGTAAATAGAACAACAGAGAGAAAATAAACACAAGCTCTGTGAGCTACTGAGCTGACTGTTAGCTCGCCAGCTGCTGCAGGTCACCCCCAGCATTGTGAATAGTCACAAAGCTTCCGGCCCCCACCTATTTCACGTAGATGAGTGTCACTTTGGGGTGGGACCGCTGCATTACGGATACAATATGCTGGAAACTGACTTACAAATTGTACTGCGGGTAAAAGGGGGATGTAGCTCAGTGGTAGAGTGCATGCTTTGCATGTATGAGGTCCTGGGTTCAATCCCCAGCATCTCCAACTGTATTGATTTGCTAGAGAACAGGCTACATGCACAAGAGGGCTTTAGACCTGCTGTGACCGCGTTGAATAGAAGACACCGCTTAAAGATAGCCTGTGGAGTTTTTGACCTCTAGTAGCTCTATGGAGTCCTGCCAATGGTTTCACAGGACTGATGACGGTAATGCACTAAGAAGAAACGTAGGACCGTGCCAACAAAGGCAGTGAAGAAGACTGCAAGCTAGAGATATGGATGTAAACAATGCAGGATTTAAAAAATCAATGTTTTATGAGGAAGGAAATGCATTTAATACGTTTGTTTGACTTCAAGGATACACACAACGCACTCAGTTATTTCTTGATGGGATTTTCATCTAACTTTCAACAGAATCATGCTCATTTGGCATCAGAGACAAAAAGCTATTTTGGAGTTGTCTCCGTTGAGAAACAGAGGAAGAGGAGTGTAAGATGAACTTTTCTGCATCATTGCCTGAGACAGTTGCCACTATCATTAATAAAATACCAAATGATGACATTTTTCTGTGGAGGAATGGTGTCACATTCCATCACAGGAGTTCAAAAGCTATGTGACATGAAGCGCTGGTGGCTTTTCAAGCCTCCAGCAGCTCAGTATCATATCAAGATACTTCTTCAGATATGAAAAAAAAAAATGCACTAGTCAATGAAATGGCATTATGGTTTGTCAGGTATGGAGATTTTTCACAGAGTGTCTCAGTGGAAATGTCTATTTCTGATGGTGGAACAACTTGTTAGGAGTGGAATCATTCATATGCAAACTCCTACTGTGATTCACTGACATTCACACCATTTATAGACTCAGAGATCTGCTGCTTTCAACAAGGGTGTATTCATTCACCACAGCCTGTTTCTACTTCACCGCTGACTCTCAAATACTGTGAAGAAGTCATTGTGTGACACCATATGAGAATCTCTTACATGCATACTGCACTACTGTACTATACAGTTGCTGGATATATAAGGAATATTAGCTGTTATCTAGCTGAGATAAATGGACAGTGGAATAATCCACTATCTGTCCACTACTGAAAAGACATGGAAATGCCACTCACAGCCGGGAAACCTAAACCAGCCACACATGGCTAACATAAACAAACCTGTATATATATTTTACACAGTATACGTACTGTTTACCTCTAATGGGGATTCAAGCCTGGGAAGACACAACCACACAGAAACAGAGATCTTTCTTCTTACACTGCAGCTTATCTCAAATGGATTTGTTATCTCTTGATAGTAAAAATGATGATTGATGGAACGGTGATAATGTCCTTATCTTGCGCGGCGGCTACGGGCGTGATTAAGGTGTGTGTGACACGGAGAGGCGTTCTAAACAACAATGGCGGCTCCTGAAGACGTTAGCGTAGCTGCAGTAGCATCAGTTCTATCTGAACTGGAGAGTATTTCTTCATTAAAAGAGCAGAGGACGGCACTAAAGGCTTTTCTCGATGGAAAACGTGTTTTCGCTCTTCTCCCGACTGGCTTCGGCAAGGGTTTGATTGACAGATGGTTCATCCAATCACCTGCTAAGTATTTTTTGAAAGTGCCTGCCCTTTTCCAAACAGTTTCCAAAGACGGCCTCTCAGGTTAATAACATCCACTCCGTAAGTCAAAGTCAGTCAGTGTTTTCAAAGATAATACATGAGCTTACCTCTGCAAATAAATAAATCTGAAATTAAGCAGCTGTGTACACGTTCCATCATTCTACTTTTCTCACCTTCAAACATGCGCCGCTGTTCCTACAAAGATGCGAAGCGCAGCACCTTTTGTTAAGGCAGTTAGATTCCTTCCACCTTGCTATGGCAGTTTGAAAAAAGCTGAATATTGTACTTTACTTTAATTTAAAAACCGTGACATTTGATATAGTATGCATAGGGGATGTAGCTCAGTGGTAGAGCGCATGCTTCGCATGTATGCGGTCCTGGGTTCAATCCCCAGCATCTCCATTTCGTTGAAAACATAAGATCAACACAATCGGCTTTGACCGAGCTGAATAGAACATAAATGGATGCGATACAGTTGAAACTGACTGTGCACTATTGGAAATGACAATACAGGCAAACGAAAAGACACAACAACTGACGACTCTAAGACTTCTTGCTTCTGTAAAAGCCAACTAATCTGAATATCGTATAGTACTGGTTGACATCTATCAAAGGGCTGCAGGATATGGAAATCAGGCAACTTTTCACCACATTTCATAGAACAAAAAGGGTGAGATGGAGTAAAGTGGAGCGGTGATATCAGACTTTGGGGAAACTCATGACGAAGATCAAATTCTCGTCCAGCTTGCTCTTGTCATCTTGTTTGGGTTTAAGCAGCCTCTGAGAGACAGAGAGAGAAAGGCCCAGGTGTTCATGGGAGACAGTCAGACAGTAGTAATCTATCACTGTAGCTGCTCCAGACGGTGTTTGTGTGTATGCGTGTGTCTGTGCGTGTGCGTGTCTGTCTGTCTTGGTGGGTGTCCTCTAGTGCTGAGGATGACTTTGCAAAAAAAAAAGAATATCACTCCCAAAACACATGTTTCTTTTTAGAACTCATGATTCTGTCTCAAGAGTAAATATAAGCTTAGTGTGGTGTGTGTTTGCGTGAGTACAGAGTGTGCTTGTGTGACGCCAAACCGAGACCGAAGAGAAGTCTCGAAGCTGCATTGCAATGTGATGCATGTTTAGAAAATGACACCAGACAAGAACTTCCTTTGGCGTGCAGAATAAATTAACATGAAGCAGCAGAATTACATGGAATAATTAACCAAATCAAAGTTTCTGTGTCACCTCTACCCCCGTATCCTCTCGGCCACTTTGGAACTTTAGGTGGCAGTTTGGGGACAAACTCTGCTGGAAGTTACAGCACAGATGGGACAATATTTCACTGTTGAGGAGGAGACACACACACACAAAAAATGCAGTCTGGCAACTGAAAAGACATTTGGGCTAATGCCTGCCTCAGGTTATGTCACCCCATCTCCTTGTCCTCAATCAGGCGATGGGCCAGAGGGCATCAGCCCACCTACTACCACTGTTATCAACACTGTTCCTGATCTTCTCATCCTCTTTTCACATTTGTATTCCACCCTTTCTCAGCATTCATGTCTGTATCTCTCTCTCTCTCTCTCTCTCTCTCCCTCTGCTCTAAATGCTTTTCTCCTCTGCCTCTCCTCCTTCACCTCTACTTCCGTCTCTTGTCATTGAGATCTGACCATTTTAGAAAATGACGTCTGTAAAGCCGACAGCCGTGAAGTGACTACATTTAATTAATTGCATCAACAGAACACGCAGAAGGGTCAACAGAGACTAAATGCAGTGTGCCAACTCTGAAAAACAAATTTACACCCCCTTTGGGACAATCAGTAACAACCTTGTTTTGACCCATTTTGGCCAGCCAACATTATTTGCATAAAAATGCATAATTTTTTTTCTAATTTTACTAAACTCTGACCCTAATTTCATCATGGGGAATAATAAAAGAAACTCTTCTGCTCTGTTTAGTGTGAAGGAGCCACATCTCTGGGGAATGCCCAGTGTAAAATAAGCCAGCACTTATAGACCGTGTGTTTCGTGTGCAACAGTTATTATCTGTCTGGCTTTTATGACACAGTGAGTCTAAAAATGCAGTTGCAACTACTAGTTTTCGCAGAAAGTGGAGCTAAACAGACGGGAAATGCCAGGAGAGAGAGGAGTAGGACATGCAACAGCCCTGAGAATAGATACTACTCTTCAGAAATAGAAATAGTTCATGTTGGAGTATATTTTTACTTATTTGTAGATATCTAATATGATCAATATACTGTAAAGCTTATGACTATTACATCATCAATTATAGGGCGTGTCCATTATTTTGGTCTTTTTTATATCATTCTGTAGCTTCCCAGTGGTGTTCCTTATGTATTCAAATCCAAACATTGAAATTATGGTTGAAGTATTTATGTTGTTGGAGCCTTAATGTGTTTTTTTGTTTGTTTTATTTTTGGATAACGCAGAGTGAATGTATGCATGCAGTTATAGCATTGACCATAGGGTGGAACATTGATATGAAAGTGCATATAGGTAAGCTCTCAGATGATTAGCATCAAGTGTGTGTGTGAGACAGGAAGCCAAACAAAAGTTTTTGAGACAGGGGAAGAACAATACACAGATATCTGTATGATGGTGAGATGTGAAACTGTGAATGAATATAACTGACCCAACGTTATACAGCGTACTGGTCATTGTTCTCCCGTTCGCCCCTCAGTGGCTTATAGATAGTTATTTCGTTGTTAAAAGTCACTACATATGCGTGTTATCGTCAAAATGATATTTTCCCAAACCTTTCTAAAAGCTTAGCTAAGCAATGTACTACTGTGTGGACGCCACTTTATTTCGGATCCAAAAGTCACAGAATAACACAAACAAAGTAACCGATCGAGGCGGTAGAAGCGGTAGACCAGCAACTCCTGTTTTCTGAAAGGTAAAATTACTACTTTTGTGAATGGAGTCTGGTGGCTTTGAAGACAGCGAAATAACTGTAATTTTACCTCTCAGAACACAGAGTATACATCCCCACTTCAAAAAATCCGAACCAACCCTTTCAGTTATTTCCAAACTTATCACAGCTAACTCAGCTAGTGCTAGCGTTCACATTATTCAAAACCTTATTGATTAGCTTATTTTATAACCTACGTCACTGCTTTTTGCTAACGGCTGAGGGGCGTTCCTTTTGAAATGGACAAAATAGATCGCAGATGGACCCGCCCTTTAAGCATATCCCACTTGCAACTCTGTCATCACAAAACATCTGCAAAAGAGTTTTGCACAACTAACAGATTTCATTTGTTTCATTTCAAACCAACTTTGTAGCCGAGGGGAAACAATGCAATTCCATTTTTCTCCTTCGAATCGAAACAATGGAAATGAATAGTTTCCTTAAGGAACCAATGCATCCAGCGGTGGGACAACTTGTTGAATCTGTTTCCGTTAACAACTCGGCTGAAACCAAAACCACCGGTACCATAATCATCCCCGTCTCTGTCTCTGTCTCTCTCTGCTGATCTCGCTCTCTGTGACCCATTTCTCTCTCTTCTCCCTGGTGCTCCGCTGTACGATTACAGAACAGGCCGGGGATTCAAGGATACATTGGTTGAGTTTCAACAAAAACAGGATGCTTATCAAGGCGTCAGCCCTTAGACACACACACACACGTCTGTGCTTTTATACTTGCGAGGACCCTCGGTGACATAAAGCATTTCCTTGGCCCTAACCTCAACCATCACAACTGCATGCTGCAGACGTACAACAGCACACACACACACACACACACACACACACACACACACACACACACACAGCAGACCTCGCAGTTGTGCTGCCAGTCGCTATCAAATATGCTGCATCTCAGCCCCACACACACACACACACACACACACACACACACACACATACGCACAAACACACATTTGAGCACAACGGCTGTCAGCTTTTTAAAGAATGAGACATTTGCATAACTGTCCTCGGCTCTAACGGATGTTTCTATCAAACAGCTGCACTGTACTGGGTGTGTGTTCGGTCCTGTTTGTTGCCTTACACACACACACACACACACACGCACACGCACACGCACACGCACACGCACACGCACACGCACACACACAGTTATGTAACAACTCGTCTTTATTCTAGACAAGAGTTAAGTTATGTCTTTAGCTCCAAGTCTCACTTTGGTACAGTACAAAAAGGAAAAATGGATACTCCACCCACTTCCTATAATATACTGCACTCCATGGACTGACAAACACACACACACACACACACACACACACACACACACACGCACATACAGCTAAAATAAATAGTCTGGTGTTAAGTGAGACGTATTTCTCTCACAGAGCATTCCCGCCCTGCATCTTACACACACGGAGACTATTAAGATTCCACAACGCGCCCAGATTCCAGAGTATTCCCAGAATAAACATTGCTCCCTAAATTTTTGCGTATTAGATTTGACATATTAGTTTCACATCCCTTCTCAAAACCGAAAATTCAAAGTGCTTTATAAATGGAGAGAATAAACTGAATGATTGGTCATTCAGCAATTGTTAGATCCAATGTGCTGATTAGCGAAGTTCTGCTACAAGCCCTTTCAGGGTTATGTAAATCTAACTATAAAGCAAGGAATCTCTGTCTGTGTGTCTTTCGCATATCTCGAGAACCACTCATCGGATCGACTTCACACTTTGGCGGGCGTATTGCTGAGGACCCGTGGAGTGCTTTGTCGAATTTGGTGCAATTTGGACACATTGAATATTAATAAACTATGAATAAACAAACGAACGGCACTCTGTTCAGCAGCATGGGCGGGGCTTCAGGGCTCTGCAGACAGTCCAACCATGGATGTATTAAAAGAACTGGATACAGCGTTGGAGGCGGGGCCCCGTTCATTCCTATGAAAGTTGCTCAGTGGCGCATGATGCCAAAATGGCTCGACTTCCAAGTGGAAAAGTACCTCGGTCACGGGGTCACAACGTCACGCTCTCGTCACGGCTTGCCATCTCCGCCTCCCAGCCTCTCATTCACATGAACGGAGGAAGGGAAATAACTCTGTATTCGGCTATTAGTGCGGTTTACAACTTTTAGAACCTCATGATTTAAATAAGGACTATTCAAGTGTTCAAACTGGGAAGTTGATTCACCTCAAAAAATTATCCTCTGAGTTACAGACATCTCTTTTCCAATGTAAGTCTATGGGAAAAAACATTTTTGGGCCCATTACATCACGTGACGGACATGGAAGTTGTAGTACCACCGTTTGGCCACTACGATAATTGGCATCACCGACCGGCGCTCTTCCTGGGGGCTTGAGTCCAACGTGGTCATTGCAGTTCACTGCTGGATATACCAACGTTACAACTGCATTCTTCTTCACTTTTCTGGTGTCAACATGAGCCATACATACAGGACAGCCAACTGGACGCAGAATCGAACCAGAGTGTATTTCACCGATGTTTCTGACTGTGAGTAACCGCAGATTGGGTGTGTGTTCTGAGCAGCTCTGCATCTTGTGGGTTACACCCCAACTGCAGGTATCTTAACTACTTTCTAACACAGTAAACACCCTGTCGAACTTTCACTTGGGTGTTAAGTAGCCGTGCCTAAACTTACTTTGAAACACAATTTCATGACCTTTGCGAGCATCCAGTAAGTAGAATCCACACAGGCTACAGTCAGTTCAACTTCTTATCTTGGATTTAAGCCTGCTTCACTTTTCAGCCAAATGAACTGTGAGGTCAACGGAGCTCTTGGACGCGGCGCTGACCCCATTCCCTTTTCTACATTCTCACAGAACTTCATCCAAAATGTTTCTGACTGAAATACCATACGGAGTACATTCAGGACACTGGTCCTCATACAAAAACACTGTGTGGTCCCATATTTAAGGTTTTATTGACACCTTTTTCAAACAAGCAACTCCCACGGGTTATACTGTATATATTACTAAGCCAATTATCACAGCAAACAAAAGAAGAAGAAGACATGTACTGTATAATGCTGTTAAATTATTTGTCATGTTTCCAAGTCTTTGAGTTGAAACATTTGTTGTATTCATGAGAAAACTGATGGTGACAGGAAACACAGGAAGATGCATATTGAAACCGACAGTTACACAGTGGCTACAAAAACATCATTTTTGTGAAACTGCCTCAGTAGAGAGGATCTGAAGCCACCTACATGCTTGTGCGACCAATCACACAGTGTGTGAGGATGCTATGGTAGCGGCAATCATGTTTTCTCCACTGTGGAAAGAACCATTACTAATAAAGCAGCTTTATGTGGGACATCAGTGGTCTAGTAGCACCACTGGTGTTGACATAATGCAGAGAGTGTGGGCTGCTTTAGTATCAAAGAGCTCCAGACTATTATGTTTCGCTCAGTGCTGTAAACACTTGGAGACAGTGTGTGGAGGAACGCAGTGATCTAGTCCCAGCGGCATCACAGCTGCTAAGAGGGTGTAGGCCTCTCTCTCATCAAACTGTGGTAACTACATAACAATGTCTCCAAGGCTCCATTCCAAACACTTCTTTGTTTAATGCCAGTGCTTTGTTTTATAAGACACTGGAGAGAGACAAGAATAAGCATCACTCATATTGATCGATGAATACAGTAAATACAAAGGAATCTGTAGTAGAAGAGCTGCTGAAGGGACACTAGTGATTCCTGATTGTCTTTACAACTTTTACAGACTTTTTTGCAGTCAGACCATAGACTGTATATAAGAAGTGGACGTAGTCACCGTGACGGCACCCATTTGTTTGTGGACTACGATTTTGAAGCCTCAAGTCAGGCATTTTTTTCCGTCACCATCTTGGTTTTTTGGAACCAGAAGTGAAACGAGAGTGTGGAGTTAAGTACAACTGAACGCTGACATTTTCAGCCGACCAAAATGTTACAATTAACTTTCATGAACTGAAAACACACTGTGAAAGGGTTAAAGTTGTAAGACGAAAACACGGACAACTCCCAAACAGGACAACGGTGTGGTAGCGACCTGTCAATCACAAGGTAGCCACGCCCTAAAGCATCCCCTGCTTTATGGTCTATTTGACTCTAAATGGGACCATCATTTACTAAATGAACATCATGCTGTATTGAAGAAGACTTGAAACTAGTGATTGAGACCATAAACTCATGTTTACAATGTTTACTGAGGTAATAAATCAAGTGAGAAGTAGGCTCATTTTCTCATAGACTTCTCTACAATCAGACTTCTTTTTACAACCAGAGTCGTCGCCCCCTGCTGGCTATTAGAGAGAATGCAAGTTTAAGGCACTTCAGCATTGGCTTCACTTTTCAGACCCGGAGGTTGCTGCCTGAGCCTACCATTACAAAGCATGGCCTCACTATGGGCATGAGTTGTGAGCATTTTAAAGTCCCAGTGAAACGGTAGCAAGAGCATCTTTAGCTTCTGTACTGTGAGTATCCCTCAGTGAAACGGGATGTTTGAGAGGTGTACAGTTACAAGAGGGATTTAAATTAAATCCTTCGCAGCTGAATGTAGCGCAACACGGGGCAACAGAGGACTGTGGCTCCACACACACACCTCTGTTGTCGCTAAAAGTTGCAGATTGATTGATGGATAGATGTCATGATATTATTGGTTGGAACTAGCTTACGTAAGCACACGTCATATTTTGTTTTAAAAGAAGAAAAGTTGATTGGATTTTGATATAAAAATACGAAGAAATTTGTAAACTTCTTCGCATCTTTTGTTAAATAGCTGCACAATATGACTGGGGATGTGATCTTGAAGGGTTAAAAATGCATATTTTGTATTACATAAATAAAAAAATTGAGAAAAATCTGAAAAAATAAACATAATTTTGTGCGACGGATTGTTTTCTTTCTTATTCCTGTAATTGATTATCTAGCAGAGCAACTGGATACCATCTGCTTTTAACAACACAAATAGGTCCTCCACACCCTTGTGGTTCTTCCTTATCCATGTTCTGTGATTTAATTTAGTATGTCTGACAATAAAAAACAAGATTCACATCTCAGCATGTTCGTCAAGGAACACACTATAAAGCTCAGGATTTATTTCCATTGTGGTCTTTGATGGCTCCATGATTGGCTTCAATTGATGTGGGCAATTCACAAATGACACCCCGTTTAATAGCAGATTTATTTTACCGACGACCAAGTTGGTCTGTTGCCACTCCAAACCAAGATTGACTCCAAGGGGAACAATGGCTGGTTTAATGGGGAGAACTGGGGCAAACCCATAACGTTTCACTTTGGATCTGATGTAAAGAAAAGAGTGGGTAATGAGAACAAACATTACATAACTGACATAACTGTGTCAGGTGAGTTAAAACCCACAGCATCATTAGTATCATGTTTCCAGCATCTCAAACACTTCTGGGAAAACAAAGTTGCAGTCAGTTCAGTGGCTTTCTCCGCTGATACAAACTGTTTATCACCGTGGAATGAATATTTCAGATGGCGCATAAATATTTTCACAAGAAAGACTTTGCTGCTTGTGTTTACCACACCCCTCTCTCTTACACTTGCTCTCATTTATGCTCTCCTCCCTGTTTGTTTTTCCCTCACTTTCTATTTCTCCTCTTTTCCTCCCCTTCATTCCTATCCAATCCTCGCTGCACTCTCTACTTATTCAGACCACACCACTCGAACCTTCGTGTAATTACCAAGAATGACATATCATTATGAAATGAGCCTTTCTGAGAGGATTGTTGCCAACTTCTATAAATTGTGACATGTGTCTCGAGTGTTGACTGCAGATATGTGACAAACATGCCGTGTAATAAATGGGTCAACGCTCCACGACTCCACTGAAGATGATTAAGAAAGCGCAGGGGAGAAGTACGTGGAAAGTGAGGGGGAGTAAAGGAAATAGATAGCAGACTTCCTTCAAGCTGTTTGACTGTGTGTGTGATCCATTGTGTAGGTGTATATTGGTTTCCTACCTTCAGTCTCAGTGTGTGTGGCTTCAGGTGAGTGGTTGACCTGGCCCCAATCCGCCGCGCTATAGATCTGCACCACCAGGAGCCGCTTAAGCGACACCAGGTCGGCATCTTTGAGCCCCGTCTCCAACTGGCGAACAATGCCCCGCCCTGGCTGGCTGGTCACCACGGTAACCTGTAAATAGAGCAAGAGGAAATGGAAAAATGCCTCAGCAAATCTCACCTTGCACAGCAGCTGGATTCTTGCAGGATCACATATCAAACGAAAATCCATCTTGTCAGGCTTCAAGTAATGCGTTTGTGTCCGGCATGCCAGAGCATGGACCAATCAGCGTCCTGTTAGGAGCTACCGGCAGCTACGGGCATGGCTTAGGTGTGTGTGACGCGACTGTTCATTCTTAACAACAATGGCGACTTCTGAAGAGGTTAGCGTAGCTGCAATAACATCAGTTATATCAGAACTGGAGAGTATTTCTTCATTGAAAGAAGAGCAAAGAACGACACTGAAGGCTTTTCTCGATGGAAAAGATGTTTTCTCTCTTCTCCCTACTGGCTTCGGCAAGAGTTTGACTGACAGATGGTTCATCCAATCACCTGCCAGTATTTTTTTGAAAGTGTTTCCAAACAGTTTCCAAAGACGGCTTCTCAGATGGTTCTGTGAAACAAACTGTCTTGAATGAAAAGGACATCAACTCAAATAAGAAATATGTAACGGTGACAACCCTAAACAGAAATAGTATTACATTGTATATTTCATCACTTCTGGCCAGTCTCTCTGACAGTAAGCTTTTCACCCCAGTGTGGCCGTTCAAAACAACTATAACACTTTTGCCTTCATATGTGGTTGTGCAAACGTCTTTTGAAACATACCTAAAATTTATTTGCAATATGATTTCAGGGACCAAGGCTGCATTTTTTGAACAACTGCTTTATGTCAGAAAATGTGGTAAATTTAAAGGGCCTCTCTACTCCCATCTTATTGAAGAGGAGGAAAAAAAGCACAACTACATAGTGTAACCGACACTGTTGCTCCTTCCTAACCGCAATGAATAAACATCAATCAGTTTTAAATTTACAATTATTAAGCCACATAGCTGTTCCTCCCACAACTCGTTCCCAAAAGCTCCCTTCTGAATGTTTACAGCCGGCGGCGTTATGAAAAGATCAAGTTTGTGTTTCAAGTTCTTCATATCTTCAGAAGAACAGGCCACAACATCACCGCAGCAAAGCATTCTTTGGCTCTGACTGTTGTGTTTCTGTTGTACTTCGGGGACACGACGTACAGTAAATTACTGTTACTAAATTAATCACATGATGTCAGAACCGCTGTCGTAGACTTAGTAAAGCAAACTTCCACCCTAACTGAAAAGTGGCTATGTTATAATGACACAACTCTAAACGATGTCTTCCTGAGAAAAGAAACAGCTTGCCCTGGGATCTGTCATTTTAATGTTCCCTGTAACTGTGCTATCATTATCTCACACGTCATGGCATCGAGAATGAACAAAATTGCTGGTAATGCACTGTAAAATGTTTTTTACTAATCCATTATTGCTTTAATAATGAAGATTTCTGCAGTAGATTTGCTCAAAATAAGTCCTCACAATGTGTGATGATGAAAAGAGATGAAATTAGTTTTTTGTGGCACATTTACATGCCTAATGGGGGGAGCACTGATAAACTAATGTTAGGCTGATGTTGAGCACCCTGCTGAATCGCATTAACAGCAGCAGTAAATGATAATATAATGGGATTATTGATGGATTCTGCTCTGTGCTTCCTGCTGAAGATAAGAGGAAGACACGCACACATGAATGCTAGAAACGTATATATGAATGAAGACACGCATTGTAAGTGGATCAGCAACACACATACGCAGGCTATGTCTCTGCTTAGTGTCTCTCTGTCCCCTAATGGTGCTATTCATATCTGCTGCTGTCGGAAACAGTGGGTCTTAGTGTAATCATCTGTCCGGAGCTTCCTAATAAAGCTGGCTGGATTTGAGAAATCCTCATCAACAACAACCCAGAGCCTTGTATCCAGAGGACACGCCGTTCAAATTTAACTAGAAAGACAGAGACTGGCTCGTTTCTCAGTTGTCTCCCCTGATGACCAAACAAATGAGATGCTTTCAGCTAATATTCCTTTTCCCCTAAAACTCTCATTTGCTGACATCTTAAATTCTGTATTGGTGTCTCAAGTTTTGAGCCTGGTACAGAACATTAGCCCAAAGCTGGCTTTGAATTACATAACATAGAAATGAATAGTTCCACTAAATGTGACAGCTATGACCTTTTATTGATGTCAACGATTCCATCCACTTTAATCATAATGAAGCCATGTAACAGACGAGTGGAAACAAATTAGACATGGAAACAAGTTTAATATTGACTGTAAAAAAGTGGGTGCAACTAAAAAAGAAAATGTGGTTTAAATACTTTTAAATGTGATAGCTGATTGGAGCGGATATTCTAGCAGGAAGGCACTGAACATTTGTACAACTCTTCCTAGACAGATGGCTCAGCAGCAGAGGAATCAAGCCCGTTTGCTGGATTTGAAATGTACATGAGCTGGTTTTAACTGTCTGATATAAGATGTGAAGAGTTCTCAGCCACCAAAGTGTCCTGTTGACAGATACATTTTTTTTAAAGCTTTTAAAAAATGCAAATTACATTTCTAATTCAATATGTTTTCGCAGCTGCTAAATACACTGAATTGGACGTGAAGAGACATCATTTAACAGATATAAGTGGAGCCTTTTTCCCTACATTAGCATGAAGTACAAAGCGTGAATATCAAAGGGGTCTATTCAGTCTGAGCTAGTCTGCAGCTGAAGAGACGCTCCTTCATAATGGATCTGGAGAGACAGGAACAGACAAATATTTAGTGGAAATGACTTCCCACAATAACACTGTGCAAAAGATGAAGACTTATTTTGTCCTAGAGAATGCAATCCCTCTACAGTTTTAATAGGAAGAAGAGGGGATGTAGCTCAGTGGTAGAGCGCATGCTTTGCATGTATGAGGTCGTGGGTTCAATTCCCAGCATCTCCACTCCTATACAACAAAGGGCAGTGATCATTGTTTAAGCACTGCATCACTTGAGTTTGAACTGTTGTGACATTAACACTACACTAATGACGCTACTTTAAGCCAGATAAACATAAATTAAGCTTGGAAGGAGTGTTGAGAGAGGATGTAGCTCAGTGGTAGAGCGCATGCTTCGCATGTATGAGGTCCTGGGTTCAATCCCCAGCATCTCCACTTCTTGTGGCACTATGCAACAAAGTGCAGTCATCATTGTTAAAGAACTGCATCACTTATAAATTTGAAGCTTTGTCATAACAAACCAACACTACTTCGCATGTATGAGGACCTGGGTTCAATCCCCAGCATCTCCACCATGGGATCAGAGGTTGATCATTGTTAAAGCATTGCATCACTCATAAATGTGAAGCTTAGTCACAGTAACATGAAACTAAATTCTAAGCCAGATATACATAAATCAATTCTTCAAAACCAGCTATCCTGCTGTGGACGTGGTCCAAACTTCTGTTGTAGACACTGAGGTGAATGTAACAGCTTTGCAAGGGGATGTAGCTCAGTGGTAGAGCGCATGCTTAGCATGTATGAGGTCCTGGGTTCAATTCCCAGCATCTCCACTCCTATACAACAAAGGGCAGTGATCATTGTTTAAGCACTGCATCACTTGAGTTTGAACTGTTGTGACATTAACACTACGCTACTTTAAGCCAGATAAACATAAATTAAGCTTGGAAGGAGTGTTGAGAGGGGATGTAGCTCAGTGGTAGAGCGCATGCTTCGCATGTATGAGGTCCTGGGTTCAATCCCCAGCATCTCCACTTCTTACGGCCATTGTGGAAGCGGTACTTAAACACAGCACCACACAAAGGAATGCTTTGACATTAAATGAACAGACCTTGAGTCACACTGAGTGAATGGCATTTGCTCTCAGCAAAGCCTCCTAGAATACGTCACCAAATTAGATTTAGTTTGGAGTATCATGCCACTTTATGATAGGCTAACTTTTGCAGCCATTTGGAGATAATTTTAGAAAGCCCATTAGAATGATGCCTCAGTGTCATAGCAGCTAACAGACCAATACCAACGTTGTGTACAATGTGTGATTTTAAATATATTGTTTTATTGTTGTGTATATAGAGGGTTTATCTACGCTCACCTCCACAGACATATTGTTGCTGGCCTGGCTGCTGATATGTCTGATGTACTGTTTAAACTGCTGCAGACTGTCCAGCACCGCCTGACGCAGCAGCTCGCCTCCTCTGGCTGCTCCTCTGATGCACCCTTCACCTGGAATACTCCTCAGCTCCTCCACACAGGAACGCAGCCTGGCCAGGTTACCACGAACCTGCTGCAAATAGAGAGGGACCGAAGAAAAAAGGGATAAAAGGGAGAAATGAGGTGGGTGACAGAAAGCAACAAAGGGAAGGGAGGGTGAGAAACACTTTGCCTTCATCTATCTTACCACGAATGGCAGTAGACATTCCTGCTGCCTGCTGATGGCGTACAGGCTGAGTAGTGGTATCCTACAGGGTCCATCCAGACTACAGGCCAGGGACAGGAAGTTCTCCAGAGCATCACAGAGCACCGTGCAGGTCTCTGACCACCAGGGCGGCAGCGCCTCCACGATCAGGACCCTGGCTGGTTGTCGCAGAAACGAGGAGGACCAGTAAGCCAAGTTCCCAGAGTTGGAGGAACCCGCTGGTCTCTTTCTGTTGTCCATGGACATCTTAAAAGCAACATACGCAAAATATTAGTGTTCAATATCAAATGATGATTAGGTTGGCTTTTACATGTCATGTTTTGTGCTGAAATTGATACCAGGTCTGAATTTTGTAGGCTTCAAATACATGCGCAAATAACTAAAAACCTGAGTAAGCAAGCAAATCTAGGAGACCAACCGGAGGAAACCCAGTAATCACCAAAATGACCAAAAAAACAGAACAAACCATTTCCCTGTAGTGATAATCAGCCCATGCAGTCAACAACATTAAAGCACATTAGCTGCAGTCATTATCATGAGCAGTAAGCACCACTGTAAATAGAACACGAATAAATGGGCTATGAAGAAAATGGGAAATTATGTAAGAATCTAGGTTATAAATGCTTCTGTTTTCACACAACTCAGGGGCTTTTCCTCACTTCTGAGGAGGCTAATGTGAAAAAAGTGACTTCTAAAAGTAGGTTCTGTGCAATAATGACTGAAAGGCAGCTGAAAATTAGACTTTGAGAGTCCGTTTGGAGGCCAGAAAGTTCTAGTGGAACTGTGCCATGAGGCATATGCGAAGAAGACAACATATTTTGCCGCCCTGGGTTGCAAATTCCCCCTCAAGTGGTCAAGTTCCCTAAGAGTTTATTATGTATTATCCTCACTTTAGGGCGAATGAATGTTGATTGTTAACTTGTTCATCGTTTACAGCCATCTGAACTTTTAAGGACATTGCAGCTAAATGCTAAACACTGGCAGTAGTGCTGTCAAAAGTCTCCCACCATGGTGACGCAAGGATGAGACTATAACAGAAACAGAAACTTGAAGGATTCCTGTGGGAGAAAGGGGTCATTACTGAAGCAAGACGGGCAGAATGGAGCATCTACAG
This sequence comes from Sebastes fasciatus, assembly GCF_043250625.1. Lineage (NCBI taxonomy): Eukaryota > Metazoa > Chordata > Actinopteri > Perciformes > Sebastidae > Sebastes > Sebastes fasciatus. Next base: position 3,606,246 of record NC_133816.1, on the reverse strand, counting down.
AGCACTGGAGATAGTGTTTTATCAATGTTAACACTAAGGCTGCAACAAGCTATTTAAAGCTAAACTATTCACATCTGTAGCTCAGGGAATTAGCAGCACTTAACACAAATCTAAATTTAGTTCTCAATTCCATTTAAAAAACCCACTAAGCTTTTTATAGACACACAAGGCTTTGATAAGCCCTAAACCTAATCCATATGTATCAGGAAAGAAAAACAACACATTTTCTCCCTTTTTACAGCTTCACAAGCATCCTCAGATGGAAATGTGAGTGGTTGTCAAAAGGCAAGAGTCAGTCATGCAACATGGACGATGTGGCCAGAGAGGAACGGAGAGGGAAAAACCCCCTCACGCTTCACAGAGTCAATCGCACCATCTGAAACCCTGTCATTATGGAATGGATGTCTGTGTGAATCTCCCTTTCTGTGTCTGTTCACCATTATCATCATTACTGAAGGGAAACCCCTTTATTTAGCAACATCAATGACCCCCCATTGTGACACACATCAGTACAATTAGTCACTTCATTTCCACACCTCAGTGAGCGAGAACCCACTGAACCGCAGAGAGGGAGAGGAAACAGTTGAGATAGGAAATAAGGCAACAGATTACACTACAATTACCACAAACATACAGCTTTTGGAGGCAGTTGTGCTGAGGACCAATTGATAAAAAAGCAGGCCAGTATACTAACTACACTATGATAAACTCATTAAGCAATTAGTCGATCGACAAAAAATACATTTAATAAATGAATTGTTTGGGGCATTTTTAAATCAGAAATGCCAAACATTCACTGAGGATTTGCTGTTTCAATCATTTTTATATCACTGCAACTTGAATATCTTTTGGTTTTGGACTGTGTGTTAGACAAAATATGTCATTTGAAGATGTTGCATTGGTCTCTGGGAAATAATGATCTGTATCTTTCATTATTTATTTTTTTGACATTTTATAGAATAAATTACAGAAAATAACAAAAACAGATTAATTGTAATGAAAATAATCACTACTTGCAGTCCAGTTCAAGATGGTTAAGTCTAACCATCTTGAAGCATAATACCGTAGATCTCTAATCCAATACCTAAACTTAACTAACTATTTGTGTATTTATTCCTAGCTCAACTGCTTTACAACAGTTGGTTGGCAGTAACTGGGCTGGAAATAGCATAAATACAATGAATCAGCCTGTGTCCAAGGTTTGGGTACTGCATTTCTAAGGACTTACAGAGGTTAATTTTGTTTACAAGGTCCCTTTCGTATTTGAGTGTTATGTCCAGCCCTGCTCCTTAGGTTATGCTTTTCTTTGTTTCATGTCATTTATTCATAGTTTCCTGTTTTATTTTGAAATGTTATTTTTATTTTCACCTTATTTTCGTCCCTCGTTATTCTCCCCCTCTCCTGAGTATTTAATGTGTGTGTTTTCCTCGCTCTGTGCCAGTTTGTCTTGGTACCCTGTGTCTAGTGTTCCAGCCTTGTTTTCCTTGTGTCTAGTGTTACCTGTTTACCTGACCTTGTCTTTGTCATCTCCCTGTCACGGATCTGTTTGCCGTTTCTCTGACTGACCACCTGTGTACCGAACCCTTTTTGGCAAGTAAAGACTTTGACTTTTTTACCCAGATCCTGTTTTTGAGTCGTGCATTTGAGTCCTTTGCCTGCGGTCTCACCAGTCAATACATTGAGTGACGAATGAATTTAAAGGAGGATGGAATATTTCAACTTTCTGTCATCATGTTGCTGTAAATCTGCCACTGGGCCTGCTTTACATCATTTGTCTGTCACAGGGTTTAAACACACACATACACACACACACACAAACAGTTGAACCAGCCTGCTGATGCCCACAATCTGTGAACCAGACTGAGGCATATTGTGTGAAAGTGTGTGTGCCGTTTGATCTTCCACCTGTCTCATCTTTCTCTGACTCACTTCTCCTCTTCTAAGCCAAATTCTGTCCTCACCACCCAGATCACACGTTTCACCCTCGCACCTTTGATCTTGCATCATCTCTTAGACCTCTAAACATAAATAAAACCCAATCAGATTCAGTCCAGTACCTAAATAATATAGCTTTTGTTTGCCACATCCGTGACAAGTGGAATTTCTATCACATGAACAATATTACCAAAACCGGTTATTTTTCTAAATTTCCCTGTATTACACAACACTACATCACAGTAAAGCACGTGTATATGTGATGAGCTATGCTGGCCATATATATAAGCATTAAAATTAAGCTCTATAAAAGCTGACAAGGTGTAAATGGTAAATGGACTTGCATTTATACAGCGCTTTTCTAGTCTTCCAGTAACTGGGCTGGAAGCGCCAACTTTGCCCATCAGGATCTAACCTAAATACTCATTCACACATCAGGAGCGATTTAGGGTTAAGTGTCTTGCTCAAGGACACATTGACATGTGACCCAGAGCAACTGGGGATCAAACCAACGACCTTCCGATTGGTGGACGACCTGTTCTACCCTCTGAGCCACAGCTTCACTGTAGGGGAGATGTACACTTTGGTACAGTCCGGTACAGACCGTGGAGACGGCAGAAAGGGTTTAGCAAACATGAGCTAGCTATCTTTTAAAGTTACCTTAGCAATGTGGTTAAGTTTCTCCTCCTCAGCCGGCTTCTGCTGGAAACACGCTAAATATATAAAAGCAAGAAATATTCTTGAAAGTACTCACAGATAGATTTGACCAGCAAAACAACGAACTACAAAAAATCAATGGCTAACTAGCTGTGGCTAACTAGCTGTGGCTAACTAGCTGTGGCTAACTAGCTGTGGCTAACTAGCTGTGGCTAACTAGCTGTGGCTAGATAAATAAAGTCAGAGCAGCTTCTTGCCTCGTGCAGTGGCGCCAGGACCGTCATGGAGGCATAAAAGCAAAGATTGTCTATCGGTGAGATGCATCACTTACTACCTTTAAAAAAACTTTTTTAAACATTCCTTTTATTACTGCTGAATAAAAACACAGAATTGTGTGGTGAATTGTACAGGGTGTGTCCAGAGGGCTGAACTGTTGCTTCAGGCTGACTTGAAGGTAAAATAATATGTTATTATATATGTATATACATTTAAAAATGTTTTTTGAATAACTGAAATGATTAGTCTATTAATCGTTTAGTTGATTGAGAAAATTAATCTGCAACTATTTGATAATTGATTAATCGTTTAAGTCATCTATCAAGCAAAGCTGTCTCATCATTCTCTTGTTCCAGCTTCTCAGATGTGAGTAGGGCGACCAGGTGTTCCACTTTAAGACTGACTGCACAGCATTTTTATCCCTTGTCCCACGTCCCACGTCCCACATATTGAGACGATGTCCCACATTTTCATCGGCTCTAGTTTTCAAAAGTCAAACCACTGAAGGAAATACGCTTTTTTTTTTTTTTTAAATCTGGCTATTATCCTATTGGCTGTGAAGTAGCAGGGAAGGCTGTCATCACAGGGCTGTCTGTGTTTGATGTCAAACTGTGCAAACGTGGGTCAAGTGCAGGTTAAGATTTCACCGTCTTTGCTACGCTACGCCCAACGGAGAAAAAATTGCAGCTGCAACAAAGACTGTGAAACTACTAAGCCGGTGGAAGGCGATTCTCCAATTTTTTTGTGAAATTTGCCAGTTATTTCTCAATTTCACACGGGGGGAGGGGGATACGACATGAAGCAACACAGTTCATGTGAGAAACGTGTGGCTCAAAAAGAGATGTGCCGATGCATTCAGGCAAAGCATAGAGGACAGAATAGAAATGTTTATTATTTAAGTTAGATAGATATTATATCAAACTTGTAGTCTACCTCTCAGCCTTTGTAACGTGTCCCACACAAACATACTCTTTGTCATTTGTTGGGATCTGGTCCCCTATAGATGTGAGATTGTGCTGCTTTTCCTTGTCTTGTACTTTACTTGACTTGAACCTCTTTGCCCCAATTAAGAGCTGAGGGCGTCCACCAGAGCTCGACATCTCGCTCTTTCCTGTTCCTGGGATTTTGCTTCCTGCCAGCTACTTCAATTTTCTCCAAGTCCCGAAGCGTGGAACGCCTCCAGGTATTTTTTTGGCCTACCCTGTTTCCTCTTTCCCTGTGGGTTGTAGTCTAGAACTGATGTTATTTGTGTCCTTCCTACGGGTGTGACCTATCCATTTCCACTGTCTCTTTTTGACTGGTCACTGTCTTCCTCGTTGGTAACCGTCCACAGTTCCTCATTCGTGGTTCTGATGGGCCACCATTAGGAAGTAACATAAGCATTTTTTGACACCTGTATCTTGCTTTTGAGAGCCTTGGTGGTTTTCCAAGTCTCAAAACCACAGAGCAGGACAGTCTTCACGGTGGTTTTGGTGCAGTAGGAGAGCTGGTTTGATAACCTTGGCCGTAGTATCTTGAGTGCCTGCTGTACTTTACCAATGCGTAGCCCTATGTTGCTCCCTAGGTAGGTGAAATGTTCCACACCCTCTTGTCTTGTACAGTAAACTTAATATCTTTTGGGTTTTGACTGTTGCTAAGCAATTTGAAGACATCACCTTGGCCTCTAAAACTTGTGGTGGACATTTTCCACTATTTTCTGACACCTATTTTATAGACATAGATAGAGCTGTCCCGAATACCATTTTTTGGGCTTCGAAGCTTCGGTTAAACAACAGAGATATCAGTCTGAGAATAACTAATAATGTGTGATTATTCCTTGTTTCATGGACTATTTGGGGATTTAAACATTATTATTACATACTTACAAACAAAAAAACAAAGCATTTGAATACTAATTTGGAGGTCAATTACCATGGCAATGGTCGAAGCTTCCAAGCATTCGGGTCAGCCCTAGACATAGAAATGAGCAATCAATCGTATGACGAGGTAACTGAGCAATGCATACTTAAATAATCATTCACAAAAAAACAGTTTTTAAACAAACACATAAAACAAATTCCCAGCACTAGTACTGCTTCTCTCTTGATCTCTTTTGAAAATCCAGATAAGTTTTTAGAAATGTGTAACTTCACTTTAAAACTTTTGGCATCTTGTCCTGTCCTCCTTCCATGTGTTTATTTTCCATTCATCATTTTTAGATGAATAGAGAGAAAGATGAATGAGAGGCCAGGAGCCCAGGGACAGAACGGAGGAGTGATATGGAAATTTGTTCCTGATGGCCGGTCTGCTCGGTTCAAGTGCTTTTTGGTAGTCAGTGTGTCGGTGTATTGGTGTGTGAGATGTACCGTGGAGGTACAATCAAGATGGGGGAAAAATACAATATCCGATTTTTTGGTGAATGTGTGTGTGTGTGTGTGGAAGAGGTTTTGTAAAATGCTGTGGTCTGTGTAAGAGGCTTTGATGAACGCTGGGTTGTGAAATCACATTTTCTCTCTCTCTCTCTCTCTCTCTCTCTCTCTCTCTCTCTCTCTCTCTCTCTCTCTCTCTCTCTCTCTCTCTCTCTCTCTCTCTGACTCACACACATGTTACTTTGTCATGAGATTGACATGAAGAAATGTGAAACATGCACGTCTACTTATGGGAGATAAGATGAGGTGTGTGTGTGTTTATGTGAGATAGAAAAAATAAATAACTTCTGCCAACTCTCTGTACCTGGCGAAACCATTTCCAGATGAATTTGTGCCCAGTGGAAGTCCTGAGTTGAAAGCACAGCCTGTACGTGTGTGTCACCAGATGATCGGTGCTTAATGTTGCCGGTTGGGGCGGTGGGGAGGCAAGTTTTCTTCCCCAAATCAGATTCTGAAGGGCACTGGCAATCTTGCCTCCTCCCTGGTTATCACGCCGGTTCATCACGTCCACACACACCTGCTCCCTCTCTCCCTCTTTCTTCCGTTCACTCTCCTCTCGACATCCCACCTGCCTGTCAGTGCTTGAAGCTCCAGTACCATCTGTATATGCTGTGCATAAGATTAACACTGGAATGCATAGATTTCACTACAAGGATCTTCCGCTGAGACGGATGTTGAGCTTTTCAGTCTCCAATACGAAGGCCCATGTAAAGGGATTAGGTGCACCGATATGATTGGAGCTTAATCGCTCTTATGCACTCAGACACACACTTGCAAACGGGCACACACACACGTAATAAAATACGCACATGCTTCCTGATTTAGTTGTGATGAACACAACATACTTCTAGGTCAATAGGAGCTTTGCGACAGCGCTTCTAATCCGTTATGCCTTTTTGATTTACTCAGGGGGATTGTGGGAAAGTTTGCCCGGTAGTTTCACTACTTATTTTGCACACTAGTTGCTTTTTTTTCAGTCCAGTTGCCCCGTTTTGACTTTTACTTTTGGGCTCGGTTTTACTCGCTGTGTGATTTGGGTTAAATGAATGTTAAGTCGGTTGTGTTAAGTTGTTTGCTGCCTTGAGAAATGTTCAGTTTAATTCCCTCAGATGGGAACAGGAGCATGAAATTAGAAAATCCCCCTCAGTACATCCTAGCTGTTTTAGTTGAAGAGGGTCAGATGGAAGCAGATAGCAGACAGACATTTGTTTCACAACTTTTTTTTTTAATGAGCTGACAACGGAGCTGGGTCCAATGTCATTAGTTTTTGTGCTACTTACTTATGCTAGGATACATCATTATTTAGGCCATTTGCTCATTAATCCCCATCCCCAATACATGCCTGTATTTATATGTATCTTACAAACAATATGTAGGAAAAGAATAGTTTTGTGTTTTTTGCTAAAACAACAGACAGAGCACATATACATAAATACATGACAGGGCCAGGCTAGCTGTTTACCCTTGTTTCTAGTCTTTGTGCTAAGCTAAGCTAAGCGGCTGTTGGCATTAGCTTCATATTTACCGTACAAACATGATAATCCTCTAACAACTCTTTGCAAGAATGCAAATAAGAGTATATCCCAAAATGTTGAATCATAGAAATAGAACAGGAGTAGAATGGACATTCCAATTCAAACCAACGTGGCAGGATGGTCAGAGCGGCGGACATTTTTATGTGATCTGTTGCCATTGCGACCGTTGTAGCGGGCTAACTTCTGTATACACTAAACCGACTTAACGGCAAGTCGTGGACTCACTGAGGTGAGCTTTTGCAGTAATGACTCGAACGAGCAGTGGAGTAAAAAGTCATGTTATGAAGCAGAGAGAGCCAGAGAGGTCATGTAGGGCGGCACAATCAATCTAATATTAATCACGATCACGATTTTGGCTTCCCACAATTAAATGAACATGATTGAATGCGATATTGATGTTTGAAATGCGTGCTCTGCTCATAGAAAACTCCGCTGCACATCAAATCAAGCATATTGATGGATATATATTTTTGACTCAAAACGAAAATGCACTGAATTCAGGTGAAGAACCTTATTGTAAGTCTTATTTTAATGCAAAGATATGTACATTAGCAGGAATGTAGCACAACACTGAAGTGAAAGCAATCTGTTTATTTAATGTGAAAGTGCAATAAAAATATTTTGTCCCTAAAATCTGATTATCATTCTGGCCGTAATCGTGCAGCCCTAAGGTCATGTGTTGTCACCGTAACAACTAACAACAATCACTATTTTCTTTCGTACTGGTCAAATGACGACGGAAAACAATTCAATGTCCATTCTACTCTTATTCTATTCTGTCAAACTATTCCTTTAATAAGAGTAATGTGTTCAGGGTTGCCTTTTAGTGTTACAAATGTTTAGAAAAAAAAGAATACCCACATCCCGTCTGGTTATTACATGTTGACTGTCTGTGACCATTATGTCTGTGCAGGAAGTCAGTGCAACACCAAAGGGCCTGTTTCAGCATGTTAGCTAGGTCATGCAATGTTGCAATGCTTTTTGTAACAAGCTGGTTTAGAAGTAAACACGGATTGTGAAAATTGCTTGTTCACAGTATTGGCACAGCACACCTCTCACGCATCCGTCGGCCAGACTTCCACTGAACTCCTGCAGGTATCTGCCTGCTTGGTTCTGTAGACAGGGGCAATAAAATCTCACAGCACGGGTTCAGAGATTGGTTGTTCTTGTTATGTTGAAACTAGATTTCATTCCTCAAGGACAAGAAAGACAGGAGAGGGAAGTGTTCGCTATTATGAATCATGTCGTGGAGCAGGTACAGCAGCTCTGATGACTGAGAATATGAAGACGTCTGCCAGAAATGCACAGCAGGGAGCATTGTATTGCCTCTTTAGAGTAGCTAAATTCGACCTGGCATGTAAAACACAAGTGTAAACATGCCAAAAATGGGATTAACCTAAACCACCGGAAGGCATTTACCCTCAGGAGAAAATACTCTGTCTCTTCTACCTGAACTGGAACGCCTTCTTTGAATTCGTTACATTCAAGTGCACATATTTGAGTTTTTAAATTATATATTATCGGTACCGGCAGCTCTGAGGAGCATCACTTTACGAACAATTTAATCAGAGACCATCGTTGCTATCTCCATAGCAAATTATTTTCATGAAATTACAATTTTCCAAGCTTTCTACCTGGTGGCAGCTGTGAGCCCTCAGGGCAGCAGGAGCTTTAGTTTCAACCTTTTTATGGAAGCGTGCGTACTGAGAAATGAAAATGTGTGATGTGTCAATCTGCTGGGGCTCAGAAGTACAAATGGGGACAAGCCACGCTGCTCTATTATCCACATGAGACCCATTTCAGAGCCAATCCTCTTGTTACAGAGGATCTGTTTGGGTCGTAATGTAGTGATGAGTATTATGGGAATTGTGGCTTTAGGACATTTGTGTGTGTGTGTGTGTTTTGGGCTTAGCAATGGTAGCACTAATACTTAAAGTATTTCTACTAATCTGGGTGGGAAAATGACTTCATTGGAATGTTTTTTTAGCCAAGTGTGTGTGTTGTGTATGCTTGTGTACACGTGAAGTATGGCTTTGTATGTCAGAGAACAAAGCCAAACCTGTTTACTGTGGTTTTTGTGTTTCCTGCTACTACAGAGTAGAGTCACCTTGATGGGAGCGCTTTACAGTAAAATGATGGGTGCAGACCCTTTGTGACTTAATGGTCTGATGGGGAGTTCTGCTTTCTGTGACATTGACTATGTCTTCTTTAACAAAGCCAGCATCAGCATCAGATAACGCAGTCTTTATAGCCAAAAGTATGACCTGTTTCATAAATTTAATAGTGGGAGGGAAGTGATGTTCGGCTCGGATGATTCTCAGACAACAGGAAGATCCATTTCTTTCCTGATCTATGGTCCATGTAGACCATATTTGTTCATTAGAGGTCATTGATGTCTTTCTGAAAACACAACTCGTTGTAGTGTCTTTCAGCTAATTGTTTTGTTTTTCCGGACTTTACCGTTTTGGTTCACTCTCAACTTCCAACAGGTAGCTGTTTTCAACAGAAAATGCTCGGATAAATCCACCGTACACGGCCTGCTCAACACCAAACGACAGACCGACAACGTTAGCGACCAGCTGGTGAACATAGTGCAACGTTAGCACTTAGCAGCTGAAGAGTCATATACAGTATTTCCCTCAATAGGAGGTGGAGACCAAAAACAGAGCTAAAAGTAGAATGACTATTGGACTCAACATTCATCAGCTGACCGAAAACACAACTCCAAATACTAATACTGAATGCTAATGCATGAATGCAAATGATGCTTCATATCTGCTGGTTGTGGAAATAATAGGCCTGTCAAAGTTAACGTGATAATAACGTGTTAACGCAATCGATCTTCTGGAGGTTGTTGCGGGCTCTGTTTTAAAGCTAGAGTGAAGATGCTGGTATCATATACATCTAAATAACATAAAGAATCCATTGGTACCAACCATGTCAGACTAGGTTGTCGCGAAGGAGGTTAAATAACGCTCCAAACTTGCACTAAATTTTTGGTGCCATTTCATGGTCATTTTCAAAGGGGTCCCTTGACCTCTGACCTCCAGATATGTGAATGTAAATGGGTTCTATGGGTACCCACGAGTCTCCCCTTTACAGACATGCCCACTTTATGATAATCACATGCAGTTTGGGGCAAGTCATAGTCAAGTCAGCACACTGACACACTGACAGCTGTTGTTGCCTGTTGGGTTGCAGTTTGCCATGTTAGCATGTGAGCATATTTTTTATGCTAAATGCAGTACCTGTGAGGGTTTATGGACAATATCTGTCATTGTTTTGCATACATTTGCATAAAGCAGCATATTTCCCACTCCCATGTTGATAAGAGTATTAAATATTTGACAAATCTCCCTTTAAAGTACATTTTGAACAGATAAAAAATGTGCAATTAATTTGTGTGATTAATCGCAAATAATCATGGACAATCATGCGATTAATGGCGATATATTCAATATTTTAATGGATTGACAGCCCTGGTAAATATGCAAATGTGTGCTAACAAGTTGTGTTTACAACTTGTTTATGCAGCCAAAAAAATCAGTTAATGCAGGTTTTATAGCTCTTTCTTTCTTTCTTTCTTTCTTGGCTGGTGAAAGACATCTGCAAGAAGAATTAATTCTGTAGCTCTCCGTCTAGCTAATTCAGTGTGTAACTGATACCATTCAAGTCCCGCTAAATGCGATCAGCCATTACATATCCAGTGGCAATCTAATTTGTCATTGAAAGCCTGGGGACACTTCCCTCTCTAATGAGATGATGGATGGAGAGTTTGAGCTGGTCTGCTGCCAGAGAGACTTTTTTTTTAGAGAAGGAAGGGGATGTAAAGGTTGAGGCCACTTCCTTATATTTACTCAAAACTAGAAACTGATACTAACGGGCTGATTCTCTCCCAGCCTGTACCGCATCACCACAACACCCTCAAAAAGGTCTGTTTCCAGTGTCATCTTATCTCAGCTGGTGTTTCTTCTTAGCTCACAACTCATTCCAAGGGGCTTTGCGTCGGGTGCGTGAGAACATGGCAGAGGAAACAGATTGTCTACCAAACAACAGCGGCTCCTGATGATCTTGTGACTGCAGCCTCATCAATAAGTCAGTGTTCATAATGTACCACATGAACAGGAGTGATGCTCTCTGGGGAAAAAACTTCCGGAGGGAGTCCTCGTGAACATGCATGACTCATCTCGGACCGAACGTCAACATCTCCGGGGCCAATGCTGCGAGTTATAGATGATGTTATTCTGGTCAGGTCAGGTCCTGTATGTCTCATGATCTTATTAATTAGTTTATGATATCCCTATGACTTATTGTGTCACCATTATATAACCAGACTGGTGATGTGGGGCCTTTTAAGCTTGAAGATCCCATGCAATTACTTCAGTCCTCAGTACCCCTCATTCAGCGCAATACATGAAATAGACGTCAGTATTTACAATGATTTTACTAGGTGGCAAAAAAAAGAAGCTTAAAAGTTAATGTTCTTTACTTACTAAACTAACTTACTTTACTGAGATGCAAGATTTTTCAGGAGCGTTGCAGACAGACGTTATGAGAAAAATTATGTTTTTTTAGGACTGTCGCCTGATGTCCATAGCTAATCGCGATTAATCGCAAATTAATGGCACATTTTTTATCTGTTCAAAATGTAGCTTAAAGGGAGATTTGTCAAGTATTTAATACTCTTATCAAAATGGGAGTGGGCAAATATGCTGCTTTATGCAAATGTATGAATATATTTGTTATTGGAAATCAACTAACAACACAAAACAATGACAGATATTGTCCAGAAACCCTCACAGGTACTGCATTTAACATAAAACAATATGCTCAAATCATAACATGGTAAAGTGCAGCCCAACAGGCAACAACAGCTGTCGGTGTGTCAGTGTGCTGACTTGACTATGACTTACCCCAAAACTGCATGTGGTTATCATAAAGTGGGCATGTCTGTAAAGGGGAGACTCGTGGGTACCCATAGAACCCATTTACATTCACATATCTTGAGGTCAGAGGTCAAGGGACCCCTTTGAAAATGGACATGACAGTTATTCCTCGCCAAAATTTAGTGCAAGTTTGTAGCGTTATTTAACCTCCTTCGCAACCAGCTACTATGACATGGTTGGTACCGATGGATTCATTAGATTTTCGAGTTTTATATGATATCAGCTAAAACTGAGCCTGCTACAGTCTTTTTTTAAGAGGTTAATTAAAAATCACAAGTTGCGTTAATGTGTTAAAGAAATTAGTGGCGTTAAAAGGAATATGCGTCCAAGCGTTATTTCGCGATAACTTTTACAGCCCTAGTTTTTTTTTAACATTAAAGCATGTAAACATGTCCTAATGGACACCCAAAATACAAGTATGAACCTGCAAATGTGCCTGATATGTCCCCTTTAATGTTTAGTCTACTTGATCTAAGTACAAAAACAGGATACCAACTTTCAGCATGTGTTGAAATGAGCCCAAACAGGGCAGACTCTTACGTTGTTGATGCAGACAAAAGCGGACATTGGTCTTCTTTGTGTCCTCGTGCCATATGTGATGGAAGCACTTCCTGCTTATCTCTGCCGAGGGACAGTATAGAGAGTATGGCTCCGTACAGTAACAGTTACAGCGCTGCGTGGCCTCATCGGATCTGCCGACGTGTCACGTGACTCTCCAACAATCCACTCTGTTGTTGCTCTCCGTTCCCATGACTCTTCTATCCCACATTCAGAAAAAAAGACACAAGATGATAGATTGTGCCAGCTGTGGTGGTCTGACATGCTAATGGCTTGTATACATTTCCTTTTTAAAGGGGCAGAAGTTGCAGCAGAAGTAGATTTCAGTGTGACAGTGTCATTGCTTGCTCTCTCTCGTTCATGTGTGTGTGTGAGGTGAAGGGGTTGACACCGGAGCCGAGTGCATCATGGTAACGATGTCGCCGCTGTCTCTCTTTGTTTCCATGAGCTCGCCGTCTTCCCCAGGGCCTCTGGTGTAATGATCAGGTCGCTCTCATATAGACCGTAGTGTCCTGCGGGGGGTCCGTATTAACATATTCATGAATCTTTGGTTTTCCTGTCGATAACGATTTTAAGATTCATGTCGTGTATGTTTTTGCATAATGTGCGACACCGCCAACCAACACCTGATGAGCTCATAAACTCTGCATCTTAAATTACACTAATGAATAATAACAGTGTCTCCCATGTGCAGTTTAGGTTTCTTGACTTCAGGGCAATGAGCTGATATATTGTACATGTATTGTAAAATGTCGGCGCACTACTCATGAGAGCCAAAACGTTTTCTTTTGTTCCCGTTTTGCTGATAGATGTGGATTTTCCAACGCCTCCAGTTCACAATATTTGGACCTGATATTAAGGTGACACAGCTTTGCAGCGGAATAAAAGTGGTGTGTTCATTAGATCCATTTAAAAACAGCAGATGTTTTTGAGATGAACATGAGCGGCTGCTAACTTCAGAGGGAGCTCAGGTACAGCTAATTGGAGAGAGGCCGTATCCACCCGTGCAAACAGTGTTCCAAGCTGATCATCACAGAGGAGGCTGCGCTGAATGACAAGAGCCTTGTCTATTACATTTGCGGGCGGGTTGGAGATTCGTGCGTAACGAAAGAAATCACTTCCAAGCGGCAGTAAATATATCAGGTACCTTTCAGGCATTCTCATGAATATGTAAAAATAAAAATTAATACATAACGTCTTTTTTTGCGCCTTTCAGAGGTTTCAAAACATATAAAGCTTGTTATAAACTTTAGAAAAGATAAAGACTGACAAGCTGCCGTAGCAGAAACCACATGCAACATGCTCACACAGGATGGTTTTGGTTCCCAGCTGTGCTTTGAAAAGTGAATATGAAATTTGTGGGAGGTGATCCTTCTGTCATAGGAAGATTAGGTGAAGCAACAGAAACTGGAATTTAAAATGTCAAGGTGTTGCTTTAACCTGCCTCCAGGTTTACGTAGCATCCCTAAAATGACTTCTGCAGCTGAGAATTCTTCACGGTCGATTTATGTTTTGGAGGCAGAGTACCATGTTTTCCTCTTTCCGTCCTCCAGCTACCTGTTTGAAATGTTCCAAAAATTGCCTCATCATTAAATGAATGTGTGAGTGATGATCTTATCAAACTAAAATTCCCACATTTACATGGCTGTTTCATCACATTCATTCATCCGCTGAAAATAGTTTGTCTTTGCTCACCTTAAATCTGAAAAAACAAACTCATACAAACATGATTATTCAAGTATTTTATGTAGTGTTTTATAATGTCTGGAGGGGATCTTTAAAATCATTTACTGTAGTCGTAGGTTGATCAAAATCATCTTTAAAGGGACAGTTCACCCCCAAATCAAAAATACATATGTTCCCTCTTACCTGTAGTATATACTGTAGATTGTTTTGGTGTGAGTTGCAGAGTGTTGGACATATCCGCCATAGAGACTTGATGGCACTCATCTTTTGATGCTCAAAGCGCCAAAAAAATACATTTGAAAAACTCAATAGCAGTCTGTCTCTTTCCAGAAATCATGACCCGGTTACTCAAGATAATCCACAGACCTTGTTGTGAGCAGTTTCATCTAGGAACTACTTTCTTTTTACCAAACTACACCGCCAACTGTATCACCGCGCAGAAGGAAGCGTACATCCACTTATGGACGAGATGCTCGTGCTCACTTGTTGGTGGGTATAGTTCGGTAGAAAGAAGATAGTTCCTACTGTACATGAAGCTGGTCACAACAAAGTGTGGAGATTATCTTGAGTAACCGGGTCATGATTTTTGGAAAGAGACATTCCTGTTGAGTTTTTCAAATGTATTTTTTTGGCGCTTTGAGCGCCATGAGCGCCATGAGCTATGTGGCATTTAGTTCCATTATATTGGAGAGCAGACAGACATCTCTACAGCGGATATCTCCAACCAGCCCAGTCTCACGGCAAAGCGTGTAATAGACCCGCCTGTCCACTGGAAGAAAGCGTCAGTGTCATGTTTTGTGTCGCAGACAATATTACATGCATGCATGAAGGATGACGTTTGTCACGTGTTGTGTAGTGACAGAAGTCGCACTTCAGAGCTAGATATGTTGGATATAAAGTGAGAAAGACCACTTAGGGTGGGTGTGGAGGTGGATGGGTCCAACAAACACAGGACTTACAAGCAGAAGACAGGTGTTTGAGACTGGTGTTTTGGTTTTGCAAGTTACGTTACTGACATTTGTCCTGTGTTCTGTAGTGAGTTTTTTTCCGTACTGATGTTATGTTGTTTCTCTACGTGTTTTATTCAGTTTACATACTTATTTTAAGCCCAACCATGACGTTTTCCCTTAACCTAACTAAGTGGTTTTGATGCCTAATCCTAAGTGAGTGTTTTTTTGCAGACTGCTGGTACTGCACGTTAATACACCCGTGTAATATTAACGTCTCTGAGAGGCAAAACATGACACTGACACGCTATCCTCTGGTGGACAGGCGAGTCTATGACACGCTTTGGCGTGATAGCGGGTTGCTCCAACACTCTGCAACTCACACCAAAGCAATCTATATTAATAACTAGCACTACGGGTAACCCTGTATATCCATACACTACCACAATACATGCTAATACACAGGAAGAAGTCAATTAAAATGAAATTTGACATAGTTCTTTTTTCACGATCTTGTAAGAGTGACATGCTTCGCTTCACTTCACATAATTGCACCTTTATTGTTACCTAATTGACATACACAATGACATAATAAATGCATGAATATGTTAAGTGTGTATAAAAACTGAAGAACCAGAAACCAAAGACACAAAGACAGAAGACTAGTATGCATCAATGGTGCAAGTTTTTAGGCACCTTTAGCCGCCTTCTAAAGAGTGAAAGCTGCAGCTGTTGGACCGCGTTGGATGCTTTTGTAATAATCCCCGTTCTCCCTTTTCTTCCTCTGCACCACCACCACCCCTTCTCCTCTCTTTTCATCCATTCTTTTCATCTTTCTTTCTCATCTTTTCATATCTCACTGCTATACATTTACATTTTGGGTGTTAACCTCTTACCCATAGTGACTTACAATGAGTAAGGACGTGGGGGTAAAGGGATCATTACCCATTCCTCCGCTTGTCCCTTGATCCTTCCATCCGACCCGGCTTTCTTTATTTCCACCCCCGTCCTCTGCTCCTTCCCTTCACTCTTAAGTGCTCTTGTGAATCAAGGTGCTCTGACAATTGCTCTGGAATGACAGTTCTTCACCCTAATCCCCAGACCTGTTGTCATGGAAATCGGGCTCTCCAAACGGCACTATTCACATGAAACATGAATGATGAATTTGAGTTTTTGTGTGTGCCACTGTATGAGTGTGTGTGTGTGTGTGTGTGTGTGAGGGGGCCAACAGCCGGATTTCAGCAGTTAATCACTCTTTCTGTCATTTCCTCTGTCAAGAGGAAAAAGGAGAAAAAGATGTGTTGAATGGAGAAAGGAAGGTAGAAAATGTGCACAGTGGTTAATTTCTCAAGGCAGGATTGCATTGAATGCATTCGCTGACAGGGCTGGTGAGTTAGCCTAATTGCTTTGAGTTAAAAACTGCTCAATCCAAAGAGAAAAAGTAGGCTAGGCGCTTAGCCATCTCAGAATAGATGGAGCTGAATGCCTTCGTCTCTTTGGTACTGATGCGAATTGGCCAGTTTTAATAACCCAGCTAGGACTGACATATGGAGAGGGAGTGTGGAGAGATGTTACGTGCCTGCAGCGCCAGACAGGCCTGCAGAGTTTTCTCCTGTGTTGTTCTGCCCCTCCTCCTTGTCTTGCAGGTGCTTCCAGGATAAAGAGTTAATGGAGGTGATTGGAGTCCACCTGTGCAGAGTTTGCCAGCTGCAATTAGCTCACACTAATTCCATCCAGCCAATCGCTGTCGTGGGCTGCCCATAAAAGAGGCACACTCTGGGCTCTCTCTCTCTCTCTCTGACTCATTTGTAATGAGGTATTTGGATGTTGAAGTCTCTTGTTTCCAGTGGGAAAGGAAAGATAAGGTTTGTGGTAAGGAGGTAGAGGGCATAGGTAAGTCTGGGGTACCCTGTACACTTGCACGTAGGTCTTTTCATGTCTAGAAACACTAGGTTTAGTGGTTGTTGCCATCCCATGTATGTTTTGTAAAACTGCTGTTAGTAGATAAGTTAGTCAGCCTTTTTGTTTGTTGTGTTAAAGAAGACAGATTTAGTTAGGCCTAGTTTTGGTTTCTTAATTTTGATTATTTGGCACAACTATATTGTCCCTACCTCCACCACATTTGTGAACCTTCCGTTGTACTGAAATAAACTGTTACAGTTTGAAACTTCACGTTGACTCTGTTTAATTTGGTTGTTGTTCAGTTATTGTTCCACTTTGTGGACGTAACAAATGGGGGCTCGTCCGGGATCTTTTTCCCATGAACAACCGAATTGATGATGAGTCACTGTGGTAGTTGGAAATCTGTGTAAAAATGGCGTTTAATCTAAAGGATTTTGTGAATAGTCCTAATTTGGAGCAAGTTGAGAGATGTCGTAAAGACGATTTACTTAGCATTGCGGCACACTTCAACATTGTAGTGTCCAAATATAGTGTAAAAAAAGAAATAAAAGGGAAATTAATTGAAAAATTGGTCGAATTAAATGTTTTAGAGGTTCTAGGAAACCCTGATTCCTCTGTTGATGGAAGTTTACATGAGGCAGGTTCCCTAGAAGAACCAAAGACTCCCAAGGAGGAGCAAATAGAATCAACTACTCCTACGAGGAAAGTAGCTGAAAGTGATCCCCCACCTGCAACATTACCACGCTTTGAGGCTTTCTCTCCAGGCAGTCGAGGTTCTAGCAGTGATGCTAAGCTTAAGGTTCGTCTGGCTCGCCTTCAGTTAGAAGAGAAGAAGCTTAGTGATACAAACTACGTTATCCAGACACCTGACCGCAGGCGACGGACCCGAGTGTGTCATGTAAATATGATAAAACTGTATCATTCTCGAGATGATCAAAGTGAGTCATCTCCAGTCCATGATGTGAAGACTATTGTTTCACCTGTTGTCTCTTTTGCAGGAGTGAGTAGTGCTGGTGATGAAGATGGGTTGGTGATGCGAAATGCCACACCACAGGGGGCAAGGTTGAGCAACTCTGAGGTATTGTCTAATTTGCCCCAATACTTATCTCATCTCCGTAGTAACCAGCGTAAAGATATTGAACAGATACTAGGTGAGTTTCCAAGTTTGTTTGGTGATGTTCCCTCCCGGACTTCTGTCGTCAGTCACGACATTGTCTTGACCTGCCCTCGGCCGATAAAGCGAAATGCTTATCGGGCAAGTCCAGCAAAAAGGGAGGTGATGAAAAAGGAGGTTGACTATCTTCTTAAGAATGGATTTGCAGTGCCAAGTTGTAGTCCATGGAGCTCCCCTTGTCTCTTAGACATGAAGTCTGATGGGAGTCCTAGATTTTGTAGTGATTTTCGCAAAGTGAATGCTGTGACTGTTGCTGATGCATATCCTTTGCCACTTATGGATGACTGTATTGATGAGATTGTTCCGGCAAAATTTGTCACAAAGCTTGACATGTTAAAAGGGTATTGGCAAGTCCCTTTAACCCCACGTGCTTCAGAGATTTCTGCTTTTGTGACCCCTGATCATTTCCTTCAGTACACGGTGATGCCCTTCGGCATGTGTAATGCTCCTGCTACCTTCCAGAGACTGGTCAACAAAGTACTTGGAGGTGTCTCAAACTGCAGAGCCTATTTAGATGACATTGTTGTTTACACCGATGATTGGGAGAGCCACAAGGCCACATTAAGGGAAGTTTTCTGCCGACTTTCAGCGGCATCTTTGACCATTAACCTTGCAAAATGTGATTTTGGCAAAGGCACTGTTCTTTATCTTGGTCAGCAGGTCGGTCAAGGAAGGGTGCGTCCTGCAGATGCAAAGGTAGCTGCCATTGCTGCATTCCCTGTACCCACCACCAGGAGGGAATTACGGCGTTATCTGGGGATGGCCGGGTTCTTTCGTCGGTATTGTATGAACTTTTCCACTGTGGCGGCCCCACTGACTACTTTGACCAGTCCATCCAAGCCCTTTGTTTGGACGGATGAGTGCCAAAAGTCCTTCGAGAGTCTGAAAGCTCTATTGTGTTGTGGTCCAGTTTTGTCTGCCCCAAATTTTTCCTTGCCTTTCAAGGTAGAGGTTGATGCCAGTGGTGTCGGGGCTGGAGCGGTGCTTCTGCAGGAGGACACCCAGGGTGTTGACCATCCCGTGAGTTATTTTTCTCGCAAATTCAATAAGCATCAGCTTAACTATTCCACTATTGAGAAGGAGGCCCTCGCTTTGTTGTTGGCTTTGCAACATTTTGAGGTCTATCTTGCATCCAGTGTTGAACCCATTAGAGTCTACACAGATCATAATCCTTTGGTGTTCCTCTCAAGGATGTACAATCACAACCAGCGTTTAATGCGTTGGTCGCTGATGGTTCAGGGGTTCAACCTAGAAATAATACATAAAAAAGGGTCTGAAAATGTGGTAGCTGATGCACTATCACGTAGTTAACAGGTTTGTAGTATAGCATTGTGTGTATATAATTCCAGCCATAGTTGGAATCTTATGGGTGGAGGTGTTACGTGCCTGCAGGGCCAGACAGGCCTGCAGAGTTTTCTCCTGTGTTGTTCTGCCCCTCCTCCTTGTCTTGCAGGTGCTTCCAGGATAAAGAGTTAATGGAGGTGATTGGAGTCCACCTGTGCAGAGTTTGCCAGCTGCAATTAGCTCACACTAATTCCATCCAGCCAATCGCTGTCGTGGGCTGCCCATGAAAGAGGCACACTCTGGGCTCTCTCTCTCTCTCTCTCTGACTCATTTGTAATGAGGTATTTGGATGTTGAAGTCTCTTGTTTCCAGTGGGAAAGGACAGATAAGGTTTGTGGTAAGGAGGTATAGGGCATAGGTAAGTCTGGGGTACCCTGTACACTTGCACGTAGGTCTTTTCATGTCTAGAAACACTAGGTTTAGTGGTTGTTGCCATCCCATGTATGTTTTGTAAAACTGCTGTTAGTAGATAAGTTAGTCAGCCTTTTTGTTTGTTGTGTTAAAGAAGACAGATTTAGTTAGGCCTAGTTTTGGTTTCTTAATTTTGATTATTTGGCACAACTATATTGTCCCTACCTCCACCACATTTGTGAACCTTCCGTTGTACTGAAATAAACTGTTACAGTTTGAAACTTCACGTTGACTCTGTTTAATTTGGTTGTTGTTCAGTTATTGTTCCACTTTGTGGACGTAAGGACCGTCTCTACTGATTTAGTCTCTCTGAATTCTCCAGACTGCACTCATCACTCAGTAGTTTGTGTAGCAGGGACAGTTTTGTGTTTTAGTAGTACTTTCCCCCACTTCTAAACATTCATTAGTATGTTATATTGATTTTGTAGGTCATTTTATTTAACTCTTATTGATTTTTTCTGCTTGGCATCATTTTTCCTATGTGACATTGAGTACAGTTAAGCCTTCGCTAAGCCCCGCCCCCCGCTGTTACACCGTCAAGCTGTCAGAGCTACCATGAAGCCCACTCTGTCACTACTCCCTGCATAAATATCTAGCTAATTTTTGGAAAAGCGATTTCAGAGAGAAGCAGACAGGAGGGTCTACAATATGCATTTGGAGGATATATCAGGATGTCAAACTGATTCAGCAGCAAAAACAGGTTAGAAAGATAAAGATAGAAGCTAAAGCCGACAAAACACAGCGTTAAAGTGAACCACCATCACCTGGTGATCGAGACAGAAGATAATGATATTAAGGAACAACACTGTTCCTGTAAAGCCGGGTAGGTCTTTATTCACTGTTACAATTATTACAAAGCAAAAGCAGTATGTGTATACATTCAGTATACCTTCAGTAGATAGCATAGTTAAAGCGAGTTAATGATGTGCCGGCGTACTCTTCTAATGTTAGCTCCGCAGGTTTTTACGTCGAAACGTAATGTTTTAGAAACGTATATATCTCCTTCCAATCCTCCTGGTTGAAGCTGGCCAATGCTACGTTATGATTGGCCAGTCTGCGTTCAAGGGGCGGGACTTAGCGAAGGGTCAATTACAGAAAAACGAAATGTTCTCTCCTGATTATAAGTCTTACGCCGGGGCCACACAGCGCGCATCATGCTCGCGTGACGGCAGCGTCACGTCGTGGCCGCGTCATGCCCACCTAGGGTGTTCACACTAGATGCGAGTTACCCACGTCTCGGGAGCGTCCCGGAGCTACCTGTCAGCTGTGTTTTTGCTGTTGCTGACAGCCCTTTCTTTCTACATAGAGTTTGCCTTTTAATGGCCATTTAACTTCATAATAAATGTGATTCATATTTATTTAAGACAAAAAAGGGTAAGAACTGTGTGGTAATTTGTAAATATTATTAAAAACAAGCAAATAAATTCATACATAAATATTAATATATAGCCCATATAAATCCCTCTTTTCTGTCAGTGAAGAGGGATTTATATATATATAAATCCCTCTTCACTGACAATGAGGAGGGATTTCTATGGGCTATATATATATATATATATATATATATATATATATATATATATATATATATATATAAATCCCTCTTCATTGACAGTGAAGAGGGATTTCTGTGGGCTATATATTAATACAAAAAAATAAATAAATACATTAGTAGTAAGAGAGAGCCTACAGCAATCCCTCTTCACTTTGACTGGCACAGTTTTAAACAACATTTCCAGGGGGTTTCGGGTTCCTGTTCTACAGCATTCCAGGTTGCGGCTTTTATCGAAAACGACTTAATTTACATCTGGGGCGGGACAGCAATTTACATTATAAATGCTGATGTTCCGACATCTCAGGCAACTTGGAGCTTTTCACCACCTTGTTGCTGAACTGCGCCTTGATGGAGAAAAACACCTGAAGTATTTCAGAATGATAAATATAAGTCAAGTGTTTTTTTTTTATTATTATAAAACAAAGCAAAATAAACAGTTTCGTTATTTGTTAACCTTTAGAAAACGAAAATTATTATTAAATATCTTTAAAAAAATTAAATAACACCTCTAAAAGAAAGAACAATAAAGTTACGTGGTGTTTGTTGAGAGAGAGAGAGAGAGAGAGAGCGAGAGAGAGCGCATCGGAAAAATAACCTATTAACCCAGTCTATTATATGTATAGCATATGTAGGGTTTCTGCTATGACTACTACAGTGTTTACATAATTAAAAGCCTGTACTATATTAACTTGATGGAAACCTGCAAGCAGACAACTGCTTTATTTAGAGTATTTCAGAATAAAAGCATTGTGTTAATGATGAATGATTCTGTGCACTAAAAACGCTAGAGGACTTTTATTTTGAAATCTAGATAGGAAGTGTAAAATATTGATGGTCAGTGACATATTCTACAGATGTCTAGACATGGAAACTGTAGTAATCTTGCTCATATACTGTCAATAGATCACCTTCACTGTCTGTTGCTGCTGGGAGACGCAGCCGAGAGGTAAGCGGCAAGCGTGAAAAATAGGCGAGCCTTCTATTCTATAAAATAGACGCACGTCTGACGCGCGTCTGACGTGCGTCTCATGCGGGCAGTGTGTCCACTCTAACCTGTTAACATGGACGCCGAAATAAAAAACAACACGCGACGTTGCCGTCACGCGAGCATGATGCGCGCTGTGTGGCCCGGGCTTTATTCACCCTCAGGACTTGGTTATGGTTAGGAAAGATAGCGGTCTTGGGTAAATAGTGAAAAAGACAAAAGTGAATGGAAACATGAGACATTTTAATATTTAACTAATAGTATCTTCTTTCACTAACCTTAACCAAAATGCATTTATTGCCTAAACTTACTTACAAAATCTCCATATGCAAACCATCCACCCCTATTCAGCTCCTCAGAACCTGTGCAGGGTATAAAGACGTCGCCATTCCTGCATTAGAAAAGACATCAATATAATTTGTAGGGGACGTCTTCTCCATCTGATCTCCAGTAGTGGAAGAACAGAGCAACCAGCTATTTTTCTCACTTACTTTCAAGTTACTTGAATCAAAGGTGCACCTACAGACAGTCATCAGACACTGTACAAGGTGCTTATATGCCCCGGTATGCAGCTTTCTTTTGGAATATCCCAGCTAACACAATGCGATTCTACAAAACAGCTGGGATAAGGGTTTTAATTCATAAATAATTCAAACAGAATACTACAAAAACCTGATCACAACTGGGAAACTGTTGTTAACGTGCCGAATCCATCCTCATTCATGCCAATAAAGGAAAAATAAATAGAACAGATTTGAGTTAAAGTGGGACAGAGAGAGAGAGAGAGAAGATTGAATATGCTTCTTTGCGTTTATTAATATGCCATTTTGCTCTTGATTAACAGTGGATGGATTACGTCATAATGGAGTACATTATGGTGCTCACTCTTCACTGTTAATCAAGTGCTGAGTGGTTCAATAGGTCTGTTGCCATGGAAACCAAAAAATGAATAGTGGACCTAATCGCTTGATTAGACGTGTCGTTGTTCCAGTCGTTAATGGAGAACTAATGGGGCACTTTGTCTGAATTACAAGACGGAAATCAGTGTGTGTATTTCAGTATGTGTGTGCAATCATGTGATTTTTCAATAATCACCATCAGGCTATATTAGAACTGTGTCTTTTAGACTCAGTCTGACGTATTGTCTCCTCTATTGGCTCTGTGATCTACAGTAACCTTTGTGGAAACTATTGGTCTCATTGGAGTCCAGCAGTTGTAAACTGAACTACAGTCAGTATTATACATGAACCATGGTGTGCATTTGTAAATGTACCATTACTCCTCCGTTCACAGTACACATTTAAGTTGACTACTTAACTTATGTACTAGGCTTGTGATAGTCTGTGTGTGTCGGTGTTCAGGCATACACTGACTACATTACTTGCCCACCGTCCCCACCGTCGTTAGCTTTTTTTATAGAAATAAAACGCATTAAGTTCATTTTCACGAATCAGTGCCGTGTTATCAATACATAGTTGGACGACGGAGTCTACAAACTGAAAGTGAAAGTGTCTACTCTGTACGAAGTCTCAGCACAGAGCAGCAGGAGTCAGATTTCACGAGAGACGAGAGAGAGTTGACAGACAAGATGATGGCGGAGGATTTGGTGTCAAAGCGAAAAGCAAAAGTGTCTATTTGTAACTTTAATTAGGCAATCGCCGTGCGGAGGACGGAGCGGTCACAGCCGGTGTGTGCGGCGCAGCGTCTCCGGTTGGAAACCTGCGGGCCTCGCAGCGAAAGCTTGACAGGAGAGGCCAGACACACAGCCACCCGACGGTAAACATCAAAGTAAGCGAGCTACAGATATTTAGCGTAATCTTTTCTTGTAAAATGTCCGGTGTAATCGGTAACACCGGTGTTGTCACAAGTTTATGAACTGGCGGGAAAATGTCCTCACCGTGACATCCCTATTATATAACTTAATTTCCGTAACAAATGTCCTTATTTTAACCCAAACCATGATGATCTTTTCCTAAACCTACTGAAAGTAGTTTTGTTTGAATTCACTATATTAACCATGTGTTTAAAACTCCGTCCGTATGTGGCGAGTTTGGAATGGGAACGAGGCGTTGAATGATACGTGAAAAGATTATAATCGGTGAGATGACACACAAAATTTCCTTAAAAGTGGCGTGCTATTTATACGCTTACCCACGACTCTCCACCTTCCCCAACATTTAGTTCCTTTCCTTTCCCTCCAGTCATGCTATCTCCAGTGAACTCTGTTCTTCCTGATGCGGTTCAGATACTGACGCAGTCATATGATGTTGTTTTCACGTCTGCGGCCTTTAATTTGTGTCAAGTGGAGACAGACAGTTCTAGCAACCTTCCAACGAACCCTGACTTCTTCTTAATCGCATCAAACTATGAACACTTGTGTTTGTCTGCGAGTTGAAAACAGATCATATGATACGCGTTTGAGGCAGACTTCTTTTTTTTTCAGTTCATGCAACTTTATGTACATGTGCAACTTCAAAACACATGCAGCCTCTCCTGTTTCCTGTCCATCCATCGATCAACCTCTCCTCGTTATGACAGGCTGCATCCTGTTTGTAGCATGTAAGTCGTTTCCTGTACTGAAGTGAAGAGTTTATTTGACATGACCTTGTAAAAAAAGAGAATTTTGGATAATTTAAAACACTTCCTAATCTCACTCACACAGTGGAGCATCTCACCAACCGTAACCTGATAAAGTCAGGGAGAGACGGAGAGCTGCTCCAAAATGTAATTTACTGCAAACTTCCAGTAAGAAGTTCTAATCAGTAATGTGATCCTCGGGATCATCTCAGTCACATTCGTTTTATCAGCCAAGTATTATCCATGTGTGAGGATTTGTGGATTTAGGAAACATTCACATTTCCCAGCAAAAGTTATATTCATGTCTTGATTGCCGTATGCTCCCAGTGTTCATCTTCTAAAGAGGTTATTGTGTAATAAATAACCTCCAGAATACAGAGAACATGAGGTTAAATGGATCTATGATTACAGCTCAGGTGACTGGTTATAAGCCCTTTCTTCACCATGTGAATGGTTTTATTCATTTGTTGCACAAAATATTTTCAGTCGACTAGATTTTTTTTTTCAAGAGGCTAGATCTATGAAGAACTTTGTGTTCTTGTAAACAAATTCATCATAAACACATCGATTGTTAAGACATGGATGGTGATTAAAAAGTCTTAAACGAGACGGGGTCCGTGTTTCAAGACGGGTCGGGTCGGTTGCCGACATCGCCGCAAACCCCCTCGCACTGAGGACAGTCCGCCTCCGTTGACAGTCGCGCCGGGAGCCTCGTCACTCCCGGCAGAGAGAGAGAGGGCACAGCGAGCATTAACTGCACGGCCACGGGAAGCGGCGAGGACCGGGCGAGGGGTGCTGCAAAGCTCACGGAAGAAGCCACGAGCCAGCTTCAACCCCGGGCCTTTCCAAGCAGAGAGCCAGTCACGGTGCACCGTGACACTGTCACCGGGAGTCCCACGAGAGGATCCTTCCACAGCGAGTGGCTGTCCCTGACTCGCCTAGTTGAATCCCCTGGGAAGACTGCGTGGACCTCACCGGTTGATAATTACCAGACAGTCTATATGAAGAGAAAAAAAAAGGAACGAATAGTTGAATCTTCGTATTGAACAGCCAAATCCGATAATAATCAAAAAATTCTGATTTGGGTACAGCCCAATTCTTATGCAACAAACATGTCTATAATATATACAGCCTAAGAAAGCATTTCTGCTTTAAATTGGACTAGCTATCACTAGCCACTGGCTTTCTTGTATCTTTCATGTCTGCTTGCCATTTATTGAGATCTTACAGTTGTACTGCCACATTGCTGCTTCTGTCCCTTTAAAATCCGGAGTTACTATTCTGTATCCATGGCATTATCTTATATGTACATTCCAAAACATGACAGCTATGTGAAATGAGAACTCCTTGCACTAATATTAAGCCACGTAATTAAGTCTTTTTAACCTTTTTAGTAGCACTTCAAGGCTAGAAACACAACCAGCAAGTCAAAATAGGCTATTTGATAACAGTACCTCTATTTCCTGACAGGATGTACTTTCAGGTTGACCTCGGTCTGCTGTCAGTTTTGATATCTTCCACACTCATTTTTATGGCTATAGGATTGGTATCAGGGAAGCAAGCAACGAGAATTAACTCAACTTCAGCCCACCTTTTGTCAACAAACAGGAAGAAGGTCCTGTGTCCTCTGGCCATACCTGCTTCCTGTCTCTGCTTAGCAACGGGGAAAGTGTTACTAGGGGCTGTCAAAGGGGTCAACAACCAACTGTTTTCCCCTGTTACACAACTATGGACTGCACATCTGCAAAAGAGAGTCACGTTGTTGAAAGTTTCTGTCTTTGTCGTTGAGCAGAATTGAACTTTTATCACCTCAAATGCACCGAGGATGTGTGCAAAATCTGTATTTATGTTACTTTCTATTGCATGTACCCTGTATATGCGGGTGAACAGGAGACCTGGTGTGAAACCGTGTGTTTTAAGTGTGTGTGTGTCAGGTACAGGCCTTTGACAGACCTCTGTGCTGTCCGCTCCTCCTATTATCTCATCCTCTCTCCACATGCCGCCAACATCCAATGCAATAATTAGCAATCAGTCTCGCCCCGGTGGCTCCATTCACTGACCTGGTACACACACAGCGTCACACACACACACACACACACACACACACACACACACACACACACACACACACACACACACACACACATTGGGCTGCATAATGGCATAATGGAGTGACAACCTACAATGATGGTTTCTTATTTACTCGGGTGTGTGTGTGTCTGGAGAATGTCCTTATCTTGCTGTGAAGAGTCCTTGTGGGCTCCAGCTTTGGGACAATAAAACACAACAACACTCCGGTTGTCCCTTCTCCCTTCTGACAAAAGCGCGGCGTAAACACGAGATAATGGCACGCAGGAGAGACTCATCACTGTGAAACGAGATTACATTCGCAGGAACGCAGAGAAATAAAGTCAGGCGGTATAAAGTGGGAGCAAATAGTCATAAGAGTGAGAATAAAACAAGGTTAAGCCCAAACATATTAGCATAAAGCAGGTTGATAGAGAAGCAGGAGCTCGTACACATCGGAGCAAACCGCTAAAGAGCAGAAAATGGATGAGGCACTTTAGTTAATGAGGTTTTCCATGCATGTTCATTTCTATTATAATCAGCTTTTGCTCTCATTCGGGTGCATGAAAAATAAAAAGTACAACAGCGAGCAATTATTAAAGTGCTACGGACAATAAAAGTCACACAGCCTCTTTTTTTGTAGAGTCGACGCAGAAGCAAGAGCCAGGTCTTTTATTTCTTTCTTTGAGAAAGATCAGCGTGTAAAAGGGAAATGTCTCCTGACAAGTGAGGGTGTCAGACCCTGACAGCAGATAGCGAGTAACTCTCGAGTCCTGAGTGCAGTGGGGAGGGAGTCCATCCCTACAGAGGAGGGCAGAGAGAAAACACTCGAGGTGGGCACGAGAAAAAAAAAAACACCTCTTGGACTGTCAGCGAGTTTAGCAGTCAGAGAAAATATTTTTTTTCAAATGTTTCAATTTGGATGCAAATTCATAAAACACAGCAGCATGGTTTGCAACATGTTGAGTTATGATGCACGGTACGCGTATAAATGGTTTTAATGAGTTTCATTTTGTTTCTGTCGAGTTTGAAGGAAGTGTGTTGTACAATGATAAGCGAGGTGAAATCACGGTTTCTGTCAATGGAGTCTGGTGGCTTTGAGGAGGCATATAATGTCTGTTTCTTTTCCCATCTAAGTCTGTGAATTAAGGGTTTATTTGGACCAAATCAGAGTTGGTAATTGTTGGAACAGTGGAAAGACTAACAAGACAGTTTTGATGAGTTTTATTTTGTTTCTTGTCGAATTAGAATGAATTGTGTTTTGATGATCAGTGAGGTAAAATTGCTGCTTTCTGGAGTCTGGTGGCCTTAAGGAGAGCATATTAATTATATGTTTTGTACATTAATGAATTATAAAAATTGTCCAAATCCCTATTGAGTTTATTTATAGTATATTCACCATGGAAAAGGGGCGAAAATTAGCATGTCCCCTCAGGCGTTACGCTTCCATCACTGCCGATCGGAGCTGGAGCTGATAAATACCCGTGAGTCATTTGTCCTGGGAACGAATGCCGATTGTAACCTTTCCCACTAAAGATAAAAGCCAGATGTTAGTATTTCTTTGTCTAGTGGGAAAGGGGCTTTAGTCTTGTTTAAATCCTGCTTTAAAAAATTTATGAAAAATTCTCTGGAAGTGTACCACTGAAACAAACAAACTCGCATCCGTGGCCTTCCCTTTACTGGATCTGAACAATCGCTGTAGCCTCTCCTGCCGGGTGATATTCTCCCAGCAGGTCTAATCAGCTTCTCTCCTCATCAGCAGTGAAAGACTTAAAGCCTCAACTTCTGCAGCCGCCCGCTGACTGAGTTGAATAAGTCAAAAAGAAAGAGGGACAGAAAACGAGAGGGAGGGCGAGAGAGCACCTGATGAAAGAAAAAGAGAGAGAGAGAGTCAAAAGAACTAAAAAACCAGACAAGGACAGGCCCTCTGGTGCCTTTGTCCTATTGGCCAAGGGCCCGGCGGGCGCCGGCGGCAACCGATGACATCACTGTATGAAACACGGCGGGGGAGGGCGGGGCCTCTGCTGCCTCTTGTCACCCTGGCAACAGGTCCACTTGTGTGTGTGTGTGCTTGTTAGAGTTCTGCAGTGATTGCCTCACCTCTGGCTATAAGTCTGCCGCCAGTTTTCTTTTATGCCCTCTTTCTCTTTCTTCCCTCTCTTTGCTCTTTCTTGCTGTCCTCCCTCCATCTGTCCATCCTGTTTTCTGCCCACGGAGGTACATTTTATAATCTAAAAGGTGTTCAGTAGTTTCAAAACACAAACAAACCTTTTTCTCCCTCTTTTCTCCTTCCCGCTGAGCTCATATCCATCTCTTCTTTTCATTTCTCCTCACTCCATTCTTCCCTTTTCCTCATCCCTTCCTCTCTCCTCCCCTCCTCTTCACTCTTTTTAGTATGCAGCGGAGTCTATCGTAAGTGGATTGGTGGTGTGCCCACTTAAAAGGAGTGGAGGAATCACACCACTAATCCCATTGTGAGAGAACAAAAGCCGATGCACGGCAATGTGTGTGTGTGAAAGAGAGCGAGAGTCCACGAGTGAGTGACATTATTTCTGTATGGAGAAAGTGTGTTTGAGAAAGGAAGAGAGAGGGATATCCTATAGACAGGTCTGTGATTAGGGCAGTCAGACAGAGAGAGAGATAGAGGGGTCTTTGTGTGTGTGCCCTGTTAAATCAGGCATGAAACGCCAGCTTTTATTGGAAAGCCTCTCTAGACTCCTGTGATAAGTGGCAGGCTTCTCTGATCTGTACATGAAAGACAGAGAGAGAGAGAAAGAAGGTGGGGAGGAGAGAAAGTGGGGGGAAGAAAAGGGGAAGATGTAGAAATGAGAGAGTGCGGCGGGGCGGGGGGGGATCAGTGTGGTCTGTCCAAAGAAAATGTAATTTCTCCACTTCCTGGGGAGCTTCGTTTGTCTAATGACGAAGATGAAAAGGGAAGAAAGGACAGGATGACCAAGGACTTCACATTCACTTTCACATCTGCATTGTCAGGGCTGTGCGGCTTGCTCAAGGGCACATCTGTGCTAGTTATTAGAGCTTTGCTAATTCACAGAACAAGTTCTCTAAGAACCAGAACAGAGAAGGAAAAATTAGATCTTTCAAGAGAATGAAAGATTGCAACAACTTTCCCAAACTAAACGACAAAATATGTTCTGTCTTTGCCGTACAAAACAACTCATAGGAGGGTTTCAGGGTTTCAACGTTAACTTGCCCCTATACAAACTGTTTTATTTAATAGCGGTTATGAAATGACAACAAAGACCAAAGTTAATTGTCATATTTAATCTTTATTTAAGTAAATTAATCTGGAGTTGCGCTCACATCACTAACGCCACCCAACTAAACTCCTGTTTTCCAGAATAATTCAAATTCTCGCTTGCGCTTCAGCTCATAAACTTAGTCTTTACCCGCCGCGAGTGACCGATCGGTCCTGCGCATGTGCGACTCGCGAGTAGGAAAGGAGATGGCTCACTCCTCAGCTACTTCCATCATCAAAAAAACAACGTGTTTAATTTAGGGTTGTCAAAGTTAATAACGCATTAACGCAAATTGGTTTTAACGCCACTAATTTCTTTAATGCATTAACACAACTTGTTTTTTTTTTGGTTGTAGCGGGTTTTAAAGCTAAGGTGAAGATGCTGGCATCATACGAAACTAAAAAAACCTAAAGAATCCATTGGTACCAATCAGGTCATACTAGCTTGTCGCGAAGAAGTCAAGGAAAAACTGCCATTTAATGGGGTCCCTTGACCTCTAACCTCCAGATATGTGAATGAAAATGGGTTGTAGTATAGTCTATAATATAGTAATATAGTCATAGTCAAGTCAGTACACTGACAAACTGACAGCTGTTGTTGCCTGTTGGGCTGCAGTTTGCCATGTTATGATATGAGCATATTTTCTATGTTAAATGCAGTACCTGTGAGGGTTTCTGGATCAATATCTGTCATTGTTTTGTGTTGTTAATTGATTTCCATTAATAAATATATACATACATTTGCATAAAGCAGCACATTTGTCCACTCCCATGTTGATAAGAATATTAAACACTAAAACATGTGTGATTAATTTACAATTAATCGCAATTAACTATTTTAATCGATCGATAGCCCTAGTTTAATTATTTTTTACCACTTGCCCGATCAGGTATGTGAGTTGCTAGATTTACTAGCCTGACCTGGCATTTTACTTGCCGTGGGAAATCCTTATTGTTTAGCCCTGGTTTTCTGATCTAGCACCCCATATGTAGGACAGAGTTACAACTGTTACAAATGGCACTAAAACAGCTGCACACTACCTCCATTTTGGCTCTGCCAGATAGTCACACATCTTCTAGAGGCTCTTGATACGTAAACGCAAAATTACAACTATAACTTTTCCTTGTAAAGACAGTCAAAGAAACAAAGACATTAATAAAGAGAGAGAAACACGGAGATCTTCCGAGTGAGAACAGATCACAGGAAGTCTGAGTCTCCTCTGATCTCTGTCCTTTAATAACGTCTTTCTGTCCTCTCCATCGTTGATTTAAATGCTCGCACCATGCCAACAGCGCCACTTCTTTCTTGTCTTCTTTCTTTCCCCTTCATCTCTCCCTCTCTCTTTCTCCATCACCCACCAGGCGCCAAACACACTTCTCTTTCATTCCTGACACTCTTGTTTTCTTCTCTCCACTCCCACCGCTCCTCGCCCTGTGGGAGGCACAACGAGATTTATAGAGGCTGAAGTGATATCATTGTTAACGGTTGTCCTCTGAGCTCCTCTTTGAAACACACGCAAGCAGAGGTGATGCGCGATCAAACGCTTGCAGGTGACTGAGCGAGCAGCGAAGGGGCACAAATGCACAAACACGCTTTTTAGAAACACACACACACACACACACACACACTTTCTCTTTAGCACTCTCCCGTCTGCTGTCAAGAGGGTTTCTTCCCACGCCACAGGGAGTGTGTCACATGAGCAGCCAGCTGTGTATTTGCATGTGTGTGTGTTGGAGGGTGTATCGGGACACTTGGGGCCTCTCCTTGGGGATTAAACTCATGTTTTAAGGTCAGAGAGGGTTGCACTGCTGGTGGCTGGAAGATACACTCACACACACACACACACACACACAATCAGTTACCTCAGGACTGAATTAGCCGGGTCACTGTCAGACAGAATGGATTGGGTTATTTCAAATGCAATATGGTGTGTGTGTTAGCTATTGTCTTGCCAGCTAATCCATTAAAGTGACCACACCGGTCCCAGTAGCACCAGCATCTATCCTCTAGAGCCTCGGCTGGGCAATTATACCGTGTGGGTAAGTGGGTGGTAGGAGACTAGTGGTGGAGTAGTGAGAATAATTTAGTATTTAAATCACTTGGTGGCCAGTGTGTTGTCTTTGAGATGTCTAAAGGTTAAAAGGAAGTACAACAGAGGATCAAATCTTATTGCACATGTCACATGACTGTATGTATTTTACTGTAAATGAAGTTCTCTTGCAACATGCATGCTGTTCTGAGGTCAGAAAAATGCTTCTGGTTATAGTAAAGGTTTTTACATACCGGGGGCGTGATGGAAAATGGAAAATGTGAAATACTTGCCAGTGAATATTATATATCTTATATGAGGGGCTTTTATTGTGAAAGGTGAGAACAGAAAGAGTGAATCTGGTCTGCGTTGCCTTTGTCAGGGTTGAAAGGAGTAATAAAGTTTGCCTTCTTGTTTCGGACTACGTAGCCTCTGTGTTGTTGTTTCATAAATGTAGGCGCAACTCAACCTGTTCTGCACAACGTGATTGAAGCTCCAAAAATCAACCTTGTTCCGGAAAATTTTTGTTGTTTTTTCGCCGCGTAATATTTGCTTTCTGTGTGAAAGTACTCATGACAAAAACAACAGTTCGAAAAATGTATGTGCGCCTTAACTGACTCACAT
This sequence comes from Sebastes fasciatus, assembly GCF_043250625.1. Classification (NCBI taxonomy): domain Eukaryota; kingdom Metazoa; phylum Chordata; class Actinopteri; order Perciformes; family Sebastidae; genus Sebastes; species Sebastes fasciatus. The sequence goes on along the minus strand of NC_133816.1, from coordinate 3,573,373 downwards.
GAAAAAAAACGCCCCTTTATGTTGGTAATTCCTACCCCCTCCACCCCCCTCACTCCAGTAATGATTACAGCTGCTACTGTATTTAGTCCAAGGACAGAGATATACTTGCTTTTTAACCATAAGTTTGCATTGCGTACACAACATATTGTGTTAATTTCTGACTACAACACTCCATACGGACGCAGGATACCCGAGGCAGAGTCACGCAAATGCGTAGTTAACAGCAAGTATATCTCCGGCTTAACTGGACGATCCGCTGTAATCAGGTGATAATTAGCAAGTAAACTATTTGAAATTTCTTTATAATTACTGCCAAATTACCCCAATATTTACCTCAAAATTGATAAAAAATGACTTTGTTTGGCTGTCTTGACTTGACTCTGGACTTTTATTATTATTATTTTATATCTATTATAAACATTATTTAATAATTATATTCCGCTATTTCCCAATAAGCAGTAATAAATAGCTGATAATTTATTTAATACATTTCCAGGAAAAGAATACAAATTTGATTGATATGCTTTATTTCCATGTCTGCTGATAAATAGATAATAATTAGCAAATAACTTATTTGAAATTTCTTTAAAATCTCCCTGAATCATGACTTTAGCTACCAGGTTACATTTGTGTAGACGATAAGTCACAATGGTGAGATTTGTGCGTGATCTTTTTATTCAAGCCTAAGGGCCCTATTTTAACAATTGTATGCTATTTTAGCATATAATTATTAAATAATGTTTAAGATAAAGTAATTTTTGATAAACTTTGAGGTAAATATTGGGGTAATTTGGCATTAATTCCAAAGAAATTTCAAATTACCATGAAATGTGTGGACCTGTAAAATGAAGTGTTACCAAAATGGCCTTTTTGGGAACCAATATGACAACAGAAAAAAACCTTCAGGAGAGTAAAACCCTGTTAAAGCTCATCAAATGGGGGCTGTTGTGATGTCGTAATGTGTAGCTGGGTGAGTACTGGTATCCTCTGTGGGCTGGTCCTGCTGAATGTCCACGCCTATTACAGACCACATCCTGTAATTTCACAATGCTGCCAGGAACGATGAATCCTCATGTGTTGCAGAACAGGATACAGGGCGGACTATTTTGTCAGTTTATATGTATTTTTTCAAGGTCACAGTTTGGTAGAGCCTACACTACCTTATTCTACATCTCAAGTACCTCTTGTGGTGCTTGTACTGTTGTTTCCCTGGTAGTCCACCATCGCCCTGCTTCCATATCAGCAGCCCTTTATCCTCACATGACCTTGACTGTGCAGGTCTCACTTGGACGGTATCATTTACATCTAAATTAACATTAGTTACAGGTATCGACTGCCCCCGCTGTGAATTAAATCAACCCCATTGATCCAATCGGAGCCAACGACAGATACAATTGGGAGAAATTAATGTGATGCTATTCCCAGTCCAGACCAGAGGTAACAGGCTCAGGTGGATTACAATGCCGGTGTTTAAATAAATTAAATGTAGAGGCTGTTTCCACTGTGACTTAAGTTCTGGCTGATTCATTGAAAAGCAATGAAACTTTTCTTGCAGCAGATCAGACTGAATGGAGCTGATATTGAAAATCTGACATCTATGTTTAATTTCTAATTGTCTTGAAGGGAAAGTGAATCACAACTTAAATAAAAAGCCCCGTTCTTCTCACGTAAGCTGATTATTTGGGAAGTATTTTTGGGGTTGAATCAAGGAAGAGGATTTTAGAAAGGGATATAAGGGTCTGAGAGTTGTTTTTGAACATGGTATTAATGCTGTTTTAATCCCATTGTTATGAGACGTCGTGGCTTTAAGGCATCAGTGTCTCTCAGTTGGCTGGTTTTCGGGGGGTGTCGCTGTGTTTTGATGATTCTGTTCCCGTCTAGACAGATGACATTTGTCGCAGTATGCTTATTTGTGTCAAACGCACTAATACCTTGAAGCCAATTGTTATGTGTTTGATGTTGTTTGGATATAGCTTGAGCCATGACATGGCTTTGTGCATTCTTAACAGTATTAGGTGGTGTTTCATATTGTAAACAGATTAAATCTGGATAATGCCGGCTCTTAACGGAGACCAAAGGCTGCTGTTCGGAGTTACCTTGTGTACATTTTAGTTTAAGATTAGTCCTCCCGCAGGTCAACAAAATGTACTTTGTTAAATTTGTTCCTGACAGCAAACTATTTGCAACAATTTCTTTCTTTTATTTGCTTCACTTATTATGGTCTGGTAAGACTCAGCTTGGAGAATTTGTCTTTTTTAAAACCCCCTTCACACACACATTCAGAGCACCTTCACTCAGAGACAGGAACCATTCCTCCACCTGATTGGACAAACCCACCGGTCCAACAAGTCCATTCAAACTCAATTTTGCGAGGCAGTGAGTCACATCATCACCTCAGCACTCTCCATGTTTTACTGCTTGATAGGCTAAAGTTGAACGAGGGACTTGGTGAGCTGTGGTGGATGTTTACAACTGACAGTTTGGCTTGTAGTCGGATTTCTTGGGGGGGTTTTTCTAGCCCAAATAAATCAGCCAAACCTAGGAAAAAAAATTGTTTTTAGCTAGTATGGTAGTGCTGGTGCTCGTAGCCTCGTTGGACCTAATTTTAGTAATGTTGCTGCCTTTTGAGATCTCAGCAATTATTCTACAATTTTCTGATAACTGATAGAGGCCATCGTCAGAGCTACAAAAATGAAACCAAAGTTGTAATAACTTGTAAATCTTTGAACACAAACTAAGCTTATGGGATTCATTCTTGCTATGTGATGCTAATGTTATGCCGTGTAATGCATACAGATTTTGTGTACTTTACTACTACTACTACTACTACTACTGCTACGAAATATTAGTACTATTTACTAATACTTTTGGATCGTTTTCTATTTAATCTGTTTCAGTTTCACAGTGCAGAAATTAAAGCGGACCAAATAAAAAAATTTATTAGCTGAGGGGCGTGTACATCTTATCTGTCTCGAGAGCTTCCACTTCTATGCAGGGAATCACGGACTTTGAAATATATATATATAGTATTTTCACTTTGACTCGGCACTGTTCAACTCTCCACCTTCTCCTCCAGTTTATCTTGAATGACTTTTTAAACGTTGCTATTTTTGTGGACTTTATTAGCATATTGTGTATGTTCTATTGAGCCCAGATGTCAAGCAAACATCGTACGTCTTCAGGAGTCAGTCCTCTACCACTCATGTTAACCTGTTGTCTACCTGCGTCCATCTCAACAAATGCCCGCGCAGGCAGGCAGCCCATAATCACCTGCATTTTGGTTCGCTTAGAAACGGTCCAAGACCACTTCCCGGTTGTTTTGGTCCTCATCAGAGTACGATTACTGCGTTCACAACTGCCCAAACGAACCGACTGATTAAAACGGACTGAATGTTAACTTATGAAAGAGACCATAGTTTTTAAGTGGTGGTTCAGAGCTACTGTATTTCCCCTCTGTTAATTCATTTCTGGGTGAAACAGAATTCTTGTAGTCTAACTTCTGACACAAACCTTCTGGGAAAATATGAACCTACTGAATATTAGCAAAAATATCATTACATTACCGTCTGCAATACAAATATATGAGTTATGACTTTAAAAACCTTAAAAAACAGTAATGCCATGTGACTAGTGGGAAAAAAAAACATAATCTAAACTGGCTCAGATGGCCCCTGCAGTTTGACCTCCTCCTAATTGGTGAACTCAACCCCGGAGCAAATCCTAACCTTTATGTGGTCAACCTACAAAGACTCTGAGGACGGCCTGAGGCACGTAGAGGACTTTCCAACAAAGAGCAGGCTGCTTTGTGCTGTAAAAACAAAAAGACATGCCATGCCAACACAATCTTGGAATAACCTTAGACAGTAAAGCAGTATTTTCCTTTGGTACTGTTGTTAAATGTCATTTTAAAAATCCACGAATGACATTTGCTGCTCTCTGTAGAGTACATTCAGAGAAAGCAGACACATTATCGGCAATTTAAAACACTTCTCTTGAGCACAGAGAACTTACCCAACGTCTTTATATTTGTATATTTGTGTCAAAATCAACAGATGCATGAGATGCAAATAGTCACATCTGGAGGGCGCCTTCATTCTCACCCTCTCCTTCATTGGTCTGACACGTTGGGCAGCCGTCAGAGTCACTGTTGACACGCCGCTGTCTGTCCTGAACCCACCACGACAGGGTTGGAGGTCTTGCTGATTGTTGACTGCTGATTGAAGTGGCGTTTACGGCCCTGCAGTTGGACAGACATTTCAATCATGCTGGTATATAATTAGTCTCAAGTGTCAAGTGTCCATCATTCCGGTCGAGGCTCTCAAGGAAACAAGGCAACAAGTTGTCAGCGTGTACACAAATTAGGAGGCAGAAAGAAGGAAAATAGAGGAAATATTTGCACGCTTAAAACTACTTTTTCAGATTCACTTTATCTACAGGATGCCACAGAATTGCCTTAGCTTGTCAGTAATGTGCCTGAGTGTGAGTGTAGAGCAACCCATTGTTGATATTGACAGTGTTGCCTCTGAAGTGCTTTACACTGTATCAGCTACAGGCCTGTTCAATTTCCCAATAGGTCATGAGCGCTACAACATTTCTGTGCACAGCACAGTTATAGCAGCTATTCCTTTATTCTATGTGCTCTTTTAATTATTATCATTTCTGTGGTTTGAGTGGCTGATATTGATTCAATGCAACAGTACACACACTGTCAATACTTTCAGCCACTTTGCCCTCCATTAGTCGGGACAGCTGGAACAGATGTGTATTGATTTTGGCAGTGTACGGACAGTGCTCGCATTGTGTGCCATCAGATGACTTTTCAACTTCATAGTGTGGTCTTATACACTATTTATACTTATAATTAATTCACATACATAATACAGGATTAGCTCACAACAGGTAACCACAGGTATAGAATAGTAAATTTATGAAAATTAAAAAAATGGCGCACCACTGCTCAGCGCGTTGTTCGTTGCAATATGCTCCGTAACGCCAGGAGGCGTACAGACAAAATATTCTGTGGATAAGCAAGAAGTCAACGAGTGATACCGGAAAGTAAAGTAGGTTGCCTGGCAACAGTAGGAAACACAGCCAAACATTGCATTTGTGTACTTAAGTTATTACTGTTGCTTACCTCCAAGTCTAAATGACTTTCCGTCTCTCGGTGCTTCCCCTCGGGTCAGCCACTCTTCCCTTCAGACCTTTTTTTTTTTTTAGCTTTTACAAAACGATCTCTCATTTTCTGTTACAGCCTGCAGCAGAAAGCCTCTTCTTTTCCCGAGTGTGATGCCTGTTTCTTTCCAAGTATTTAATGTCATGTGACTGTCCCTGTGGTCATGTGACTGTCCCTGTGGTCTCTCAATGATCTGTTGTAGAGATGTCTGTACAGGCCAACCTGCTCGGCTAGTCTTACCTCAAAGGTGTTCATGTTGAAATGAAACGCGAACCTCGTACCTCGCGCCGGCTTCACCAAGGCGAGCATAAACCAGGCTTAACAGCCGATTTCACCACTTTTGTTTTTGAAGAAATTAAACTGAAAATGATTCTTGACCTCCCAGAAATTGCTCTGTTCAGACCAGTATAGAATAGGAAAGTGATACAAGGCTGTTTCATTATCAGTCTCACCATGTAGGCTGATGTACCTTAATAAATGGAAGCAGGTGCTGAGTAGAAAAGCAGTTCTAGCAAAATTGACCTCACCTGTCTATGTGGTGGTTTGCACCCACAGTAAAATGCATGTGCACACTCAAGTATGCACCCCCCCCCCTCTAAATGTCAGAAAGCATTGATTGTGAGATTGTGAACAGGAGCCCACAGGCAATTTCAGGTTTTGTTTGTGTCTCAACAAAGATATAAAAGAACCTGACAGTGTATTTAAAGGTCAGACCTGAAGAATAAAGGGGCCTGTGTATGCGTGCGAGTGTGTGTGTGTGTGTGTGTGTGTGTGTGTGTGGCAGACGAGGATGGAGATATTAGGAAAGTTTCAATGTAGAACAATGACATTTTTGTATCCTCCAGAGACTGAACAGAAAGCAATATAAACATAAGTAGGTTAAGAAAAAAATTATGTATTATAATAGATAATTCCTAAAAAGGCTGTTATAATATTTAAATAAATGTATTTCTTAAACTTTTTTGTGTTCTTGTACAAACATCAAACATCTTATTGATTTACAGTTTAATTAAAAAAAAAACATGAGCCTGAAGTTTGGTGATGGTTATTTTTTTACTGCAAGTTGTTGATTCATCCCGATCTCATGAGAAGGCGTATAAATAGCACGACATTCCTCGTCATGACGATGCATTTCAGGCTTTTCGCGTGTCATTTGTACGGCACGCAACAAAACTGCGGTAACGTCCGCAGTTAGGTTTAGGCAACAAAACCACTTAGTTAGGTTTAGAAAAAAAACCATCATGGTTGGGCTTAAAATAAGTACGTAAACTAAGTAAAATACGTACAGAAACAACGTAACAGAAGTACAGAAAACAGGTCACAAACAGCACAAAAAAATACGTCACTAACGTAACTTACAAAAACGAACACTGGTCTCCTGGTTGAAAGTCCTGTGTTTGTTGGATCTCCCCAACCTCTCCTCTCGCCCGTTGTAAGCTTTCTCGCCTTTTATTCTACATCGCTAGCTCTGAGCGTAGCATGTTTACGCAAATGCGTTTACATAGCAGTCAGTACAGACTACATGGCGTCCAAATGACACGAGAAAAACAAGAAAGGCGTTCTTATTGCACGCTAAATGCCTTGCGCATCTTCGCGTTTTCGTGCGACCGGGCTGGTTGATTACATGGCATTCGATGCGTGTGTGCAGAGGGGCTTTCTTATTAGAGTGAGGAAATATGGAAAAGGCATTTCTCTGTCTCTTGCAGAAGACACTGGTGGATGTTCTTGTGAGTGACGTTGCTCGTGGGTATGTCTTTGAGTTGGAGTGTCTTTGAGGCTTCAGCCTGCTGTTGTATCAAGCTCGAAAAAACCTGTAAGGTTGCATCATATAAGTCAAATAACGTCTTCTTCTTTCTATTCGCTCAAGGTCAAGGTACCGACGATGTTAAGATGCGTTTGGCTGGAGCAGACAATGCTTGTTTTTTTTTGTTTTTAGCCAGTATCAATACGCTTAGACACAGATACATTTGGACAGTTAAGGTGAACCGGGACAATGTCCTCTACTGCAGTATCCAGGTATTTAAATAAATGTATTTTTTTTACACAAAACCAATCCCTTTTCTCAAACGCCAAATTGAATCGACACCTTTTCCTTTTCTCATGTTGTCTCACACACACACACACACACACATGCACACACACACACACACCCACACACACACACACACACACACACACACACACACACACACACACACACACCATCCGTCTTTCAGCAGGAGGAGCTGCTTGGTGTTGAATTTAATCTCAATCTCAATCCACAGGCACTAATCCTGCAGATTACAGACCGTTCACTCCAGTACGGACGCACACATACACACACACACACACACACACACACACACACACACACACACACACACACACACACACACACACACGCACACACACGCATTGCGTTATTAACAGCATCTTTATTATATGTGACAATCCCCTCAGAGGGATACTGCCCCCTCAGCGTTTGCCCCACATGACACCAGCTGAGACGTGGAAACATGTTAACACACACACACACATTCTCATAAAGTGCAATAATGTATATCCTCACATAATCTAGAGTATGTATGTTATAGACACTGATGCTTACACACACACAGATGTAGCATCAATAAGCAGCATTTAACCCAAGAGCGACCTCGCTTAACATATTGTTGATTTTGCACGGGTTGAGGCATTAGTGCGACTACACACACTCCTACACGAATGCACACAAATTATTAAGGTGATTAAGTGCTCTGTATTAATCTGTCGGTCATAAGACAAACAACTGAAATATGCTGACTTTCACCACATGTCAGGGGAGTGATGCAAGGATTAAACAGATACACATGGCTGTATGAGTCGTGTAATCACATGTAATCTGTAATTATATAGATACTGGACATGGGACATATATAATCCCTCTGACCTGCATGGTGAAGAGAGAGATAGGCCCAAAGATACATGTAGTGAGAACTGAAACCAGCAGGATTAATAACATCTTATTGCAATGAATTGTACATAATGTAACTCAGAAAGGAGATGGGGTAAAGTTTTTTGACAAATTTGGGGCTTTGTGTTCTGCTGAATAAGTTAATCTTTTCCTCTTGTTAACTTTTTTGCATTCGGGCAAATATAAATGCTTTACATATATTTGCTTTACATAATAACTAGGCTACTGCAGATTCTATGCGAGCATTGCTCCATCACCTTAGTTCACCTTTTCTCTGTTCAAGTGGTTCTCTCTACTTCCAGTACCTATAAAGGCCTGGTCACAACAGGAAGTCTTACAGTGAAATGAATAGGACTGCCCTCTCTTTAATGAGCACATCTCTTGTAAACACAACATCTAAAGTGGTGCGTTTGTGTGATCTGTCGATTCAATCAACTAATCAATTAGTCGACAAAATCGTATCTTAGTCGACTAAGAATGTCTTTGGTTGAGGACGGCCCTAGAAATGAATCTGCACATCTTTGTGTAATATTTGGTTGTAGAAGTTTGTTGGTGTACTGACTACTGGCAGAGCTAGTTGGTGAACTGCTTTAGCTGGTGAGCTAACCACCAGCTCACCATCCAGCCAACGCTAGTGAGTCACAAAGTCTTCTCTCTACTGTTCGGTTTACTCCCTTCTGTTATTTTATTCTCCATTGTACACCAATTTGTTAATATAATGTGTTATTATCATAAGAAGTTGTTAAATAGAGACAAATGAAGCTCTCCGCTAGCTAACGGTCAGTTAGCAAACCCGTTAGCTTAGCTTGGTGGTTAATGGGACAATAATCTAAAAGAAGTATTTGCACCATCGACTCCTGTCTCATAACTTTCAGGGCGTCAAATACCGACTCTTGCGCAGTGGCCCTCGGCGTCTTGATCCCTACGCATAAGACACCCTTTAGCGTCTGTATGAGACGCACCGGCCTTTCGACAAACTCCAATGTAAACCCATCCGCGTCATTATTAGACGCTCAGAGCAACGTAGTATTAAGACTGAGAAAGTCCAACAGATTCTGGGGAGGAAGGGGAGGTGGACGTCGTTTCCCGTGTGAAACCAAAAGTTGAGTTGCACCATACTGTATATATTCTCCATTTGTACAGAACAAAACATAGAAGTATAACAAATGGTGCACAGTACTGACTGATGGAGATGGAGAGAGACAGGAGCACACATCTATTCATTATAAATGGTATTGAGTCTAACAGAGGCATTAATTATTAAATGGAGATAGCAACAACTTGGTACCAACCTTGCATCCACCAGTAAAACCATAGCAACCACATTCTTGCACCGGCTTACCAAAACATTTCCATTGCTTGCTTAGTCTTCAGCTGATTGTTTATTCGGGTCCGTTAATAGACGGTATAACTTAGTTCAATGTTTAAAGAAGCATAAATATTTCTGGATAACTGGATGAACCTCTCTATACAGTGCAATTTTGAGGGCCTCTGAGCATGTGGGTATGTATATGCATGAGAGGGAGTAGCGATTATCATAATGGAGAACTGCCAGTAGAGTGTGTGTATGTGTATGTGTGAGATGGAGTGATGCCAATGAGTCTGGATGGTTCAGCATTAGCTTCAGATCAGAGCGTCGTGTCATGATCCTTCTACAGTTTTGTGTGTGTGCGTGTATGTGCATTTGGCATGGTTAATCGCTACGATACTGGTAGCTCCTCTAGCCCTTTATTCCTTTATCAGCTTCTTACTCAGCCAGTCGGTCTTCTCATAAGCAGGTCACCAGCCATGCACACAGACTGCCGCCAACTTCACAGACCGGTCAGTGGACGCTCGTTCATCATGTCGCACCAAAGAAATGTCAGCTGGTGTGTCCTCGTTTGTCATCTAGAGAAAAAAAGGTTGGCTGCAGCTGAAGCCATCTCATATTAGCATTATATCCACATATCCAGCCCCCTTTTTCCCTGTAACTTATGTTTTAACAAGACTCAGTCAAAAACGAGTATATGTCTGGACCATATATGGTCAGTCTGTCAATTTGTGGCTAAATTGTTTTACAAATAGTCAGTGGCCATGTCTTGAATGTTAAATCTAGCGGTACATGTCCACCAGGTCTGGCGAGGACCACTAGGGGACGCGCTGCTCCACTCAACTGGCCGTTCAAGCGGTGGCGTACCCTATCGTGGAATGCACCTCATTGGTCCCTGGTTTTCTGCTCGCTGTTTCAAACCATACTTGCCAACCATCCGGATTTTCCCAGGAGACTCTTTCATTGGCCTCTCCCGATTTCCTCCCGGTTTATGACAAATGTTCCCACCTTTTTTTCCTTTTCGTTATCTCAACTTGGTTGTGGCACTGTACAGCGTGTTTAAGCCTTACTTTTTCCACCCAGACGGCAATAGAGCTACACTAAATGTATTTTCCCAGCGGAGGAGAGCTGCTCGCAACACCGCGGCACGGTTTTAGCTGTGCTCGCCACACATCACAGCTTCACAGCAAAGCCATTGTGGTGCGGCACAAGCTACTGGAAATAACGTGTGTCAGAGCGCAGTGGCGCCGTTGACGTGTTGTGTCTGAAAGGGCCTTCCAAGTAGGCCTACTAAGAGAAAGAAATAGTCAAGCAGGGGCAAAAAAGATGAATGAGTAAACGAAAACTGGTGAATTGTCCATTAGTTTGTGCCACAGATTCACATCACAGTTCACACCAGAGGGGGGAATTATTCAGTTTTCCTTCCTGAGAAAAATTCAATTAAAAGTGGGCCCATTTAACGTATAAAATTCTGTTGCAGTGTACTTATTATTTTGTTTTTCCCCAGACCCCCCGCTTTGGTTTTGAAAATCCTCCCTTTTTTTTGAGGTCTCAAGGTTGGCAAGTATGTTTCAAACAGGAAACAACATGGCGGCCTGCTCGTAAACTTTCAGTTCTTCCCTCTAAACCAGGGGTCTCAAACTCGCGGCCCGCGGGCCAATTGCGGCCCGCAAGACGATATTTTGTGGCCCCCACCTTGATATGAAAGTTTAATGTTAGTGCGGCCCGCAAATTTTTTTTTTTTTTATAAAGTTTTTTATAAAGTTTTTTTTGGGGGCATTTTTTCATTTTTATTGACAGGACAGTGGATAGAGTCTTGGAAAGGGGGGAGAGAGAGAGTGGATGCGGAAAGGGCCACAGGCCGGATTCGAACCCGGGCCGCCGCGGTCAGGACCAAGTCTTGTTACATGGGCGCCCGCTCTACCAACTGAGCTAACCAGGCGCCCTCAGCCCGCGAGTTTTATGTGAATGGCAGTTTGCCGTGGAAGGTCCCTTTGTTGCGCGAGCCCGAGCTGAACGAACCTACCAATCACAGCGGGGTATATGGCTCCCGGGGACGGGCAATCGGCCGGGCTTGATGCAAGCAGAGAAACATTTCACAACAACTGTGGCGGCGCCCGTGTAACATCGCATAAACTCGATTAAAGCTTGATTTATACTTCTGCGTTGAATCGACGCCGTAGCCTGACGTGCACCTCTCCAGAAATGTAACTACACGTCGCGGCGACGCAGACCGCAACAGCTGTGATTGGTCCAGTCTCTCAGCGATGCTGAGCGGCCAGGACCAAGTTCTACTTCTCTCTGCCTCCATCTTTTCAATGTTTGTTCACACAAATCCACTCAGATATATTTTCTCTTTTCGGCGTTGCAGTAATGTCAGTAAAAGTTCTGTGGTTCAACAGTTATTAGCTCCAACTCCCTCAGTTTCTGTTTGTAGTACAAGAAGAAGAAGGAAACTCATAGAGACGCCGCCGCCAACTAGCGGTTTGGTGGTGTAATTGCAGAGCAACACAAACACAGCAGGCACAACTTTATTGCGGAGTGACACCAAGTGGAATGAATATATATCTTGTCACACAGCCCCAATCATGTCTTTTTCAAAGCCTGCAGTGAAGAGAAAGGTTGGTGACGAGCACAGACAATTTCAGGAAAAGTGGGAGACGCAATAGAGGCCATGTTCAGAAGAACCGTTCATGTTCTTCAATGTTCCATTAATGTTCAGGACAGTTCATGTTCAGAAGAACCCATTCAAGTTAAAGAACTGTTAATAATGACGTTTGAGAAGATTGTTGTTTTTTTTAACAAAGCTTTTTTTGTGGAATACCTGATGCGGCCCAGCCTCACCCAGACTCTGCCTCCAGCGGCCCCCAGGTAAATTGAGTTTGAGACCACTGCTCTAAACAATCCACCAAAATCTACCTCTGAAAACATTTTCAGTGAGAAGTAGGCGATGCCATTGAATCTGGTTTCATTTTGGAACTAGATCGCCTAGTTTGACAGTTTGGTCCAAGTTTCGTGAGCTGGACGCGTTGCTCTAGACGGGCTCATTTGCGTAAAGGACTGTGCGGTCCAGCCAAAAAGTGCTATACTGGTCAAGTTTGCTTGGTTGCTTGCTTGCACAGTGCTCTTACAGCATTGCATGTTAGCGCAGTGTGGTGGCCTGAACACCGAGCATGGACATATTATGTGATATGCAAGTGTGCGTCCTGTCCCGTGTAGTCAGGCAGAAGGTCAAGCATTTAGCCTACAGTACATGATATTGTTAGGAGTCTGAAATGCCAGCAGTAATTGAACTCATAGTGCCGCCCCTAAGCTACACCATCCCCTGACACCTATAAGATTAGTTTTCCACTATAGTATATTTGTTGAGGCTTTTTGTTAGCTATGATTCATTTTCAGTCTTTCTGTAATATCTCTCGCTTAGTGAGAGAAGTGCAAGAGTCCATCACTGGTTTTCCTACTTAAATAAATCCAATATCAACTACTACAGTTGATTCAGCTAAGTGAAAAGGAGCTGTATACTATTTGTTTGCTTTCACCGGTGAACGAACCGCTACGAATATGTAACATGATAAAAATGTAAGCTATTTATCTGGTATGACTACATATCTGAAAAAAATTAAAACCAGCTGGTTGCCATTGTTGGTGTTAATTTAAACAGCTTAATAGCCAAAATCTTTAAAAGCCAAAAGCTTCTCTCGAAATGCGGTAGCTGGTTTCTTTTTCCCACCACATAAGCCACTATAGCAAATAATTCACCAATAGTTAGTTTCAGTCTGTATGTCTTTACATGTTATAAAACATGTCTGTGAGGTTTGACCGTAATTCTTTTGAATGTGTGTGTGACTACTGGGCGCCATCTTGGCTCCACTGTGCAGCGGTGGACTGGAGCCAAGATGGCAGATGGCAGCTTGTCTGCAGGGTTTGGATTCCTACAGGGTCTCTGATACAGCAAACACAGACAACCGGTTGGAGGAAGATGCTGAAATTTTATCGTCTCTCCCCTTGTTTCACTGTCTCAATCCATTTTATTCCCCCCCCCCTTTACCTTTGATTCTCTCCTCCCTGATTTTAGTGTCATTTTTAGTTCCCCCCACCCTTCCATGTTGTCCTCTTTTTGTCTTTTCCCTTTTGTGTTTTCTGTTCCCATACTATAAATAAGATGTTAGTGCCAACAGATAATATTAGAATAAGACAGAATAATAATGCAGGAAGTGAATGTCTGTCTCTCCTCTTCCCACTTTAGATAATATATTTTGGTACAACTATAACAATTTCGGCACAATTGATTTCTGTCATTTTGGGATTATGGTGTAATTAAGCAACTTTAAAGTATACGTTTGATGAGTCGCAATGCAGATTGGAAGGAAGGGATATTTGCTGCACATTTTTTGCTTTTGAGCTATTTTGCTGACGCTCTGATCCAGAGCATTTTGCAGTTACTGCAGCACAGTAAGCTTTAAATTCTTGTACTGCAATCAGTCGCTGATACGAGACACACAAGATGGAATTCCAGGACAGAAGATTAGATTAAAACTTTGCTGTGCATCTGGGAAAAAAATCAATTATCTTCTGCCAAACAAATAGATAGAAAATGAAGAAATGCTGAGCACTGAAACAGGAATTACATGTATGAATGTGTTTTGGGGGTGTTGGTATTAGAGAATCATTTTATAGAGAAGAATAATCGGAATTGTGGAAAAAAATATTGCTCTCGTAGCAGTAAAGAAAAGGATATCTGCATCCTCCTCATTCCATTTCATACATTCATTTATTTGTGTATCCCTTTGTCCTCCCTTTCCGTTTTCCTCCTCACTCCATATTTCTACCTCTTTTTGTCCTCTTTGCTTTCTCTCTCTTTCTCCCCTGATTCAGACTCCATCTCTTCCCTCCCAGCCTCTCTCTCTCTCTCTCTCTCTCTCTCTCTCTCTCTCATCTCTCTGCATCCCATTCTCTTTTCCATCTCGATTTCTCTCCTGGAGCAACAGTATGTATACACCCGGTTTCCGTGGCAACCAGAGGAGGCCACATGAGCGGGTGGATGAACAAAAGACCCAGAGACCCTCATCCACAGAGAGAGAGAGAGAGAAGGAAAATCAGATTTCATTTTTAGGCGAGGGGTTTGGTGTGTGTGGAAAATGAGGAGGTGGAGGAGGAGGAGGAAGAGGAGGGGAGGGGGGGAGGGATGGATAGCGTAGGTGAGGTGAGTTCATAAATGAAAGAGAGACAGAGAGAGAGAGAGAGAGAGAGAGAGAGAGGGGGAAGGGAGATGTGGTTAACAAAGCTCAAATAAGGAAAGGTTTCTGTGAATATAAAAGAAAAGCCTAAAAAAATGCATTATGTAAAGCTGCAGTTGTCACACCACTGAGGCCAGCGGAGGTGTCTCACAATTAAAGATCATTTCAAAACCACTCTGAGGTGCAGAAGATTGTATGTCATTTTATTATTGTTAAGGCCATCTCAAAGGGATTTCATTGTATTGTTAGAAAGGATAGGCAATTTGTGTGAAAAAAGCCATTTTTTAAGAATATCTTTAAGGTATTTCACAGCATGTCATTTACAAGAATGAACTGCTGCTTCCTGGTTCCATATTACTCATACGGTATGTAAAGCAATTTATACCAGCCATGTGTACAGTGTGTACTATAGGCCAGTAGTGAGAGAAAGGGAATGATATTGACAGCAGTCTCTGAGAGTTGAACCCTTAATGTTGCCTTTGAGCCGTGAGCATGTTTAACACTGAGAGGGTATATAGAGCAGTGGTACCCAACCTGTGGGTTGGAACCCCTCCAACAAGTCGTAAGATAAATCAGAGGTGTCGTTAGATGACCAACAATTAAGGAAAAATAATAGACTGTATATAAGAGGTGGATGTAGTCACCATGACGTCACCCCTTCTGAAGCCTTGAGTTTGGCATTTTGGCCATCGCCATCTGGATTTTTGGCCATCACCATCTTGTTTTTTGGGCATCGGCATCTTGGTTTTTGGCCGTCGCCATCTTGGTTTTTGGCTATCACCATCTTCCTTTTTGGCATCTTGGCTTTTGGCCATCATCATCTTGGTTTTTGGCTATGGACATCTTGCTCTTTGGGCATCACCATCTTGGTTTTTGCCCGTCGCCATCTTGGTTTTTGTCTGTTGCCATCTTGGTTTTTGTCTGTCGCCATCTGGATTTTTGGCCATCACCATCTTGGTTTTTTTGGAACTGGAAGTGACATGACAGGGTGGAGCTAAATACAACCAAATAATGAATAAGACATTTTTATGGACTAAAATGTTACAATTAACTTTCATAAAACACACTGTGAAAGGCTTAGACCTTTAATTTCCTCCTCCCCAATTAAACGTCATTTCATTGGAGGAATGAAGTTAACCCTCTCTAAACCAACTGGACAATGTAAATGTTGACGGTTTAAGTGTGGCAAGAAAACATACTTTTAAGAATAATCTATAAGCATATCTTGTTGCTGCTTTAGTCTAATTAGAATACAGTACAAAAAGAACTACACTGTATGCTTAACATTTATTACATTACTTTGATGTTTGGTTTGATGTGATAATTCAAGTAATACAAAGGCACTGGATTTATCATTAAAAGTGAATATACTGTATGATATGATGCATAATTATCTATAGAATAAATCCTTCCTTTAATGGGCCACCTCGAGGCTTCTTCCAATTACTGCCGCTGTAAAGAAAACAACTAAAGGTCTCTTGTAACACATTTAATCGGCATCTTCAGCGGCATTGCTTTGCTGGTAATTATATTGCCCTCGTTCATTCTGAACAAGACGCAGAAATCCAGTCTCACATATTAAGCTGTAACCTAGTAATGAAATTACACTCGGGATAATGTCAAGTTGATTTCCATTTTCCTCTCGTTATCTTTTCTCTTTTTCATTAGCATGTTTTTTTTTTTAGGCGTAAATTCTTTGATGAAAAAGGTGCTGCAGCAACTTGGTTACTGGGCTGATCAAATCAGTTTTGAGTTTTCAGTTTCAGGGTTTAATTTCTTTGGACACAGGATGTTTCCTCTCTCAATCATCTATAAAAATGACGACCCCGAACGCTCCCTTCAAGTCCATTAACCTTTGAAGTCTCTAATTAACCGTTGAGCTGGTGGCAAACGCGCTCCTGTTTGACTAAGTAAACGTATGGAGCGCTGATCCTTTGCAGAATATACAGATAGACCCTTCAGGGCACTGGTGGGAAAACCATATTCAATTATCCTGCCTATTAAAACTTGTCAGGAGTGTGTGTGTGTGTGTGTGTGTGTGTGTGTGTGTTAGCTGAAACAGGACAGCCTTATGCAAATATAATTACGCCAATTAAAGCGGAGAGGGGGCTCAGAGGGGGTTTTGGGTGGAAAGACTGGCAGCGGTTGCATGCGAGTGTTGGTGTGTGTGCCAGTGGGTGTGGTGGTTATAGAGCTGGTTCTCCAGTATGTGTGTGTGTGTGTGTGCGTGTGTGTGTGTGTACATGTATATGTATATAAGTGGATGTGTGGGTGTTCTGGGAACACTGTTCTTCGCACCCTCTCCTCCATCCCCCCCCTCACCCTCCATCAGCACCACCATCACCCCCCATCCCCCAAAGCCTGCTTCCCTGACTGGCTGTCTGTCTTCAGGGAGTTGATGGAGCTCAAAGGAGAAGCTTGGTTTGAGACTCCATGTTTGGCGGAGAGATGGAGGGAGGGACGAGGACATTGAGGAAAACGGGAGCAGGAGTACAGGAGAGTTTATAGATGATAAAGAGACTGAATGGGTGAGCCCAGGAGCAAATCAGTTGGCACGTCACACGTAATTGGAGGGATAAAAAAGACATTTCGTTGTAGCAATGACTAGTATGACTATAAGTATTAGAGCTGTGTATTGGCAAGAATCTGGCGATACGATTCGTATCATGATACAGGGGAAACAATTCAATATATTGCGATATATTGCGATACTGAAAGCAAGGCGATATATTGTGATTTTTTAAATCTAATTTTAAGAAAGCTGTCACCACAAAGAACACACCAGAAATACACCATTTTTAGAATAGGCAAAAATAACACACATATACTGCATGCTAAAAAACTGCATGGTTTTTGCACAAAACGGCATGTGATTAGCAAAGAGTGGGCATGTCTGTAAAGGGGAGACTCGTGGGTACCCATAGAACCCATTTACATTCACATATTTTGAGGTCAGAGGTCAAGGGACCCCTTTGAAAATGGCCATGCCAGTTTTTCCTTGCCGAAATTGAGTGTAACTTTAGAGCGTTATTTAACCTCCTTTGTGACAAACTAGTATGACATGGTTGGTTCCAATGGATTCATTAGGTTTTCTGGTTTCATATGATACCACTCGTCATCACTCTAGCTTTAAAACTGAGTTTGTGTTTTGGAGAATCGATAAAGTATCACAACACATAATATTGCAATATTTCTTACACCCCTACTGTGTATGACCACTATCATGAATAATAGGACTAACTGTATGTATCAAAACTCCAGGGTCACTTTCTTTGTCCTTACTTAATGAGTTTATTGCAGGTAAGAACAATTATCCTTGACCTTTTTGACTTTCCTCATTATAAGTGCAGGTGCAGACACCTTACAGAAGGATTTTGGACCGTGACAGCACATGACAGCGACCGTAGTAATTATGACAGGAGCAGAAGCGGAAGTCAGGCACTGTAGTTTAGACAGTATGAAACTCAATGGAGGCCAGAGGTGATGGTTGGGACAGAAAACACAGTGGCTCTTTACTCAGGAGACCGGGTTTGTATTCCGTTTGAAACCAACAATGTGTAGTTGTCTTTGTGTTCACAAGCCTTAAGTTTCATTTTCACTTTAGATACATTATTTTTTCGAGCCAAAACATATTTTTCCCTCAACTTAACTAGGTGGTTTAGTTGCCTAAACCTAAACAAGCCTTTTTGTTTGTGTTTAAAACGTGACGTTTCATTCAGTTTTACAACATGTTAGAATGTGTTGTTTTCAAGTTCCGCGTTCACTTTTACAACAGGCCCCTACTGACCCACATCTATGGTGCTTATAGCGACCTATAACACCTATTAAATGGAGTGTTTGCCTTGACTCTGCTTAAGGTGCCCTTTCACAACCTTATTTTTGATTTGGATATCTGAGGTAGAGGTCTGTAATTATACTCAGTCTAATCGGATCAGATTGGGTCTCGTTCTGGTGCCATGGGTCTACGGTCTGGGTGTGGATCTGAGCACACACAGTATCAGTATTGATCACGCCGTACATCATCCCAACAGTGGGAGAAAATATTTTAGAAAGTAGCTTATGTAAGATTTATTTTTGTAAATGCCATTGTACCGGCACTCTCTATCAAATAATGGTAAAAGCTGCATGTGTAAAAACATTATGGACTCTACAGTTGTCCTGAATCAATTTTTGCTTTAGGAAAAGTTCAGGACGAGATGTCTATGTGATGGAGACAGCCAAGGAAGTGAATGACTGTCTAAACTGATGTAATATTTCTTGACACTCACTGGTGATTTC
Organism: Sebastes fasciatus; assembly: GCF_043250625.1. Taxonomy (NCBI): domain Eukaryota; kingdom Metazoa; phylum Chordata; class Actinopteri; order Perciformes; family Sebastidae; genus Sebastes; species Sebastes fasciatus. The sequence goes on along the minus strand of NC_133816.1, from coordinate 3,554,444 downwards.
CCCTCTTTCCTCCTGAACAGATCGGTATTCTAGTTCGAGTTTTTTGCCCAAGGGGTAACACCAGCAACCATGTCTGTCAGGTTAAATTTACCCCAGACAAACTACCTGTTCATACACTCAGAAGAAAAAAACCCCGACAGAATCGTCTCTGACATTGTCTAAAAAATCTTTTCAGTCTCGTTCTTGCGGGAGATAAACTGTCATCACAATGCAGTAGAGGCTTATATCGTATCACAAACATTGTTGTCAAGCTTTCATCTCTGTGTATTTCCAGAATACAGTGACAGCTTTAACACTTGACTGCACTTTATAGAGTAGACAGCATCTGAGGCAACTCAATAAAGTGCAGCCAGCTTTGAAACCGATGAAATTAAATGTTCCTGTGATCACTGAGAGCAGGTAACTGAGACACAACAGATAGGGATTCGTAAAGTACTTCTATTAAAAGCTTGTAGCTATTAAAGAGCGCGAACTGCGGTCACGCGTTGGTTTGCACAATTTATTTTAGCTGGTAGTTGGTGTTAAATGCAACCCTGTATATCATTACCAGCTTCCTGTGTCGCTACATTTGGGCCTTTTGTTAGAAAGATGTGATACAGAATTGAAATGCAGCCAATTCAAATATATTTTATTTCAACAGATGACAGTTTTGGGAAGAAGCTGAATGTTTGTTGAACTGTTCAAATGCCACAATACACACAATTCTCTGAATGCTTCTTGGCAGGAAGCCATGGGTACACATATACAGAGTGAGCAAATAGCCTATACTGTATATTTTGCTAGTGTTCTTCCATCCAGCATATCTGTGTGTTGTGCATGCAAAGATAAGAGTTGGCTACCTCGCTGAACTGCTGCGGAAAACGGTTAAGAAGGGTGTGGTCATTTGTAAATAATAATAATCCATGATTAAAAGTCGGTACTGTACTATTAATTTATGGAGCCATGCAAGTCACTGTACTTTTCTTATTTGTTCTTATTTTAATAACACTGTCCTGCAAATATTTCAGAATAAGAGACTTGTGTTAACCAATGAATGGACTTTGTCCACAGAAAAACGCTAGAGGGCTTTTATTTTGAAACAGAGTTAATAATAAATGTTTACTTTTTTCAGGTCTGGAACATATTCTACTGATATAGACATTGAAACTGTAGTAATGTTGCTGGTATGATGTCAATATGCGGGCAAAAGATTAATTTTTGCTGTAAACTGCGCGGCACGCCGAAAAAATAGGCGAGACCTGAAATCTCTAGAAGAGCCTAACCTGTTAAAGGCGGGGTTGACGATGTTCTCCAGTATTCACTATTTGTTCTATTGTTTGAAATGGTGTATACACCCCGACATCGATCCATTACTGATGAGCTCTGAAAAAGGACCAGAAAAGAGCCGTCATCTGTAGCTGCTGTAATCCTGTAAAAACGTCTACCGATCTCTGCCTCGCCATCCGCTTGGAAAGAACCAATCAGATGCCTCCCTGCCTCCCTTTCCTGGAGAATGGAAGAGAAACCTTAGCCCTGCAGTAGCACTGCCGTGGTTACTGGTCATGAGATAGCGTTGTTGAGTTGAGGTCCTCTCTCCGCTCTGTGTCTGTGAAGTAGTTACGATGCGGCGGTGCTTGTGCACGTGTGTGTGTGTGTGTGTGGGGTGGGGGGTTAAATGGAGCTCCTGAGGCCATCCTACTTTCAAATTATGCTAGCTTTCCAACATCGTCGACCCCACCTTTAACATGGGCACCGAAATAAAAAGCAAGAGGTTCTACGATGCAGGCGTGCTGCTTACGCAGGTAGTGTAGCTTGGGTGTAATGAACCTTTCACATAGAACACGGCAACAGCACCACTGAAACCCATTATTTTCAATGGCTTGTGCGGAACAACTGCGCAGAGCAAAGCGCGAGCAAACTGCTTGAACTTTGGGTGCAGCGCACTGTGATGTGTGCTGAACAGAGCTAAATGCTAACGTCAGTATGCTAACATGCCCACAGTGGCAATGCTAACATGCTTAGTTAAATATAATATTTCCAATGCACTGTATGGGCTACCATAGTGTAGAGTGTTAACATCCTAACATTTGCCAATTAGTACTAAACACAAAGTGCAGACGCGACTGATCAAGGGAATGTCATTCGAAATTTCATTACAAATTTCATGGCAATCCATCCAAGAGACATTTCCCTAAAAACCACAAACGGTGGCGCTATAGAGGAAAATATAGTGTATAACCGTTATCTTTTCTAATAAGTGAGATAATGAGTGGTTTTTGGACCACACACCAGATTGCTCTCTCCATCTCAGGCACTCAGTATGAGGAGAGATGTTAGAGACATGGGCTCTGAATCCCTCTCCTCATGAGGGATTAACCCTTTTTTTCTTAAAAGGGACTTCCAGTTCAATAATATACGCTCTAATCTCATACAGTATTTAAAGAACATATGATTTATTTGCCGTACCCACGTTGCCATATTTATTTCAAGCTCTCAAACAAACTTCAGGTCCTCTCCTCTCCTCTCCTGCTCATCAGTCAGCAGATGTTTGGGAGGCACAAACGCCACTCTCTTCCTCCTCCCTCCTGTCCTCCTGTCACTCCTTCTCTCCCTTTTTAATTACCTCTGAATTTCTTCTTTCTATCCCCCCGTCGCAACAGCTTAAAGAGAAGGAGCTGTTGTCATGTGAGCAGACGCCCAGCTGGATTCACCCCCCCTCCCTCCTTCCCTCCAAAAACCTGATGAAATGTATTAATCCATATTCATGTGCTGATTATTGAACCATGTCTTTTATTAATAGACGTGATGTTAGTGTGTTGTTTCCATGGGCCTTACAACCAGTCAAGGACACATTTTTAACTCTCGCTGCTTGCCCTCTCCTCCTACCTATCTCTTCAGTCTCAACCCTCTTCTCTTTACCTCATCTCTACCCCCCGTTTCCTTTTTGCTTAAGGAAAGGGCTCACAGGGACACAAGAGAAATGATGGAGATCAAAACAGATGATATAACTAATGAACAATGAAATGACATTACATGAAAGCCATGTTTCATATTGCTGTATACACATTCATCAGTGCAGTGGATCTGGTGAATGAAAAAATGAGGAAGTCAGATTGGGTCAACTAACCCTGATGAAGGCTACTGGAGCCAGAAGTTCATGTGGGTTTAATGTGGTAATTTACTTTGGCTCTTTTTCATCCATTCCATTGGTAGGAAGTGCAAGGATCTTTTGGTGAATGTTTTTATGTAAAGCACCCTTGAACATTGTGTATCTCACAGCATTGTGTGACCCAAAGGAGAAGGCTTAGTGTTTTACTCTAATGTAGATAAGAAATGGAGATGCTGGGGATTGAACCCAGGACCTCATACATGCGAAGCATGCGCTCTACCACTGAGCTACATCCCCTCTGCTAATAACCTGTTGTTTTATAATTAACCCTTTTCAAAGAGGGAGGACATATCAATATCTATACCTTTCTGAGCAGCAGAAATCTATTGTTTTGATTGTTTCACATTTATTCAGTTTGGAGGAAGTGCAAGGCTACAACTGATGCCGTTACATAAAGCAGCCTTGAACAGTTTGTATTTCAGTGTTTGGGAGGATTGCTTCTTTGCTCTTTTAAACGCAGTGTTTAATAATTCAGCCTTTATTTGAAGAAGCAGGAGGGGCGGTAGAGGCATTATCACCTTTCTCTATTTATTGGTAAAATGAACAACATGTAACATTTCGGGGGGGATCTGTTAGCAGAAATGGAATTTCATATTCATAATTATGTGTTCATTAGTGTCTAATCACCTAAAACTAAGAATCGTTGTGTTTTCGTTAGCTTAAAATGAGCCCTTCGTATCAACATAGGGAGCGGGTCCTCTTCACGGAGTCCACCATGTTGCTCCTCCATGTTTCTACAGTAGCCCAGAGCGGACAAACCAAACACTGGCTCTAGAGGGGCTTGTGCGTTTTTATGTTACCTTAAGGCCACCGTAGTTCTCCGACACGCTTGTGAAACTGCGGTAGCGTGAGCCGCAAAGTGCAAAACTGTGGTACCAGCAGCCGCCGTCTGACCTCCATTGCTCCTAAAGTAGTGTTATTATGGTAAGGATGGTCTCTGAGCGAGGCTAACGGCGTTACCACGGTTTTGCACGCTGTGGCTCATGTTACGGCATTCTTGGAAAGAGAGGAGTGAGCGAAGGGGTACTCAATTGGTTGCAGCCTGCAACCACACCACTAGATGCCACCAAATCCTACACGCTGTCTCTTTAAGTATGTACAGAACATAATTAAAGCCTATTTTAATGTATAAAACATTTTTTTCCACAAAATGGTTGTGGGTATAAATCATATTTACATTACCGGACACCATTCTTACATATAGTCTTCAACATGTCAGGCTGAGGATGATTATATCTGCAGACAGCCACATATATGCACAGTGAATCATTTAATCAGTGATCTGTAGTGCAGTATAATATGCGTAATCAACCTCTGAATCAACTGAATGAAATAATGGGTTTCTTCCATATAATTATAATCTCTTACCCTTTCAACACTGCCTGCTGTGTAATTACTCCAATGTGATCTGACTGCGATGCCATTTCTTTCTGCAAATGAGTGTGCAAGGCTTAAAACGCAGTCATCTTTCTTCTCACTGTACTGCCGAGTTCAAACTGACGGTCCAAAAAACACATCAAGTCGAGCTCAATTTAGGAATGGAAGTTGGTCTTGCTATCAGTCTCACTGTGAAGCTGGACTCCGTACAGTTAAACAGCTCTGACTCCAGTACAGCCAAAGCTTTCTTTCCCCTCAAACAATAAATGCTTTCACACTGAAAGACCTTGAACATTTTCAGCAAAGCAACTCTGAAATGGGAATATTCCACATGTGCCCAGGCCCACATTGCAGCTCGGTGATAAAGCACACAGAGTCAACCCCGGCCAGAGTCAAACGCTGCGGTGGTGGGGACTGTAAAGGGTTTAAATCTCTGCTATCAGCCACCCACAGCAGTTTATCTCCCAGCACTGGGAACTCTGCTTACAAGCGTGTTTCTGCAATAAAAAAAAAATCTACTGTGAAATCTACCATAGTGATGTAACTTGAATGTCATTCCTCCCTGATATTTATTCTTACTGTAAAACATGTAGACCTTCTAACTGCTGCTAATGACGCCCAGTGCATCCGCCCACCTCGCCCCTTTTTACAATCACCGTACTAAGACCTCTCTTTTCCAGCCGGATGAGGGTCAAAACATGTTGTCAAGAACAGCTTAGCACGCTACAGACCCGTCTTATCCTTTCAGAGGTCAGATTTTTATCATCAAGAAGCAATGACCCCAATCGCCTCGCATGCTACAAATACAAGTAAACAGCTGGTCACCTACCATCCTCAGCTCACCCAGACTAATAACACACACACGCACACACGCACACACACACACACACACACACACACACACACACACACACACACACACACACACACACACACACACACACACACACACACACACACATACATACACACACTCTAGATAGCGATTATGGGTTGAAATGTACCATGTGTGGGTAACTGGTTTCCCCCGATGCAGTGCAGTGCTGCGAATAGTGAGATAAAAGAATAAAAATAAAATTGCCTTTACTATTGAATCATTTTTAAGGGATGCACGATATTGATCGGATATCGGGCCGATACTGACTCAAATAGCTGGATCGGGTATCGGTGACGACGGGGCTGATCTATTCAATTCAGTTATATATTTATATACTATATACATTATATACTGGTATTTTAATTCTTGTTTAATTTTTGACCAATTAATTGTAGCATTAAAAAGCTTTGCACTTGAATTGTACTTCCTATTAATTTTGAAGATTTACCAAGTTGCTGGCGTACAATTAATTATTATAACAATAAATAACAATTAAGAAAATGTATATCTATGTATTTATTTGTCACATTTTCTTTTACAAAGTTAGGAAAGCAATATTTAAAGCAGCAGTGGGTAGAATTGGAGCAAATATGATTAGTTATTTTGATGAAACTATTTTCTGACAGTAGTGCATCAGACCGGTAATCTGGAAAAAAAACCCCATCATGTTCCTCGGTGTCCTCTGGTGCTCCTAACGGCATCTGCAGGATTTCACAGACCGGAGGAAAACAAGCAGTCAGCGCTGATCTGGAGCATTGCCGTCTCTGAGCAGCTATCAATCACTCGCAAATTCTGATCAAACGGTCAGCGGTGCCTAGTTGGACCGTTTGGTCGGAGTTTGTGAGTGATTGACAGCTGCCTCCGTTGAATGAACAGCCAATAGGAACGCTCTCTCTCACTGAAATGATCTGTGATTGGCCAAAGTCTTCTGTCACGGGTTAGATTTTTTAAAGCCTGTAGACAGAGCCATGAGGAGGTGCAGAAGTCTCTCTCAGAACACTTGAATTACAATATGTTGAAAGGTTATTATGGGATTTTTGCCCAATGATGCCAAAAACATTCTGCCTACTGCAGGTTTTAGTCAAGCCTGATGTCGCCGTACCCATAAAACAATGATCCAATCACTTCCCCACAGTGAGGCATACAGCTTATTAATTAAACCCCAGGTATCGGTATCGGGACTGAAAAAGTTGAATCGATGCGTCCCTAGTGTTTTTCGTGCTTTTGGAGTCACTTCTTGTTCTGCTGGTTCTTGGACTGCACGTAAAGCACCTGTGGATTAGACGATCCACTATATATGCAGCTGTAAACCTCAATTTAAACATAGTATAAGCTGGTGTTTAAACCTCTTCCTCTGCACCCCCACACTCCCAATCCTGTTTTTCAGATTTACACGCTGCGGATCACAGAGTTTTTTTTTTTTTTCCCACTAGTCATGTATTAATGTCACAGTGAGCCGAGGAGCTTCACTTTGTACCGAGCACTTGTTTCTTCAATTAGATCTCAGTGGGGTGGAGGGGTACAATGTCGTACTTGCCCGAGGCTCTCTCCTACTCTCTATGCTTCCCCGCACAGCTAGAGTGGGTTAACAGGATTAAGGGGACATTTGCATTGGGTTGGGTGGAACGCCGAGTATGTTGGCAGTGACTCCATCATGGTATGTAGTCGGATACCGTTCAGGGAGCTCAATGTGTAGTGTATTTAGGTCAGATTTAAAAATTGCATACATTAACACTGACACATATACACCCAGAAGATGTAAATGAGATAGATAGATAGATAGATAGACAGATAGATAGATACATAGATAGATACTGTATATAGATAGATAGCTAGATAGAAAGATAGATAGATAGATCAATAGACAGACACTGTTTAAAATGAGGGGGTATCAGAGGGGGTTTGCCTCTTGACATATGTTGATCTAAGAAACTGAGTCTGGATCATAAGGGAGTTGATGTTGGCATAATCTACTTAATCTGATTGAGGGCAGCATCGTGTTCTCAGGCTCAATAATTGATAACACCATCTGCCCGTGGAATCAATCCACCAGAATGCCACACATAAGGAATTAGGTTAGAGCAATACTGGGTAATTACATTTTTACCTTTCTTTGCCATAAGGAGGCTGATACTGGATAATGGCATCATAGTCACAACGGGATGAATGTGCATGTGGTTCTTGGGTGTGTCTGTTGTAAGTCTTTCCTCCAGAAAAGTTGATCTGAAATAGTCCCTCTAATATGCATGCATAGGGCTACACAGGAACAGGACATGGTACCTGTACCTGTGGGGTACCTATTCATGATGATACAGAAGTGGATAATAGAGGATGTTACAATATATCTGTTCATACAGTTTCAATGTTTAGGTCGGTGAAAATATTCTAAATATTTCTAAAAATATATATTTGAAGTGAACCTTTCTTTTAGGTTGCTAAAATACTTTTTTCTGCTGTCCTCGTCCGCAGGAGTACATTGCTTTGCTCTGGTGTCGGGACTCTTGTCTGCTTCTCCAAGCCCACCATCATCTACTGTAAGTAATACACCTAGTTATAATACACGTAATACGGTACATAGTTTTTGTGCCTAAACGTTACCAAAACTTAACTATAACGTTAACAATGACGTAATACTTGGGTTTTGTATTACCATATACACTGTGTATGTGGTAAATGAGAACATTGTCCTATCCTTTGCTCCTTTTTCTAATTATTTCTTATTCATTCGTCTTGGAGTGACTCTGACTGTTAACTGTAACTGTTACATAGAGCACCCTTGAACATTGTGTGTAGTGTAGTATTAAGTGACCCAAAGGAGAGCATCACCTCTCTGGATAATGAGTGGAGATGCTGGGGATTGAACCCAGGACCTCATACATGCGAAGCATGCGCTCTACCACTGAGCTACATCCCCTCTGCTAATGACCCATCAACTGTATTATAATGGAGCTTTAGTCCCAGAAGGTGGGGGGTTGGTCTCAGTGTCTTCACCTGTCTGAGCAGGAAGAGTTGAATCCATTTATTGGTTACAATACAATACACCCCCACTTCAAAACACCTGAACTATCCCTTCAAGTGATTTCAATCATCACACTTTTAGCTATTTCAATAGTTTTTTCCCCATTACGTTTAGCTAACCATATATTCAATACTTTTAGCTATCTAGTTTAACCATGTATTCTATCCATTTTGTTTATTAGCTAGCTATTTCAACTGTTTCTCTGTTACTTTTAGCTAACCATGTATCAATAACTCTTAGCTAACCATTTATGCATGACTTTTAGCTATCTATTGGTGCCTTCAAATGAAACTCGTGAGCTCGTGTTTACAACATGGGAAGTCGTGTACACTATATGGTTGCCGTTAAAGTGGTTAAGTCGTGAAAACACTGTTGCTAAGCAACGCCAATGTTAACATCTAGAAGCCACAGAGGCTAACAATTTAGCAAGCTGGCAAGTGGGTAACATAATGTAGTAAATGCAAAGGCGTAATGACAGAAGAAAAAGATGAGGCAGTTGGGAATATCAACATTTTCCTCCGACTTATTATAAAAGGACTCTGGCAGCTTCACAGTCTTTCCATGTACTTTCTGGCAACCGCTGAAGTAGCTCCTGGGCTAGCCTACATGTACCACTGGTTGTGAATCACTGCATTAGATGATTAGACTTAGCGGTATTCAGTTAAAGTGTTCAGCCGTTATTGAACAGCAGAATGTGTGTCTTACGAAGCACTTCTTGGCTCTTTGAAGGATGAGGCTAATGATTATATTTCAGCTCACGCTAAAGAATGGCTACACCACAGGCGTACCGGCTAATTACAGCTGTAACGATCACTTTAATTAGACGGGGCTTTTTAATAGGATATGGTGCGTCTGTGTGTGACTTTGTGTGCATTCATTCACGTATGTGTTTGCTGTCTAGGTTGTGCTTGTGTATGACATGTAAATAATTGATTGGTTAGCATTGTTTGAACATCTTTAATTCACAGCACAGGGGTGATAGCACATACACAGCTCTCCCCCATGACTACAGGAAAGAAGTGCCGGCAAACATGTGCTAATGTTTGACTTAAAAACACACTTTTATTAACACTGAAAACATGCACAACGTACTGTAAACATGCACAACGTACTGTACTGTACGTGATGATACGAGACGGTTTTGTTTCCTCTGCCAAGCATTGTGTTCCAACACCTCAGCGGGTGCAGCTGTAGCCACATGAGAAGCCTCTCAACATGTGTCCATGTTTCTTGGAAGGATCAGTCGTGTTGTGTTCATGTCACATTGGAAACAAAGTGAAAGAACAGGTGGACAGATTAATGCAGTTTGGTAGTGCTGGGAGCATTTTTACCCATAAATTTAAAGACACTAGAGGGCAGATACGAGGGATTTTTTTGTTTGCTCGTAATTATATTACATCCAATATGACATGCATGTGACATAACTGTAATACAACCAGGAGGGATTCATGGGAGTTTAGGCAAAATAAGGTGAATTATCACCGAGATTAGTCTTGTCCACGCATGTTAATGCGGTTCTTGTAATGTGTGACCCGAAGGAGGTCCTCGTGCACCCTGATAGGATTCCATTGTAGATAAGAAGTGGAGATGCTGGGGATTGAACCCAGGACCTCATACATGCGAAGCATGCGCTCTACCACTGAGCTACATCCCCTCTTCATGAATAATTAGGTTGGGGTTCTTGTAGGAAAGGTCAGTAAAACATCAGACTCAACACAAGAGACAGCTGTTGATTTCCTATTTCCTGTTTTGTAGCCATGACTACAAAGCTCCCCAAACCTTAACATAGTGGTCATTTTAACCCAAACCATGATGTTTCCCTTAAACCTTACCAAGTAGGTATGTGCGTGGACCTAACCAAAATGTAACCATAACGTTAACAATGACAAAACCCTTGTGCTTTATACTACCATATACACATTCATAATACCACTGTGTATGTGGTAAATTAAAATATCAGTTGGAGGACAGCTTTTTTTTGGGGGGGAGATTTGTTCTTCATCCGATAAGAGACTCGTACTGTAAAGGACAGAGGGTGTCGAATCCTGTACAGATTGTAAAGCCTCCTTAGGCAAATTTGTGATTTGACTTAAGCCTGTTGAAGACTATTACAGCCAGAAATGACTGCATATCCAATGTTGTCTTGTCCTCCTTCTTTTAGTTATTTCTTATTTGTTCACCTTGAAGGTTGAAGGCTCTAATTGTTTTTTACGTATAGTATCCTTGATCATTGTGTATCGTGTAGTATTTAGTGACCATCACCCAGAGCTCCTCTGTAGATAAGAAGTGGAGATGCTGGGGATTGAACCCAGGACCTCATACATGCGAAGCATGCGCTCTACCACTGAGCTACATCCCCTCTCAATGGCTTAGTAGGTTGGAGTAGTTGGATGGATGGGTCAACAAAACATCAGACTTGAAGACAGCTGTTGATTTCCTGTTTCAAACCACATGTTTATTATTGTAGCCATGACTACAAAGCTCCCCAAACCTTAACATAGTGGTCATTTTAACCCAAACCATGATGTTTCCCTAAACCTAACCAAGTAGCTTTTGTGCCTAAACCTAACCAGAATGTATCCATAGCATTACACAAAACATTTTATATTTATATTATGCTACTATACACGGTCATAATACCACTGTGTATGTGGTAAATGAAAACATCGGTTGGAGGACAGCTAAGCCTGTTGAAGGCTTATATCCTTTGCCAGAAAAGTACCTTTTTTTTTTTGTTATTTCTTATTCATTCACCTTGGGAAACTATTTTTTACGTATAGCCTAACATTGTATAGTAGTGACCGAAAGGAGAGCATCACCTCTGTAGATAAGAAGTGGAGATGTTGGGGATTGAACCCAGGACCTCATACATGCGAAGCATGCGCTCTACCACTGAGCTACATCCCCTCTACTGATGACCCATCAACTGTATTATAATGGAGCTTTTTTCACAGAAGACAGGGGGTTGGTCTCAGTGTCTTCACCTGACTGAGCAGGAAGAGTTGAATCCATTTGTTGGTTAAACACAGATTCAGTGATTCAATCTTATCTCATTCACTTTATTAACCTTTTAGTGGCAACATTTCTGATTATCTTGAGTAACCTGGACAAAAATACCCACATTCATAGATCATTTGGGTGGAATGAATCTAATCAAATGCTTTAACTGGAGCGTTGATCCAAATCTCCAGGCTTACCTGGGCTCAGTACAACAGTTCCTTCCATCTCCACCCTCAATAAAACAGCAGAATCCATTGTTGGGGGATTAGCAGGAAAAAAGGTTTTGGGCAGTTTCTTCCATTTCCTCCTCAGCAGAGGTGAGGGATGGGGGGTAAATCATGGCAACCAGCCAGCTGCGATATACAAACACCCAGCAGTGAATATCACACGGGGTGGGGATTGACCCCACGCTCGCTAATCTGTTTTACTCAGATGTTCTGGGTGAAATGCTCACATTCTGTACAGGATTTCTGCTCTACGATTTCATGTGGCGCCTAAGATTGACAGCTTGATTGACACATTTAGACAGAGGGAGGGAGGGGAAAACGTGCGCCGATGCAGCAGGAGAGGTGGAAAGTGTGATGGGAAACAGGGACATAGGGGGCGAGAGAGGATAGAGGGTACAGGGAGAGAGAGATAGGGAGGCTGGAAATCAGGGTGCACTACATCTTGGGTTTAATTAGGGGAATGAAAGCTGTTAGCTAAATGAGTGTTTCTGTGTGTGTGAGTGCATGTGGCCCCTCTGCTCCTCGGGGCAGAAGTCCCTTGCCTTTTGTGACCCCCTCCCCTTTCTCTCTCTCTCTCTCTCCCTCACACACAGTCTGTTACTGAATAAGTGGGAGAGCAGAATTAAAAGCCATAACTGCATGCATTACTTATCCAGTTAATAGATCAGTCACACATTTGCTAAATTAAATGCCACTTCGCAAAACACAATATTTTCATCTTTTTGAGCAAAGTCACTGTTCCGCTGTCTGCCCTGATGTCCATGGACAAGGTCATTGTCACATGCATGTGTGTGTGCGTGTGTGTGTGTGTGTGTGCTTGGCCTAAAGCTGATCAAGAAGCAGCTGCTCAGTGATTCTGAGCCATATAATTACATTTGCTGGAGGTGGTGGCTCGTCTGTCTCCCTCCATCTCTTTCCTCTGTCTGATTTTCTTCCCCGTCATACTCCTCACCCATAACAATCCCTCAATTTCAGCCAGTGATCCCCAACCATTAGTCACACACAAACACATGCACAAACACACACACATAGAAACCCTTTGGCCTAACCCAGAGTCTGGCCTTGGCTGACACACCCGTGCATGTATGTGCTCAAAATTTGTAAAAAAAATATATATATGTGCACACATGCATCGCAAACATGCTGCACAATCAAAAAGACACATTTACCGACGTGTGACAATGCATAGACAGGCATGCACACTGACACACAGATTAGCAGAAGTGAGTGCAGGGTCACGGATTGCAGCTTCCTTACATCGGGTTCTGAATATTAATGTGCGGGGACAGATAAGCAGCCGTGGCAATCCCTTTAAGGCCATACTCCTCTCTGGTTGGTGCTTCTGGTTAATTTATGCCAATCTGTATGCCCAGTTTATGCAAATTGTGTGTTTAGTTTTGGACCAGTGTGTGTGGAGTGGTTAGAAGGCTTCAATCAATTCTGACTGTGTGTGTGCATATCGCTTTGTCTTTAGCTGTTTTTGGACCAAACAGTTTTGGGGACTCCCTGAGAGGGACTGCCCACTGGGGGGCACCCCCGGGAACTATACACCTTCAAGGGCTATTTTCTCTAGAAATATTAGAATAAATAAACAACTCTATTACGTGCCACAATTATATAAACACAAACAAAATAGCCATCATGAAAATACCATTTGCAATTTCAGTTTGAATCGGCTATTGTTCTTCGGCTCAATGGGTGTGCTTTGTGCTACTGGGTTAGCCTTTGTGCTACTGGGTTAGCTTTTATGCTACTGGGTTAGTCTTTGTGCTACTGGGTTAGCTTTCATGCTACTGGGTTAGCCTTTGTGCTACTGGGTTAGCTTTTATGCTACTGGGTTAGTCTTTGTGCTACTGGGTTAGCTTTTGTACTACTGGGTTAGTCTTTGTGCTACTGGGTTAGCTTTTGTACTACTGGGTTAGCTTTTATGCTACTGGGTTGGCTTTTATGCTACTCGGTTAGTCTTTGTGCTACTGGATTAGCCTTTGTGCTACTGGGTTAGCTTTTGTACTACTGGGTTAGCTTTTATGCTACTGGGTTGGCTTTTATGCTACTCGGTTAGTCTTTGTGCTACTGGATTAGCCTTTGTGCTACTGGGTTAGCTTTTATGCTACTGAGTTTGGCTTTGTACTACTCGGTTAGCTTTTATGCTAACAGGTTAGCCTTTATGCTACTGTGTTAGCCTTTGTGCTACTGGGTTGGCCTTTGTGCTACTAGGTTGGCCTTTGTGCTGCTGGGTTAGCCTTTATGCTTCTGGGTTAGCCTTTGTGCTACTGGGTTAGCCTTTGTGCTACTGGGTTAGCCTTTATGCTACTGGGATAGCCTTTGTGCTACTGGGTTAGCGTATGTGCTACTGGGTTAGCCTTTATGCTACTAGGTTGGCCTTTGTGCTACTGGGTTAGCCTTTGTGCTACTGGGTTCGTTCTTTGGCTCAGTGGGTGTGTGCTCATGAATGAGTTAACTTTTGTACTTCATTGTCGGCCCACTTTTCCGTATTTTCTCCCACTTATTTTGTTACGAGCTAATGTATTTGTTTTGTGTTGTCTGTCATTTACACGGCTAACAGGTTTTTAAAAATGGTGGCTGCCGGTGCGGCATTGGCTCATGTGTTTGACCAATCACCGTATACTGTGCTGTGAGAGTACCTACTCTGAAATAGGAGCTACAAAAGTCCCTAACAATGGTAGTTCTTGCGGTGCGGACACAATAAAAATGAAAAAGTTCCTCCAGTCCGAAAATGCCTTTTGTGTCTGCTTATCTTTACCACTTCTTTAGCGTGAAATCCCCATTTACTGTCCATGTTTTTAGTACATTATGTTGTATTTTTTTGCTCTTACTTTACCTGTCCAGCAGGGGGCAGCTGAGCTCAGCTCAGAGGAGTTTGATAGATTCTGAATCAAGCATCAACACCCTCCTGGTTTGCTTTATCCCAGATGCATTGCAGTCAGTCTAAAGAGTAACTAACCCAGACCTGGACCTCCACGCTGACATTGATAAATATACCAACCACCCAAAAGTCACGGGTGAAGGCACGGTGGGGTTTTCCCCAGTGCCCTCATCTCCAACGGCCGCTACAGCTGCCGCTGATGAAGACGTCCATTGTGATACTGAAAGATGAATAGTCATTCAAAAGTCATCGGCCGCGTAAAGATGAGACACGCACAGTGTGAGCTTAATCAGGCTCGATTAGAGACGGCGCCGCTCACTTCTTAGCTCCGTTTGGCGTTTCTTTATCATCGCTCCCTTACCTCTGACCCCTGTCCTCCTCCTCCTCTTCTTTCTTCCTTCTTCCCCCTCCTCGTCCACCAAATCCTTTAATCCGTGCTCCTCTGTGACCCCTCCCTTTTGTCCCGGACTCGGGGTACATGTCTGCACCCCCGCCCCGTGAAATTGGCCGGCCCGCGCTGCCAGCCGTCCAGCTCTCCTCCTTAGAGGACGAGAGATTGAGCGGGAAGGTTTTCAGTATTGCAGTTATGGCTGCTGCACAATTAATCAGAAAGTATTAAAATTGCAAAACAAGCTTGAGCAATTTCTAAACTAAAGAGACTGCTGTTTATTGTTTTTCAAATAACTGTGTGTCATCACCACCTTAAATCACACTGCGTTATATTATATGTGAAGCACTGAAGACGAAGACTAATTAACAGCACATGGCCGGGAACAGCCTCTCTGTGGATTATGAGTGTGGTTAAGGCCTGCAGACCGTTGACCTCACATCTACTGTTTAATCATCTTTACTTCAGACGCTCCGCCCCCCCTGTGATGTCACATGACTGACAGGTGGATTAAGGAAACCAGACCACAGGAGCAGAGTTAAAAGGAGCAGAGAGAGAACATTCCTCGCCAAATGTTCCTTCTTTAAATGGATATGTTGAATGGGTAAAAACCTGAAACAGACTTTACAATCTACCTCCTGTACTATTCATTCATAATGTCTGGTAGGAAAAAAAGAAATATTCAATAGTGATTTGACCTTTTTAAGCCTTTTCTCCCCTCACATAGAGTTTCTGAATGGGGGCCAATATTTCAACATTCAGTGAGAAAACCTTGAGTAAAGAATAGAATCAAACTCAGTGGCTGATCCTATTCAGAATAAGGGGATACATCAAATAGCTAGGGCTGTCCCGAAGACCATTTTTTGGGCTTCGAAGCTTGAGTAATATTCAAAGGTATTTGAAGCGTCGCAGCAGGCTGACATGTTCTTCTCTCTGTCTGTCTCCATTTCCCCCGTCACACACACCTCTACACACAACATATCTGTCTGAGAATAACTAGTAATAATGAATGTTGAATATGAATTATGGGATTATTCCTTATTTCATGGACTATTTGGGGAGTTATACAACATATTTATATATATATAATAAAACACAAAACGAAGCGTTCGAATAGTGATTTGGAGGTCGAATACCATGGCAACGGTCGAAGCTTCCAAGCATTCGGGTCCGCCCTACAAATAGCTCATATTATATTTATAACCTGACCAATACTGGATTTTTGAGGTCGATACCGGAGAGTTTTAAAAGTCGGATGATATTTTGACCAATAGGCATTTTTAACAAAAAACTCATTACATAAACCAAACATTTTTAATAAGGATCTCTTTTTAAAATATATATATTTTTTAAAAACAATTGTGACCCAGAGTACTGAGAGGGACATTTTATAGATAATACACAGTATATCTGCAAAAGGCTAATATTGGCCTGCATGATACAGTATATCGGTCTAGCTCTATTACATATCTGTAAATAGTGATAATAATATATTTGACTTGACTTGTGTCTTAGAAGTTACAAAATTATTTGGAAAAAAATACCAAAATGTGTCTACAACATGGCGTGTTTCCAACAAATCCCGTTTCTAAATCTCAGCCTGACTCCAGTAGAAAGTATTGCATGCGTCCTCCTGGTTTTGGGATTATTGCAATGACAGGTTTCACTTTAACCACTGCAGGCTTTCATCTCATTGTATGACAGGGCAGAAAGCAGCACAATAGGATAATAGTGGAGTGGACACAGTGAGACCTGTAATTACTCTCTGACCCCACACTGCCTATCATCATCCCCCCACACACATGAAATCAATCCGTCATCTTAAAGAGCACCACTTCCTCTTTACTCTTCAATATCAATCTGTGTTTCTGAGGAAAAACCGGGTCTGCACCTGTCCTCCGTGACATCATCCTCTTACCTGTTGTGTATCCTCGCGCTGCCTTTTTCCGGGAGGGTGGGGCGCGGCGCGAGCTGGGTTGGCTCCTCTACTCCCAGTAAGCGCTCGAGCAGCACAGCACACATCCTCGAGCCGGTCACTATCCGCCCTCCATATCACTGTGTGTGTGCACCGTGCCAGCGCTCGAGCTCCAGCTCCAGGGATTTTGTTTCCTTCAAGGAGCTAAACGTAATTTTCTCGCTTTAATTCATCAGCTGAACTGAAGACGAGCGGAGCGTTTTTGTTTTTATTATTATTTGTAGCAGCGGGACGAGCTCGGCGACACCGGAGACCACAGAGCGAGCCTTCAGCTTCCTATCACCCAGGACACCGGACAGTATTCCTGCAGCACAGGACGACACTTTGGATTACTTTGACGCGCACTTTGTGACCGGACTACACCAAAGATAGAACTACAATAACGCGTCTTCTTCTGTTCTTTACTAGATAACACAACCAGAATGCGCTGAGCGGATGCATGCACTTCTGTGCGCTTTGTGCAGATTTGAGCTACGGGGAAAAAATCTGTAACCTGTAGCAGAATAAGCAGAATAAGATATAAAAACATTTAGGAAGCATTTATTTTATTTAGAAATAACCTCCCCCAACTTATTAACCATAGTGTTGGACCGAGCTCTGCTGCTGTTTGAACTCAGAGAAACCTCAGAGGATCAGGATGCATCACAGTTGAAAAGCACTTTGGTGTTAAAAAGAATCCGATTGGACGGACCTCCACCTCCGTCCAGGACCAGGACAGGAGCCGAATCATGATGAGTCCTGGCGGCCTGATGTGTCTCCTGCTCCCGGTGCTGTGCCTGCTCTCCGGAGCCTCCTGGGCAGCGACCCTGGGCGGGCTGGGAGGTGAGTGCAACCGGAGGAACAACAAACACTCATGAGGGCAATACTTGTGATGATCGAAATATTTTAAAAACGCTGATTTTTATTTGTAAAGACTGTCTTCTAGGCTTTAATATGAATTTTTGTTAAATATCTATCGATCTATTAATGAAAAGGGTGCAGGTGACTTCATCATCCCAGCATGATGATAATCTAAATAACATGCATGAGGCTGGTGCAGCATCTGCAACTCCTGCATAGTTTTCAATGTTGCCTCATATGATTTAACCACATGCACAGCCAAAAAGCATCTCCAAAAAAGCTTTGGCAGTGTTTGGCACAAAACATAGCCAAAGTTCAACCTGTCCAGTGCCACGCAGCCAACCTCTGCTCTGCACTGCTGCTTTACGCAGCCGGGAGGCTCGGTGCCAAAGGGCTGCCTTCCGCCTTTTCTTGTGGCGTGATAAATGGTGATGCTGGCGAAGCAAGCAGGTGCCAGACATGTTCTGCTTCATGCCAACAACAAGTGCACAGACCAGGCAGAAAACGCCAGGCTTGTTTGGATTCATCCAGACTCGTAGAGCAGCTTTCAAAACTTAAAGGGACAGTTCAGTCGAATGCGCTTCCCACTGGATGGATTGATGAGGGAATTTGTCTTTTTCATTTGCCCTCATCCAGAGAAGGCAGAGGGTCAGGATCAGTGGCTCTGTGAGCTGGCAGTGATTCAGCATCTTGGACAGAGTGGATGCAGAGGCTTTAAAATGTTCAGAATATGTGGGTCTCTAAAAGGACCCCAAAACAGCAATCTTGAGAAGTAGCTGTGTGCATTACATACACAAAACACTGAAAAGAGAAGCAGACACAGATTCAGATGGCTATTAATCAGAGTGAATAGAGGACAAGCCCCGCTCTGTAACAAGCTCCCCCTTTGTGTCGGGGTCAGACTCTCCAGCCTTCCTGTTTTCTGGAAACTGACTGACAGTTAGAATGAAAAACATAAAACCAGAGGCGACATCCATCACAACAGAATAATAAGAAGCTTATGGGGCAGCAGTCAGACAGAGCTATTTTGTGACCCTTTGGAGATTGGATTGCAGTCTGTGTGTGTGTATTTCTCTCCATTTGTCCATGTTTTGTCTCTTTGTTTGCAAGGTAATACATCTGTGCTATTCCTCTTCTTTCACTCCCCTTTCAATATTTTGCTCCTGATTATTTGCTCCTTTCTTTTCCCTCTCTACCATGTGATGGTGTTTACACCCAGATGCAGCGAGGAGGAAAAGATTTAGAGGTTGCGTCACTGTGTCCATTGACCATTAGCCTGTACAGTCACCTGACTGTATTAATGGGCTTTGCTCCACAGCTGCACTCTGCTTGCAGAGGAGCTTACTGTGCTTTAACCCCCTTTTGTATTTTTTCAATCTGTGATCGATCTACGGCTAAATTCTTACTTCATACAGCACACTGCTGGCTGTGGATTCAGGCTCATTCGCTGAATGAATGCAGTGTCTGTAAGTTAGCTCCCCGTCTCTGTGTGTCATTACGCAACTGTGGCCTGTGGCACGCCGGCCCCACAACAAATACAGTTGGGACGAGCGCCAGCAAACGGCAATGACAGAGAGGGAGACATTTGAGACCCCACAGAAAAGTCCTCTTATTTGCACAAAACGATTGCAGATGGAGAAATGCATCTATCATTTGCATTTCTTGTTGCATCATTGTCTTTTTGTTCGAATGTTTTGCTGCAGTTACATCAGATATTGAAAGGTTGCGTGCTAAGTGCAAACACATTTGCCTCTTCTTACCTTGATTAAAGTCACAACAACGTTTCATTCTAGCAGAAGGTGCCATCCTCACCAGGGTGTGTGTCCGTGTGTTTGCATGTGTTGTGATAACTGAAGAGAGACTCTTATGTAAGACAGTGTTGTTATGAGCAACTGGTCAGGTGGTGTGTGTGTGTTTGTCTGTGCGTGTTAAGCTTTGTTTGCATGTAAGCGACAACCTGCACAGCTGAGGGTTGAAGCTAATGCACGCTGCATTCAGATGCAGGTCACGGGCCAAGCCAGTGGGCTACCTCCAGGTCTGAGAAGTGAAGCCAATGCTGAAGTGCCTTAAAACAGCCAGCAGGGGGCGACTCCTCTGGTTGCAAAAAGAAGTCTGATTGTATAGAAGTCTATGAGAAGCCTGCTTCTCACTTGATTTATTACCTCAGTAAACATTGTAAACATGAGTTTATGGTCTCAGTCGCTAGTTTCAAGTCTTCTTCAATACAGCATGATGTTCATTTAGTAAATTATGGTCCCATTTAGAGTCAGATAGACCATAAAGCAGGGGATGCTTTAGGGCCGGACTATCTTGTGATTGACAGGTCGCTACCACGGCGTTGTCCGCTCTGGGTGATGTCCGTGTTTTCGTCTTCCAACCTTTTCACAGTGTGTTTTCAGCTCATGAAAGTTGATAGTAACATTTTGGTCATCTAAAAATAACCCTCTCGTGTCACTCCAAGATGGCGACCGCCAAAAACCAAGACGGTGGTGGTCAAAATGCCGACCTCGAGGCCTCAAAACCGTAGTCCACAAACCAGTGGGTGACGTCACGGTGACTACTGTATGTCCACTTCTTGCTCATAACATCTGGTGATGCCCTGTCTTTACAGCTAGCGCCACCAACAGGCTAAATCTTGTTCAACACGTCAGTTTACGACCTCTAAAACTAAATACCGTATTTCTACCAGCCTCTGTTGTATTTTAAGATTGTGGGCCTTCGTCTGGCATCGCCCTCAGGGCCATACTTAGATACGAAGTTAAGAAAGTCTTGTTTCAAGACACCTTTATCTTTTAAAGTCAGTTTGGTCCATATTATCCATCTGTCTTGCATCACGAATATGTTCATTTCTGTGCTGCTATGATACATCTGTATCTGTCGTGCTCGTAAAGATGCAATATTAACTGGTTGGGTGGCTAATTAGGCTGATGTGGAATTGTTCCAACTCTCTGGTTAAGTGTTTGGGGAACAGTTGTAAAAGTGCTCGGCTGAAATTGCCCGCTGCATAATGAAGTTACCATTAGAGTGTGGGATTTTAGTTTAAAGAAACCCCAAACAGGCCTATTTAGTTCTTCAATAATTGTGTTTTTGCAAACAATTTAGCATTTGGCTCAGCAATCGCAAAACATATTCATAAAATGGGCATTTGTATCTAGATATTTTGGGTTTAAAATATACAAGAGTGCTGATTCTATAATGTCCATAGAAATGGGACTAATGATTAAGTGGTGCTGTATTTGAATACTAAACAAAGCCCCACTTGGCTTTACATTGCACTCTTGTGTGTTTTCCCCAGCTCCAGTCAGTTTCACTGCTCCAGCAGCCGGTTTAATGCTCCTCACATGAAACTCATTAGGATGTCGGCACACAAGGGGAGGGCCCGGCTCCCAGCGGTGCACCCACTGCATGGATCAGGGTCCATTTACAGTGAGGGAGAGAGCAGTGATGTCTAATTTGATTAGCTCGGCTCGTCGGTAAACTGTGCAGGTATATAAAGCATTATGTCGCTCATGAGGCCACCCGGTGTCCATCCACTGTACCACCTGCAGTTTGCCCGCCCACCTGCTCACCAAAACTATACTTTGTCTTTGTTTGTAGTCAACAGGAGCTTAACAGAATCTCTATTCAAACACGTCTCGCTCCAGTCACTTTCAGTGATAGTAGACTTATTGTAGTCTTCTGTTTTTGTGCCAACATTTGCACTTGGCTAGCGGTGAACTATGTGTGGGCGGATGGGAGTCCCGTATAACAAAGACTAATCAAAGCACACTGAAAAATATAGTTATCGCCTAGATTCCACTACATGCTGTTAGAGGCTCTGTGTATCCGTGTCTGGTCTGTGCGTCTCATAGATTTTACTTGAAAGGTAATACTGTTGCTTCACACTTCACACTATTAGACAAACAAGGAAGCATCCAACTCTGATAAGGAATGAATGTGAAAAATACAACCGCTGCCAACTTTGTTTTGGCTGACAAGCTTAAATGAATTCTGCAGTTCAGTGGAATTTTTTTCCTTCTGGTTCTACCTTTTGTCTTGAGGTGTAACAGAAAAGTGCTGCATCACTAAAGGGGAGTATGTATTTGATATTCATCTGATAAGGCATTTTAGCTCTTGCAGTATTAATAATCTTCCAAAAAGCTAGAAGAGGCATGGGAGTAAAAATTCAGAAAAGAATACTAAGTGTTTAGCCTGAAGCATCTCGTCTTGTCATCACTTTAATAAGCAGATGACGGGCTAAAGAATAGACAAGCTGTTTATTTCATAGTGTTAATGAAGTGATTATGTGCTTTGTTCCAATCAGAGGGCAACTTATGTTTCATGTTTATTTCAAATTTCACACAGTCAAGGCTCTGAACCATAGATAGTGGACGTATAGTCACCGTGGCGTCACAAATTTGTTTGTGGACTACGTTTTTGAAGCCTTGAGTTTGGTATTTTGATTGTCGCCATCTTGTTTTTTTGCAACCAGAAGTGACACGAGAGGGTGGAGCTAAGTACAACCGAACGCTGAATAAGACATTTTTAGGCGACCAAAAGGTCATAATTAACTTTCATGAACTGAAAACAAAGGGTTAGAGACGGAAACATGGACAACTCCCAGACCGGACAACGCCGTGGTAGCAACCTGTCAATCACAACATAGCCACGCCCTAAAGCATCCCCTGCTTTATGGTCTATTTGATTCTAAATGGGACCATCATTTACTAAATGAACATCATGCTGTATTGAAGAAGACTTGAAACTAGTGATTGAGACCATAAACTCATGTTTACAATGTTTACTGAGGTAATAAATCAAGTGAGAAGTAGACTCATTTTCTCATAGACTTCTATACAATCAGACTTCTTTTTGCAACCAGAGGAGTCGCCCCCTGCTGGCTGTTAGAAAGAATGTAAGTTTAACTTCACTTTTCAGACCCGGAGGTTGTCGCCTGCTCTGAAGCCCTACTGGTTTAACATCACACATATGAAACATGATGTTGCCTTTGTGCATTAAAGATGTCCTGATATCTGGCTTGATATCTGTTTGGATGGATGGCCAGGCTCATGATGTGTAAAATCCTCATCCCTGCATACTTTCATAGCAGAGAAATGCCGAGGGATTAGGCCAGGAAGAGCGTAACCGCTAAACTGTCTGAACCGGGCTTTGCCTGTGAGAATACATGTGGATGTAGTAGATTATGTGTTTGGGTTGAGGCTGCATTGTTGCCTCCCCCACCAGGGAATATGAAGTGGTTATCCAAAGACAAGAGAACAGTCTTCCCTCTTTCTCTCTCTATGTTTCCTCATCATTCCTTCCCAGCCCTCATCCCTCTCTCTCTTTTTAAGTGTAGTTGATAGGGCCTGGTGGATTTGAGTGGTACCATGGGGATGGAGAGAGGCTTCAGAAATGCTTTTGGCGCTTCCTTCCAGTTTTGTCTGATAAGACTTGGCTCTCTGCTGTAGACTGAGTGCACAACAGAAAGCCTTTCTATCTATATCTCTTTTTGGCTGTCAGAAATAACTCAAGTGGGTTTAAAAGTTCCCACCACAGCTTGTCTGGTTAGCCCCTGACTCAAAACTTAGCATCTCTGTCTTTTGCTACGCCTCAACCGTTTTATATTTTTCAGCTTTGTCTCCTGTTTCCTTCGTTCTCTCATCTTTTCTGTTATCTTAAAAATACACTCTTTTTTTTTTTTTTCTCTGACCCTTGGCTCCGAGAAAGGAGACTAAGCTAACGCTAAAGCTAAACCTAAACCTAAACCTCCAACTAAGCTAAAGCCTCTAACAAAAACAAGGCAACAGGCAGGTTTTAACAGTTTTTTTGTCAAGTTATACATTCAAGAAAAGAGTGCTGGCTTATTCAGGGTTAGTAACATCAGATTAGTGATAAAGTTGTTTTAAATTCTGCAATATATGAGTGAAATATTTAGCCAAAAGAGGGTCTTCATTCGAACTGAAACCAATGAGTTAAACATGACGTAGAGGAAGGGAGGAAGTGAATGAAAGAAGGATGACAGGAGTAAATTCTCAGCTGGCATCGGCATCCCACAGAAAATATTCTCTCACTCTTCAATGTTCGTCAGCAAAGTTCATCAGCTTCTCATGCGCGTTTACTGATAATGCAGACCTCTATGAAGCCCCGACATTGTCCCTGATTCTGAGGATTACATTAGCGGTGCTCACGTACATAGTTGCTCTCTACTCCCACGTTTTGTTTGTGAACGGTCAGCCCACACAGGCACTCCTGTGACTGGAGCCTGTCAAGTGTGAAGGTCAAACCGAGTCGTATGTCAAAGGTCACACACACACACACACACACAGTCGACGCAAGCAGATTCCCTTCGTTGCATTCCCAGGAGGATTTCATGATTGGGATTCTTGGTGGCTTTTTGGCTCAGTCCTAATTCTGCATGTCTTGCTCTGGTACGTCTATCCCCACCTACGGTAGCGTGACCGCTGAGAACAGTTTAAACACAAGGCACTCAGAGGTCAACGACATGGTGGGCTGCTGTAGGTGGGTTGGTGGAATTCTCCTTCATTCATTCATTCCTCCTTCCCGCCTCGTTCTCACTCCCTCGTTCATAAATATCTTGTGAAATGTGCTGCGTCGTGATGTGAAATACAGCTTCTTTTTTTTTTCTGGAGTTAAAGTCTTGAGAGTGTGTGTTAACGTGTCTAACATTCAGTGTGTATTACCTACGGAGGGCTTTAGAAGAAGTGATTGCAGTGCACGGCTCACATATCATCAACTCATTGGGATTCACTCCTGCTTTCTGCCCTCATCTCCTTCCTCTCTAGCCCTCCGTTGCGTGAAAATCCCATCTGATAGAAAGCTAGTTGAAAGCAATTACAATGCATAGAGGACACTTTTCAGCATTTAGACACAGAGGGTGCACTTAAGCTGAAGAGTTTCACTTTTTTTCTACCAGCTTGTTCTATTTAATTTCAAGTTAAAGTGAAGCCTTCTTTTTTTTTTGTATTTTAAGCAAACCTGGACAGTCCCAGAGGCATTATGGATTAAAATACTTAATGTGATGAGATCTGGAGTGAGTTAGATGACTGTTTCATGTCTAAAGGCCGGCCCACACTAAAAGGTTTTTCAAATATTAACAGATTTTGAAAATGTGAGAGACCCCACACATAACCACATGTTCTGTTCAATTTAACAGTTTTGTTCCTATAGTGTGTGGAGAGCAACGATTTGGCTAAAACAGCACACCACACACTAACAGTTCATTCATGAACAACTGACGACCGACTTAAAAACGGAAATCTCGCAAAGAATTAGCGTTGTTAGTTTTTGCACTACTTTGTACTGAAAATTCACGAAGAAAAAAGAAAAATAATGGATGAAGTCATGGAGACACGTTAAATAAACACTCGTTATCACACTTATCGCCACAAATCAACGAGTTGGTCCTTCACTTCTGCGCTAATACTTTATGATCCGTGTTTTGCATTAGCTCATGCATTAGCCGCGGTCGCCATGACTAAGGCGGTGGTTGTCCTTCCTTCTTCAGTCCGCTTGGTTTTCAACTGGCTATCGTTCTTTCCTACGTGACTGCGTCATCGACTGTCCTCGGGGTTCCCCACACACAACAGGATATCGTAAATATTGAACCCGTTTAACATTTACGATTTGAAATTTGTGCATCCAGGATGGACTTCTGATCTGATCGGGGATGTTAAAAACACTCTTAACATACCTCACACCACAGGAATATCTGGAAAGATAATCTTTAGAACTGTCACAAAAATCGTGGCTTTGCTGACGATCGTCGTGAGGGGGGAATCGGGCACAAAATCGGCTTGATTCTCGTGTAGTGTGTACCCGACATAAGAGGTCACACTGTTCAGCTTTGCCGACTGTTGTCTGGGAGCAACAGTCGGCAATCAGGATCATACATAATCAGTATTGATTTTATTGTTCGCTGACTCAAGGTGAAGTAAAGGAGGACGGGAAGGGACGGAGAGAAGGCACTGACATGGTTGAATTTTGATATTGTGACGTACAAGAAAAGAACGCCGAAAAGGAAAATCAAAACAGATCTGATAAGCTTTGGGAAACTAATAGTTATTGATGAGATGAAACACAAAAAGAAAAAGATAAATTGATCCGTCTCGTCCAGGACAAAACCAACCAGACAGACGGGAGGGAGGTGATGGGCGTGCACATGGTTTAAGACAAGGTCAGAGGTCACACAAGGTCACCTTGTCCACGTTGAGGCACTGACAGCATCCACTTAACCTGTTTGGAGGTCACAATGAGAAGCTCCTCAGAGGGTTGGTGGCTGTTTGCTCAGACTGATTGGAAGTCTGGAACCAACAGAAGTCATCAATCGGTTGGCCTGTCAGTCCGTCTGTGTGTCTGTCTGCTGCCTGTCTGTGTGTATCGGGATGCATTTAGGCGTCTTCAGGTCCGTTAATGGAAAGACTGGAATGTAAAGACACGCTCCATCTATTTAGGTCTGTTTCACCTTTTGTCATGAAACCTTACATGCGTAATACAGACGTATCTTTACGGGGGAGATTGTAGGTTGAGATTGTAGGTGTTGTGTGTGCTGCTCTTTGGATCTGTGTCAGCATAAAGGCAAAGGGAGGAGTGTGGGAGGGAAAGGAAGGAAACACACAGCTCTCTTTCTCTCTCTCTCTCCTCTCGTGAGTAGAATACTACACTTCCTTTGGCCCTTTCCTCCCAGACACACACACAAACAAACACTTCATCTCCCCACGCTTCTTTTTGGCCATTGATCTCCACCATCCACCATCCACTATTTGTCCGTCTTTCTGCCTGCAGCAGCCACAAACAAAGAGCTACATGAACAGTATGTTGTTGTGTCAATAGAGGATTTTTTTAAAAAGCTGGACACCTTATTTTCAGGATGAAACTCTTCACACCAGGCAGCGCTGAACTGGCAGCAGCAGCGAGCAGCAGTCAGCTTATTCCAGATTTGTGCCTGTTGGCTTTTTTTTTTACTCAGTGACAGTTGGAAGCTGGAAGAAGAAGAAGCCACCGTGTGCAGACTGCTGAGTTCGAGTGCAGAGGGAATGTCTTGTAAATCCCACTTTTACTGTTTTTCAACAGAAGTGATATTTCTTCTTCCGTGCAAACTCCC